>NW_004524590.1:19651295-19656486 GCF_000260255.1 Octodon degus
CACTTTAGTCCACTGAGCTATCTGGCTGGCCCTGCAGATGCCAGTTTTAATGAGAATTTTTAGTGGTTTTTATTTGTTTTATGATTGTTTTTTTTTTTTTTTTTTTTTTTTTTTAGTTCAAGGAGATGTTTTGCTGAAGCATGCTAGACAAATTGGTGAGGGGAGTTGTTTTATCTGTTTGCTTTTATTTTTATTTTGGTCTACACTGAATATCTTCAAATACAAACTGGTACTTATCCCCTTGAAATTAGAGGTGTTTTCATGAGTATTTGTTGCCTATAGAACGTCTCTTAAGTATTCATGAACAGGGTCAATCTTCCCAGAAATTAGAGCATAGGAGAAAGGGAAGGAAAGGCCTCAGGGTAGCCATGCAGGGCAGAGGAAAAGTGAGAGATTCTGCACTCAAGTTTCTCTTAAGGCTCACTTTACATTGACCATGTTATACTGAACTGTAACTCCTTATATGCATCTCCTTCTTACAAAAGACACCCCTTCCATTTAGGCCAGGGCTTCTTTGAAGGGGAAAATAGTAGATGGTGTCCTTCATAGTTAAATACAACTACAGTCAGCCTCTCCTCTATTTACCAGCTCTGTGACTTTAGGCAAGTTACTTAACCTTCTAAGCCTCAGGGTCAAATCACAGGAAAGAAAATGATATGGCTATGATGGGAATAATAGATTATAAGCTATGAACTTGCCTCGTTGCTTTGGAGTCTTTAACTCCTGTGAATTCTTCCTTGCTTCCATTGTCATCTCTGGATGACAGCTACTCACAGGATGACAAATGGGCCCTGCTTACCCATGACCTCTTCTCAAGGACTCTGGACTTAAAGCCTTAAACTATGCATTGAGGTTCGTAATTATCACTGTCATTTGCTGCATGAACAAAATCAGTTACTAAAAATGTCTGACATAGTGGTAAAAAACTTAATGCAGTTGTTTTAAGAGCTTCTGTATAGGATGTGGATAGATTCCAATTGCACCTGAAAGAAACCAGAAAATATATTAATTTACTAATTCTTGCATTTGCCAGACATACTCAGTGTGATGACCTTTTAAGCTGGCCTAATGATAATAGTATATATCACTAATAGGTTCAATAAGCATTTCAAAGACAAACTTCCAGATTTTTAAAAGTTGTAAAAATAAAAATGCTTTTATATGTATGGTTTCTCTTCAAAAGTTAATCTTTCCAAGTCACCACATATAATATTTTTTCTTATCTTCATCATTATTCACTTTTAAATATCTTCCATCTATTCTACTTTTATCCATTTTCATAAAATTATAGGAAAAGCCTTCAGGAAAACCAGACCAGGATACTTCATGGCAAGCGGAAAACAGAGGAAAGAAAACTAAAAGGCAAACTCAGTCAAGCTAAAGCTAATTTTTGACTATATAACTATGGTAAGTTTAGGAAAAGGCTATTTCTGATCCAGCAAAGATGTCTGGATGAGATAACGATGCAATCATTTATTAGTTATTTATAGTTTTTAGCTCAAAAATAATGCCTGAAGAATGTATGAGGAGAAGGAAATTATATAAGAGCAATTGAGTATCAAGGTCTACCAAGATGCCTGAAAAATGATAGTAGGACTTAAAGGAAATACCAGACTTTTAAAGAGAAAATCAATAAGTGACCAAAAGCAAAGGCATGTACTCCAAAGTCTAGGATGAAGCGCTGTAGTCAGGCAGTAATTAGACCACATTCTGCTGGGGTATTCTTCCCCATTAAAAGAACACTATCCCAGAGCACACCTACAGGAAGCTTTTTATTTAATATTGATAAAACACCTTGGAAATGAGCACTGAGATGAAAAAGGCTTCTGTCCCAAACATTATAGAGATTTTGGTTCCACTGATCTGTGTAAAAATTATACTAACTTAGAAAAAAAAGAAGCCAAATTAAATCCACTTAGGAAATATTAAAGAACCTGTGCTGTGAAGTGCCAGGTGAGGTCATGTGGTTCACTTTAAACCTATACAACAACTGAGTATTATAGCTGTCTAATTTTATAGCCTCAATATTTCAGTTTTATTCTTCTACACACCTCACATACACAGGCACACACACACACACACACACACACACACACACACACACACACTACTCCTTCATTCTCACACTTATATCTGCCCCCAGGATATAAGTTCGTTTTTTCTTCTTGGATGAATGATCCAAATGTAGGGTGAATTTCCGTCTCTGAACCCTGCAACCCACAACGAGCTAGGCCTTACGTTCCTTTTGTCTGTGGCATGTAACAAGCGGTAGTGAAACGTGCCTTTTGCCGGGGTTTTCTTCTGAACTTTTTATCTATCCATTTGCAATTGGCTGTAAGCTCTTTGAGGAGTCTTGTACTGCGCCTCTGAACTCCCTGCACAAAGCAGGAGACCAACAGCACACCACCGCCTTGTGGACTGGCACCTTTCTGGCATTAGCAGTTGGTTTAAAATGTATTATTTAAAAAAAAAAAAAAGGCAGAAAACTCCCTTAAGATTATTTGCTTGACTGGGTCTCTGACAAGATTCTAAGAAGGTTGCGGCCAGGAAACATGTGATGCTGTTGGACCTTCAGGCCCTTAAGAGAACCGCCTCTCTCATAGGCTACAGCTGGCAGACTGATATCAGGGTGCCGGGTCCCACTGCAGGACGGTGGCCATGTTGCTTAGTCTGTCTGCGCCTTTTTTCCCCGTTTCTAAAATGAAGATCACATCAGCAATATCAGCCAACAATTATAGAGGAGTCCTCAAACCCTTTCCAAGTAATTCACTTAACCCAAATAACAATACTATGAGGTAGGATTTTCTGCTATTATGTATACTTTACAGACTTGGAAACTGAAGCCCAAAAAGGATAAATTTATTGTCCACCATCGCGGTAAGTACTGGAGCCAGCATTTTAGTCTACGGAGTGTAGCAGCCAAGCCTATATTTCTTAACCACTATGCTAAACTTCCTCTTTTATTCAAAAATAGTTCTATATACTATCTGTATACATTTATTTGTTAAGTAAAAATAATTAATATATATTCCTGGAGATTATAAAAGGATGATGCTCCGATAAGATCAATAGCGTGCGAGTACACGGGTGTGCGTGCATGCATCTGAATATTTCCATACAGACTGTGTTGCCTTCTTTGGCAAGACAAGAAAGTGTTGTTGGAAGGATAAAGTGAAGTGACCACACTGAGTACTCACCCCAGTGCCTGACACCTAGTGTGAACTCAATGAGTTTGGAAACATTATTGTCATTATTAAAATGACAGTGGTTCCTCAATGCCAGATTCACGCACCATTGTTATTCCCGCTGGCCCTTCCTAGTGCTCTTTCCCCTGCTCTGTGGAAATCTCTAGCTAGAACGAGAGGATGGGCTGGAGTCCAGTCCTTGGGCAAGTGCAGGTGGAGTCTCCCATGGTTTGCTGCCTACTTGCAATTTGCCTGGGAGCTCTAGGAGTTGCTGCCTTGACCATACTCCAGCTGATCTGCGTTCATTTCTCTCCTAATGTCTGGTATTTCCCAGTTCCTGTCTCTGATCACCTGGTGCCTTCCATTGCAAATGTTTTCTCTCCCAAATTCCCTGGTGTCTTCCAGTTTTCTACAAGCCTGTCAAATTTCACCACAATCACAAAGCTTTTCCTCCTCTGCTAAGTGAATCAATGTAGCCATCCATTTATTAATTGTGAAAACATTCATCAACATCAGTTCTACTTGGTGGGTGGCACTTTGACAGGCACTGGAGATGATAAACCCAGACAACCTTAGTCTCTGGCTTCAAGAAGGAAAAAAAAAAAGATCAATGATCAAGTGCTATGTGATAAGTTCTATAAATGTAGGATGAACAGCATTGCTCCTTCCTTCTGGTGAAGTCCATAGACCTTTCTTTACATTTTATAGAACTCAGAACATTCTCTTTCATTAGGTTATTGATGCTTCTCTTTTGCACTCTGCCTCTTGCATAAACTGATTGAGGCCAGGAAACATATCGCAGGCTCCGAGGACCCTCAGGGTAACCTGAAGCTCAGAAATTCCCTAGGTGATAGTAAATATATTTTGTGTTGAGCCCTGAATCCTGCCATGCCATAGGTTACAATAACTCTTGATTTATAATAGCTACTCTGAGAGACAGTCATTAGGGAAAAATACAATGAGATATTTCTTCACTGTCTTTCAGGTTTCTTTAACAGGCAACACCCAGCCAATGCTTAGCCACACTTCAATGCAGAGTGAAAAGCAAGGAGATTTAGAGCTTCAGTGACTTGACAGTCATTGCGGCATCAATGCACAACCCAGCAGTGACATATGGTTCTTTATTACCGGGGCTCACCACCCTGAGCAATTGTATCTGGCAAAGGGAGAATATTCACTTCGGAATTTTGGATGTAAATGTTCAGTCCCTTGTGCTTCCCATGTCATTGCTAATGGTATATAAAGAATGGTCCAAGAGAAGTATAAATAATCATTTAGCTCTACAATGAAAATAGCAGTTCTGACTATAACCAGCCAAAATTGAAATAGTGCAAACTGCAAACTCCAATCACGAGGTTATCATCTGTATCCACTTCAGCAAAGAATTCTTACTGCCAGAGTACAGAATGAATTAAAAGAAGAAAAAATACCAAACCATCTTTTCAACTTCATTTCAGCCAATAGGATATAAAGGTCCTAAATTACACTGTTTTGTATTCATGAGTCTCTTTGGTAAGTTGGATGGTCATAGCTGAATTTCCAGCAGTGCAGTAATGGTTGGTTCAGTTTTCAGGAGCAAACCATTTGTAATGGCCCTGAGCATCCTTGAAAGTGTTTTAATTGGAAATTATCCTTCCTGTTTCAATTATAAAACACAGGGATGGGAGGACAGCCTAAAAAATGATTTGTTTGTTCAGCATGAATAAGTTAGGCACTTCCTTCCCTGGCAGATTACAAAACTGACCACAAAACCTCTGTTATGGGTCAGATATGGAATGGCCCCCTCATACCCCATTTGTTCTGAGACATTGTGTTTGCAAGGTGATTGGGTTATGGTAGCATCACAGCTGGCTTTTGTGAAAAGGTGGGGCTTGCCTGGAGGTGAGTCACTGGTGGCATGATTTGGAGGATTTCTCTGTCTCTGTCTGTCTCCTTCTCCTTCTCCTTCTCCTTCTCCTTCTCCTTCTCCTTCTCCTTCTCCTTCTCCTTCTCCTTCTCCTTCCTCT
>NW_004524590.1:19656586-19665108 GCF_000260255.1 Octodon degus
TTCTCTGTCTCTGTCTGTCTCCTTCTCCTTCTCCTTCTCCTTCTCCTTCTCCTTCTCCTTCTCCTTCTCCTTCTCCTTCTCCTTCTCCTTCTCCTTCCTCTTCCTCCTCCTCCTCCTCCTAGATATTATGACATGAACATTCTTCCTCCATCAGACCCTCCTACCATGGCTTTCTTGCCTTGGAGTCAGCCCACTATGGAATGAATTATCTAAAAACCATGAGCCAAAAGAAATCTCTCCTACTAAATAGTTGTGGGTGACAGGTATCACATCCCAGCTACAAGTGCCAATGATTGCCCTATTCCTGTGTGCATGCCTCTTTGGAATATGAGTTAGTAGCTCCTATGGCTGAATAATGCCATCAGCATCTTTACCCTCTGAGAGCAGTAGAGTTTTCTCTGTCTTTACTCCTTGAATTTGGACTTGGCCATTATGACTTACTTTGGCAAATGGAATAGGAGCAATTTTGATATAAGCAGACAGGGTGCTTATATTTAAAAAGTGGTGTTCATTGAGACTTTCTCTCTCTAGCTCTCTTAGAAAAGCTGAACAGACCATTAATGAAATGAGATCAAGCCAAAAAGTAGACATGCAAGAGATTCTTTCCAAACTCCTCAGCTACAGCCAAGCCATTAGCTAACTGCCTAGATTAGCTAAGCACTCCAAGACTAGAAGAAATAGCCATCAATCCACAGAACCATGAGAAATAAGATATATTTATTATTTAAGACACTAGGTTTTGGTGACTTGTCACTAAAAATAATTGGTATACACTCATTTCATGACATTCAGTCCATGTAAGTTTCTTCCCAACTTCTACATTTTGGGAAGGGGATAACCTATTTGAACTTGGTTACATTAAACCCAGAACTCAGTGGTAGAAATCTCTCCTTTTTCTTTGTTGGAAGTCACAGCTGTAAATGAAATGCAGTGAGCATGGCTGGGTTCTGCCAGTTTTTGGAAGAGCTCAGTCTTTACCATGACAAATATCTATCATAGCACTGGGAGGAACCAGGGGCACTAAGAGGGAGAATGAGTGTAGAAGATGCTATCACCCAGAATTTCTGGCAGTACTGGCAATTCCAAAGGGAAAGATTTACATATCATGACCTGTTTTGACCAAGTTGAGCCATTCAGATCCACTCCAGCATCCACTAAGCTCCCACCATACACGAGAGAGAATCTGTAGGTCCCATAAAAGAGGACCTAGAGTAGATTCTACACACTTACTGTATCACTACATGTGTTGTGGTAGACATTCGCATGACTACCACTTCACTAAATGGAACCAAACTCCTCACTTCTTATGATTTTCCCTTGAAATTTGCTTTTTTAGTTGTCCATATTTTCTACCACCAATGAAAGATTTGGTCTTAGGAGGGGGAAATTCCCACAATAAATGTCACATTTTTCATCTACTACAATGATGTTTCCATGACCAAGTCAGTTCCTGCTACACCTGGTTTCAGAAGCCCCTCTTTTACACAGTTCCAAGGATCTACTTATCAGTCAGAACTGAAACATAAGCTAGCCTCTACTTGCCATCCTGTCCCAAAGCCATCTTGAGTCATGTGAAGTTATTTCAGCTACAATTATCTTTATGATAGAAATCCTTAAGTTCTTACCGGATTCTTTCTTTGCTACAGTTTCTGTGTTCTATATTGTATTTGGCTACTTTTAATTTAGATTCCATTATTATATTTCACATATCTTCAGTATTGGAGCCAAGTGACAGGTAAATATGAAGAGCATTCCTGTAATTGTCTTTTTTGTTTTTAAGCTGAAGTTAACAGATTTTGTTTGCTTTTGTCAAATTTATCCTTTGATTTCTCGCCTTTTTTTATTTCAGTATCTTTTTAAATTTTGTCTTTTTGTTTCCAGTCAATACATGACTTATCCACCTAACTTCATGTCATCTAAAAAATATGGTATGCATGCTTTTGGTATCTTCATCTAGGTCCGTGATAAAACCTGCCAAATGCGAAAGAAAACTTTGGCACAGTACTAGAGATTTTATCCGAACAACCTCAAATTTTTCATCAGCTATGAATGTACACAACATTACAGGATCCAACTTACATTTCCACAGTATCATAAGAACCTGCCAAACACCTAATGACTAAAGAATGACAGTCCACTGGAGGAGATTAAAAGAAAGGAAGAACAGAGAAACATATAAACTATCTCTGAAATGAAGAGTATGTTCTTGCATTACATAATTAATACATGAGTCCATGTAAAAATTTATACAGAATTTTAAAAAGTGTACATTTGGAAGTGTTTTAGAAGATATATTTTTCAACCAAAATGAAATTATTCTTTCATCTTTGTTTCCACAGAATTCAATTCATAAATTCTATCTAGCAGTGGTAGTCAATGATATGGTCCAACCAAATATTTTCCCTTCCATTCCCACTGGACACATGCTATAATTTCACTACCCTGCCCACTCTGAAGAATGTCACAACCATATGACTTGGCTTAGCCCAAGAAATTTGTGTGAAAATGAAATGTCATTTTGGCTGGAAGCCTTTAAAAAGTGACTTGCTTGGATCACAGCGCCTCAGAAGAACATGCTGAAATGGAAGCACCATCAACTGTAAGCAGAAATCCTTTGCTGAACCACACTGAACTCCCTGGGAATAAGTGAACTTTGGGGTAGTTTGTTGTAACAGTGTAGTCTATCATATTCAATCAGGTACACAGAGTTTGCAAGTGTGTATGTTTGAGATTGTGTCTGCATGGGAGAGGGGAACGTGATGATGGGTCAAATAAAGGCAACTCTCATATTACCTACTCTTACACTATGTTAAGGAAACCAGTAACTAATTTTCCAGCTGTGTGAGCTGCAAGCTTGTTATCAGATATTTCATAAGTGGGATTTATTTGATAAAGCCAATGTGGGATATCCTTCCCCTCCGTGAGGGATGTCTCAGCCTTTCCTTTGAGTCTATTCTGAGTTGCCTGTCAGCAGCTCTGACAGGAGTCTGCTGCTTCTCAGGAAAGCACTCTTTCAGCAGCAGGAGTGTGGCCTTTTCAGGGCTTCAGCTGAAGAGTTCTGACATCTTCGCCTCCCAAATTTTTCAGAATAGTTGGGGTAAGAATGAAATGTGAGGAGCCGCCCTGCTAGCTCAGCAGAGTAAAGCACCTGCTTAGACAGAGCGCAGCAGCCAGGGTTCGATCCCCAGTGTGCCATGCCAGCCTCACCCCACGGCATGCTGAGACGTTGACACTGGGCATGGTGATGCACACCTGTAATCCCAGAGCTCGGGAGGCTGAAAACAGGAGGATCACTATGAGTCCAATCTATGTAGTGTGACCCTATAAACCCTGTATCCCCTATACTAAAGGCCAAAAAAAAAAAAAAAAAAAAAAAAGCCAAACAAATGAACAAAAAAGAATGGAATGTGAATGGGGGCCAAGTGTGCTGGTCAGTTGTGGGTCTGAAGCTCAGATTTCCCTTTTGGTATTTATTTCCACCAGTGTACTGTAAGCATTCTGTTTCTTTTAAGATGTACTCATCCAGCTGGTTCATCTGAATCAGCATTTTTCAAATGGTCACCTGTGAGTCAAGGTGCAGCTCATTGTGTGAAACCACATTAGTACTTTCTTTTCCAAAATTCACAGAAAGTTCTTTCTCCAGAAGGTATTGTGCTAAGTAAGGCCTCTTTGAAGAAGCCTGTGGTCTGTAAATTGTAAAATAGAAAAGCCTTGCATTTTATTTGGGGTGGCATGATAGGCGCCTTTAATGGCATGTGCCCTGTTGTTCCATAGATGGATTCAATCAAATTCTTGGAGTACATTATTCCTCCACTGAGGGAGGGGTGGACAATGTCTCTTGTAATATGATGTGGCCATTTAGGTTTAAATTTTATATTAGATAACATTGAAACATGTGTATGTTGTAAGTACTTGAACCTGATGAATAAAGTGTAGTTTTTGCCTATATTAACATTTAGATTCTCACTATAATTAACAGCTTTATAAAATCCCTTCTTCTGTCACATAATTATCTATTTATTTCCAACAGAACTGGTTTCTGAGCCTATTTTTCTGATATTTAAGTACTGGGTTCTCAGAATTTCAATCTTCCCTTCATTTACATCTGTAAGCCTTTAACTGGGTCATGGGAAGTCATGATCCTCTTAACAAGTAACCCTGGCTACTGCTTGAGATGAGCAAATGAAGACAATGGAAAGATTTAGTAAATAATAAGGAAATGCAAGCTGAGATACAGTCTAGTAGGGTACACACCTAGAAAGAAACATAAAGAAAGAGAAGCAAGAAGGGAGAAAAGAAGGAAGGAAGGAAGGAAGGAAGGAAGGAAGGAAGGAAGGAAGGAAGGAAGGGAGGGAGGGAGGAAAAAAAGAAGGGAGGGAGGGAGGGAGGGAGGGAGGAAAAAAAGAAAGAAAGAAAAGTTTATCAGCAAAAACAAGTAGTCCCATTCTCCCAATTTCTAAGGAAAGTCATGGAATCAATGTAGTTCACTGTATTCGGTCATATAAAAAGACATGGGATAGAAAATATCAGTATTTGTCAAACATAGGGAATGAAACTTATGAATTTGTGTTTCAAACATGGGCCTGTAAATGTGTGTGCTTACATTTGTCCCTGTGGGTCTAAGTGTGATTTGTGATTTTGAAAAACATTGAAAATGTAAACATATATTTATTATATTATATTATATTATATTATACTATATTACATTGAAAATATGTGGAATGAATATTAAAAATATTCATTTAAAAGATTTTAGGCAATAAATACTAAGCATTCTAAAAAGTATCCCAATGGTATTTTACCATCTCTCATTCTCCAGTCACCTCCTTTCCCTCTTGTCTTCCTGTTCCCTCAGCACACCATACCCTCCCCATAAAACTTAGTTTTGTCCCAAGAATAGAACAAAACACATTAAGGCTAAGTTCACACGAGGCTTTAAACCTCCACTGGCACAGTCCTATGCCTGGCCTCTGCTTTGTCTGGCCAAAGAATGCATTAAAGCTAACCAAATTCACTGCTGAAGGAGAAGCAGAAAGCTCCATATGGAAAATTCCACTTATGGTTATAAAAACAAATGTTTTGAAGGCAAAATAGTATTATATACAGCTCAAGGAATTTCTTCTCAAAATGTCATTCTTTTGTTTGTTACAAAAAATGTTAACACTAATTAATGTAGCAAAGCTGTCCTGGGAATTTCACATCTATTTTCAATCGCTGTTTCCTGAACCTTCCTGCTCTTACCCCCACAGGGCTTATCAAGTGAAAGCAAAAAGTTTGAAGCAACAAGACCAAAGTCAAAATTGAAATGATAAAGCGCAGGAGGGGATGAATGGAAAAAGAGAAAAATGCACATGTCACGCACCTCCCAAAGGGACAGAGGAACAGGAATTGTGGGAGAAAAGGACCCCACAGGGAGAAGAACAAAACAAGTTGAGACCAGCTTCAAAGAATCCTTCATGGTTGGGCAAGTAGAAAGAGGTTAAAATAACTCATGCTTTCTCTCAGTAAGACTCAAGAGAGATCCTGAGCAGGACCCAGGGTTCGTGTGCACCCACACCTGTTCTCTCCGGAAGACCTAGTTGACTCTGGTAACTGATTTCCTTACCAAAAATATCTTCACTTTAATGAGTAAATTAATGATAAATATAATAGATAGCAGTTGTGTTCAACAGCCTGTGACAATCAGGTAGGCAGTAATGTATAACATATTATAAAACATGATATTTACTAAATATATAGCTGCATAAACTCCAGTTAATAGAAATAGACTTGGAGTTTACTTTCCTATTCGCTCAGATTAGACACCTATTTAACCCAGATCAAATTACATTTTGGCAAAGACAGCTAACTTCCGCAGGCTTTGAAAGACCTCCACAATTCATTTCTTAAAGTGGAATCTCAACTAAGACAAAAACCTATTTTAGATTCATAGAACTTATTTTTTTTCAGGTAAAAAGATAAGAATCAAACTTATATAATACTTTTAGTATATAATATTATCTTTAGGTGTGCTGTCATAGCTGCCTTGATGCCCTAAAACAATTCAAAACATTATCACAAATAATAATTTATTTATTCAGATAAAAATTTGGCAACTACCAGACTACGTCTGCCCCTTAGTCTATGTTCCATGCTACGAGGGAATTTAGTTCAATTCAGCAAACATTTACGGAGTACAAAACATGGTCATCATCTATGGTGCAAGAAGAGCTTGTATGTTTTTTGACCTTTGTATTCAATAGAATTTTAGACTTACAGAAAATTTAAAGAATGTAGTTTTTGCCTTCTCATTCTCTGCCACACAGCCCCAGTTTAGTTTATCCTCTTATATGTTTATCAATTTCTCTGGCATTTCTTTTCCTAAAAAACCAGCGTTTATTTCACAGGTTTTCTTATTGTTATTCTATTGCTAAGCTTATCACTTTGGTTTTTAATTTACCAATTGTTGCTTTCTGTTTAAGTTTTCTTCTTAATTTCTTAAGATGGAAACTTACATTAGTGATTTAATATCTTTCTTCCTTCCTAGTATAAACATCTAATACTAAAAATTATCCTCCACTGGTATAGCTACATTCCGTTTATTTATTTATTATTATTATTATTTTTTGGCAGAACTGGGGATTGAACTCATACCCTTGCGCTTGCCAGGGAAGTGCTTCTTCCACTGAGCCATCTCCCCGGCCCCCATTCCTTTTAGATTTGTGCACAAGTACACAAATTTCCATGCTCTATGCTTTCATTCCTTTTCTATTTCAAAATTGAAACTTATTTTTAAATTAATTGTATTGGTACTTTTGATATTCATAAAGATCACATTCATCATAGGAAATACTTTTTTCTAAATCTTTACATCATGTAATACAAACTGGAAATATTGCCTATATTTTTTAATAAAATTGGATACATAATTAGAATATTCCAACACAAAAAAATCTAAACTAAGATGCTATCTAAACATCAAAGAATAAATAAGACAAAGTTTCATTTTTTTCCAGAGAATAGGAAAAAGAAAATATTTTCCAATTAACTTTACAAGGTCATAATAACCTTGATAATCAGTACAGGACAAAGACATTTTAAAAACACAAGGTAATTACAGGCTAAATCCTCTAATGAACATAGATTCAAAAACTTTAAATAAACTTTTATCACATTAGGTACAGCAATATATTAAAGTGACAACCTATCATGACCACATATACAAAAGATAATGTATCTTGGGTTTATTCCAATAATGTGTTGCTTGTTTAGTAGTTGAAAAATCAAGCAGTATGATTCTCCACACTGAAAGAATAAAAGAGATGAAACATATAACCAGCTCAATTGATGTACAAAAGTTATTTGGCAATATTTAACATCTATTCATAATAAAACTATCTAAAACCTAGGAATACAAAGGAACTTTTAACTTAATAAAGGATTTCTACTAAAAAAGCACACAAAAAAACTCTCTTTTTTATATTAGTAAGAATTAATGTGTTTATTTTTGACATTCACTATAAAAATCTCTATTTGCCTTCTTTATTTTACATGACACTATTTTAGCGTGTGAGATTCAAATTTATATATTTTTTATTTTATTTCATTGAGAAACAAATATCAATGAGACAGTTTCAAAACTGATTAAGAGGACAGTTTCAATAATTAATACATTATACATTGTTATCTTCTGGATTGTTATCTTCTGCTATCCACAAAAGTTGTTGACTTGAGCCTTTCACAGCTCAGCATATTAATATCGTTTTACTTCATATACCTCTTTTTTTATACTTTTTTGCTGGATGGTCAAGACCAAGATAAAGCAAGACCTGTATAACAAGAAATGTAACTTTTGTATCTGATAAGGTCAGTCAAGTACCCTCAGGATTTATCCTGTAACCCTGTACTGCAGTTTGCAGATCTTTTGTCAGTGTCAGCCATGTGGATGAGCCATGGCCATTGCTTGACCAATTTGCGCTCTACAAAAGCCTGAGAGAATGTTTTCTCTCCATGTGACTCTCCTTAGGCACACTCTACGACATCAATCATGTTGCTGTGTGGCCCCATAATTCCTTGATCGGAAAATTTGAGACACAACTGTGAAGGATTTTTTTTTCAGGGGGTGCCACTCAGAATGCCTTCAGGGCAGGTCTGGTTTGGCTTGAAGATGAGAGGATCAAACCACAACATCCTGAGCCTGACTGTATTGTTTCAGCAGGCACTTAAACACCTGAGCTAATGGGCAGGCCCCAAAAAAACTCTTAAATTTCTAGTAAATATTATGCTTAAAAATGAAGTACTGAAGACTTTCCATTTTGGAGTGAAAAAAAAATCAAAAGATGTCCATTTTAACCACTTACATTCAGTTCTTATTAGTACAATAAGTATAAAAATATAAGTGTATTGTAATAGTTTGAAATAAAAAGGTTATTACCAATGACATGATATCATAAAAGGAAGATTCAGATGATCTACAAACTATTAGATAAATGAGTTTGGAAAGGTATTTGTATTTCTATGTATTAGGAACAAATGATTAGAAA
>NW_004524590.1:19665332-19674041 GCF_000260255.1 Octodon degus
GTGTTAATAAATAAAGAATAAAAGGAGAGAGAACAAGAAAATAAGAATTACATTATTTTTGGACATAGGGAAGGAAAATCCAAGAGGTAAGAGGAAAGAAAAAGTGGACTAGTAAAATTAAACTTACTAAGATATGTTAAATGCATTTATTAACTTTCCAAAATAAACCCCATCATCACATTATATTAACATGAACTAATTAAATTATAAAAGCAAATATTAAAAACTTAATCCTGTCTAATATATCATTAAAATCATCAAAGATCTAACAGTATATCTAAAGAAAGTTATACAAAATTCTTAACAGAAAGCTACAAAGTATTATTTATACAAATTAAGCTATGATAGAAGGGTATAAATTAGAATATTGTAAAAATGTTGCTTCTCTTCAAATTGATTTAGTGTCAATACACTTTCAATGAAAATCTTACCAAGACTTCTGTAATTTATATAAAAATCCTGAAGATTAAAAAATAATAATTGTGGGCTGGGGATACAGCTCAGTGGCATAAGTGCCTGCCTGGCAAGCGCAAGGTCCTAAATTTGATCCCCAGTACCAAAAAGGAAAACAAAGAGAAAAATAAAAATAAATAAATTGAAAAAATAAAAATGATAATTGTACTACTAATTCATATTAGTTCATTTAGTTCATGGAAAGGAACAGTTAATATTTATACTGTTTAATCAAACTTACATGCCTGTATCTTGTAATCTGATCAACTACTTTGGAGATAGCAATACGCAATGCAATAACAATTGTTAATTTACTATCATCTTGTTCTAAATCCTGTCTCATTTTTACTGTTCTTTTATTATTGTCTTTAAAATAATGACAAAAAAGAAAAAGAAATCAAAACAGTCATCTTAAAAAAGATGAGCAGACTAGTAGTTGTGCACTACTAGCAATTGAAATTGGAGCACAATGATTAAAAATCCAAACCAATAAAATAGAAAAGAAAATGATTAACCAGACACATTCGTATAAGGTTCCTATTTTTTTATCACTGGGACTCCATGCCTTACACCAGCAAGCTAAGGGAGGAGAGGCTTATCGTGGCTCATGTGTTCAGTCCATATTTGGTTGGGTCCAAAGCAGGGAGGGCCTGCACAGAGAAGAGATGCTTGCCTCATGGGGGTGTGAGGCATAGTGATGTGAGAAGTCTCGCAGGCGTGTCCCTGCTCCAGACCATCCGCCCGGACCTACCTATGACAGTGTTCCCATAAGTCAATCACCTACCATAAGCCCCATGAATTTACAAGGATAGATATTTGGAATTCATATATGAGTTGTGATAGAAAAAAATATGGTGAATCCTTAATAAAAATTTCAAATTTATTGTAGTAAAAGATATACTGCCATTATTCTCCCTCAAAATACTCCCCCTTCCTTTGAGCATACCCATCCCAGCATGCTGCCCTCCTTCTGAAACAGCACTAGAAATCCACTTTCATAAGTTATCTTTGGTGGCTGCCTTCATGTCCTGGTTCCATTCAAAACATTTACTACAATTTTTGTCAAATAAAAACATTACTGTGGTGTCTTTGCTGACTTTATTCACTGGATCTGATTCCATGGGACCCCAGAACTTTGCCCAAGGTTAAGATGGCCATGAACAGTAACCCTCTGAATCAATTCAGGTCATGGAGCCAGCCATAATATTGTAACTAAAGACATTCACAGAAAAGATCTTCCACAACGGCTTCAGAAAGTGCCAAGAGTGATGGGATAAGTGTGTTTCAATGAAAAGGAAATATTTTGAGGGTCACTGATAGCAATATAACACTTTTACTCTAATACTTTAAAAATAAACATTCACTGTATTTTTTGATCACACTTTGTCTAAAAAAGAACCTATCCAGAATATGTTCTGATTTTATATTTATTGATCAGTAAGAAAGAAAACAGGTATCTATCCCACTATCTCAAATGGAAGAAGAATGCTTTCAGGAAATATTGAAAGATATTTTTTCTTTAATTTTTAAAAGCTTAAATAATTTTAAAATAGAGGCCAGGGAGATAGCTCAGTGGCATAGGTGCCTGCCTGCCAGGCAAGTGCAATGTCCTGAGTTCGATCTCTGGTATCCAAAAAAACAAATTTCAAACAGCACAAAAATCATTTCCCTCCACCCCTCTCACTCTGTCCTTCTCAAAGCAAGAAAACATTTCATTGGTGCCTTTTGGAAATGGTTCATTTTCCAGATTTGCCCTAGCTTCTTAGAACCATTGTGAAAGGGCCAGGGAGATGGCTCAGGGCAATAAGCGCTTCCCTAGCAAGCGCAAGGGCCTGAGCTCAATCCCCGGTTCTGCACAAAAAAAAAAAAAAAGAAGAAGAAGAAGAAGAAGAACCATTGTGAAGTCAAAAGCCATGGTCCTTCTCTCTGTTTTTCCTTTGTACAAGAGGCAAACTCCTCCACTAGCACAAATTCTGCACCCCCAAAGAATAGGAGAGAAGAGGTTTGCATTGTTCAATTTTAGGTTAAGGCCACAATCTCTGATTTTGCTTTGACAACAGTGAGTATATGAAACCCTATCCAAAGTCTGTGTCTTTTTCTCACTTGGTGCAGGATTTTCCTACTTCAAAGCCCCACAGTTGGGAAGTGCAGTCAAGAGCAAAGGAGGTGAGGCAAGATGGCGGCAATCTAGAGGAGCCGGCAAGGGGACCTCCAGTTCAAGAGCAGAAGACAAAAGGAAGAGAAACAGATGCCAGGCCACCAATTAAGTCCTCAGCTATGGCAGGAGAGATGGAGGAAGCTGAGACCATATCCCTGGTCCTGTTTGCATGGGTAAGTAAAAAACTAAGGAACAAATTCTCACCTTTTTTTCCCAGAGGATTAAATTTCAGAACAAGACATTTGGCAAAGGACTTGAGAATGTTAATGCCTCATTCTAAAGCAGATACTAAAATGGATTATAAAAATAAATTATTTGTGATTAATGAGATCTGTGAAATGAAAAACTTTGATAAATACATCTATTTTGAAGCTAAGAGCAAAGATTTTATATGTGGCTCTCAAATTCACCTAATGGGCCCTCTGTCAAATTTCTTGTTCAAAATATTCATACCCTAGTTGAATTAAAGATGACTAAAACTGAAAGATTCTCAGCCACTTTTGTCTTTTGACACACTTTGGATGAATTGTCACATTTTGTTAAAAGAACTCCTCATTCAGATTTTTAGTATGCATGGTATCATCCCAAAGCCAGCCATTGGTGGACCATGTATTTGCTTTCGCCATTTTGGATGATAGGATTTGGTTACAGAACTTGTAGATCACAGGTAAAGATGTTCAACTTGCAGAAATAGGACTTTGCTTTGTCTTGAATCTGATAAAGATTTTTCAGGGAAGTTTTGGAGGACCAAGTTATGAGATTCCTCACTAGCAGTCACCAAACATGCATCGGTATAGCCTAAGATCTATGACAGCTGCAAAATACAGAGAGAAGCAGCAAGGAAAGATGTGCAGAAACTGAGGAAAAAGAGAGCCAAAGACTATCCTTCCACATGGTCCTACTGAAGATGTCTTTGTTATACCTGCTGAGGAAAAGACAGTAGAAATTCAGTGGGCAAAACCAGAGCCAAAAGTTGATTTAAAAGCAAGGAGAAAAAGGATTTCCAAAAGGCAAAGAAAAATGAAACAAAAGATGAACAGTGGACATGCAGAAGGAGTAGGAGGATAGTTGCTTTCCAATTAAAGTATATTTATTTCCTTTTCAGTGTGTAAGTACATCTACTGTTTTGGACTGTCTTATGTCTAACTAGTGTGCTATTTAAAAGAGAAAATAGGGGGCCAGGGAAATGGCTCAGTGGAGTAAGTGCTACCCCTGGCAAGCTCAAGGGCCTGAGTTCAATCCCCGGTTCCACAAAAGAGAGAGAGAGAGAGAGAGAGAGAGAGAGAGAGAGAAATAGGGGCAAAGGAGATAGTTTGGCTCTCTAAGCATCTGCCTGGCAAGACTAAGGAACCAGGTTCAACCCCCAGTACTGCATGCCATGTTAACCCTGGCGCTGGTCCTTGTGCCGTGCCTGCACTGTGCCGGCCATTGAGTCCAGCCCTGGTGGTGCACGCCTATAATCCCAGTGCAGGGGAGACTGAGACAGGAGGATCACTATGAATCCAAACTGCATAGTGAGACCCTGTATCAAATACAGAAATAAAATATTAAAAAGAAAAATTATCTTAAAATCGGTGGTGTTTATCTTTTTCTAAATAAAGCAGTGTAACACACACACACACACACACACACACACACGCGCATGCACGCACAAAAACTGTCAGTTTTCTTTCCAAGGAAATATTTCTCAATTTGCTGCCCACTTTGCCAGGAGTTTGGGCAATACAAATTGTAAGAAATTTTAAGAAAACTTTTTAAAAGTTTAGTATCCCAAAAGTTGAGCTTTAATGTGAGATTTTGTAAATGAACAATTTCTAAAGAAAAAATCATCTTGATCGAATTTTATTGATCAGAATTTTGTTTGTCAAGGTAAAGCTCTCCCTCATGTAGTGCAAGAATCTCCAGGATTTTCTAAAGTAGGTCAGCCAAAAACATAATTGGTTTGGTCCTATTGTGTATATACCAACCATCTTATCAGAGCAAACGGATAGCTGCCATTTGTATGCAGGTTAGAAAAAGGTACCGAAAATATATCTATATTATTCCCTGAACAGAAAATAGCATAAAGATGTATATTTGCTTTCACTTGCATTGCTGTGGACAGATTTTTATCATCATTATTATTTAGTACAAAGCATCTGACTTAGAGACAAGCTTTCATTTAGAGTAACAGAACTAATAATTGTGTGATACAGGTGCTATCTGTGTCCCATAAAAAGCTTTATTTTCTTACATTATTAGAAGTAATGCACTGTTTATAATACACATCAACTCAAAGAAGGGTTATAAATACTGTATTACTTGGTGAATACTTCAGTTTGATATGCTGGACTGCTTATACATGTGATAGAAAACGCACAGCAGGAAGATATGGATGATTCAAGGGAGGAGTTGGAAGATTATTGGAATATTATTTTACCATTTTCTAGAAACTTTCAAAATCTTTCTCTCTATATATGCTAGGAGTTTACCAATATATTTCACAAACAAATTCACATTTTTTTATCATTTTAATTCTTACACTGTTTATTTTTAAAGAGAATATAAAATAGTAAAAAAAATTAAAAACAATACAGGATTTCATTAAATTTCAAAATAATAGAAATTCATCAATGGCTGTTGATTGAATAATCTTGTCTTAAAATTAGTTTAGATTATCAGACATAAGTGTTCAAAACTGGTAAATAAAAATGTTATAAGAAATTAAAAACAATTTTATCTTTTTTCTCATTAAAGTGAATAAAAAATAAAAACATTTTAAAAAGAAGTTAAGAAGAAGTAGAAAAAAATTTAAGCATGAACTTCTCCTTTCAGTAGAGCAGCAGAAATCAGCAGCGTAATGATCCAGGCTATCATGCGCAAATACATAAATATATCTTTTTCCTGTCTTTCTTTTGTCCTTTCCTCATCCCAGTTTTCCTTCCCACTTAACAGATCCTTTCCCTTTCACAGTATCCACTGTACCTTTCACATTTATTTACTCTTTCATGTTTTTACACTAGCGAGACAATATGATGTTTGCATGTGCAGGGCTGGATTTATTTCACTTACCAATATGGTTTCTAGTTCATCCATTTACTTATAAAAGCCTTGAGTTTATCTTTTTTTCTAGCTGAGTAATACTCTGTTGTGTAAAAACATCATATCATTTTTATCCATTCCTCATGTGATGGGCAAATGCAGTCACAAAGAAAATATCAGTAACAGCAATCAATTGTGTCTAATAAAATTTTCAATTCTTAAGCTTTTTTAAAAGATCAAGTCTAACTCCAATAAATAAAAGTTCACTAAGTTGAGAAAACAATTTTCAATTATCAACAGCAATATACATTTACATTTGAGTCAAATGAAAAAATGATTGGCTATTAAACTGCTGACCTTAATAATATACTCAGGTTCATCATTTTTGAAAAGTTGTTGCTTTTCTCATTGCATTAACTATATATTATCTCTGACAAAATTACCATGAAAAATGGGGGCAATTTCTTAACCTATAGCAATAAGATACATTGCTAATTAAATATTCAAATCTTACCCTATAAGAAAAGGGTATGTCATATTAAGGTTATAACTGTATACTCTTGGGATTAGCAAAGATTTGATATGTTGCCTAGCTAATTAATATTCATTTTCATTCCTATCATCGCCACCAAATTTTGAACTGCAGGAAACTGATGAGAGTAGGGAAGATGCTGATTTATGCAGACTGATAATACAGATAAGTCGATTCAGAATTAGTCTTAATCTGGTTGCAGATTATTTTTCTCTTCTAAATAACAGAAATTTTCCCAATGAAGTTGAACAACTAATCGCATTTTAATGGTGCTTTTTGCCAAAACACTGTATTGATGAGAGGGAGAAATCCTACTCCTGGAGATTGGAAAACTCAGCTCTTGCCTTCCAGGAAAAGGGAACAAGAAGCCATCTGAGAGGTCAGTGGAGCAGGAGCATAGTAAGCCCTGGCTAACCCTAAGAGAAAGAGCCAGATGATTTCTTTCTGCAGCTCTCTTAGTTTCTTCTTGCTGTTGTAACAAATTACCGTGAACTCAGTAGTTAAAATACATAATTATAATGCAGTTCTGTGGATCAAAAGTCCAAAAGTCCCACAAAGCTAAAGTTGAGATGTCAGCAAGACTGTGTTACTTTCTCAACACCTTAGATGGGAACCCATTTATTATTATTATTTTTTTTCTTTCTCCAGATCCCATAGATTGTTCACATTTCTTTGTTCTCGGGCCTTTCCAACTTCCACGTCAGAAACTCTGTCCCTCTCTGACCACTGTTCTGCAGTCATATCTCTTTCTGTCCACTTCTTCCCATTCTACTCTTCAGGACCCTTAGAGTTATACTGACAATCACACCACCCTCCCTCCTGAGACCACCCAGGTAAACCAGGTAATCTTCCCTTCTCAAGATTAATACTCTAATCCCATCTGCAAAGTAATCTTTATCAGACAGAGCAACACTTCAACCAGTACTGGGGAGAAGGCTAGCTGGAGTTCTGTGGTCCCAGCTCCTACCAGCACCAGCTGATCTCCTGGCTATGGCACCCATGTGGCAGCTCTTTCCATGGAAAAACCAAAACTTTCTTAACACTGTATATAATAACTACACATTACCGTCCTCAAACACATTTCTTGCCTAAAACTTTAAAAAGATAAGTAGCTTAATAAGTTAGAGGACTGGTCATTTGTCCAAAGAAGTAATATTTCCTGACAAGGTAGCATTTTTTGAAGGGCCTATTGGTATCATTCCCAGCATCAGAAAAATGAAACAAAACAAAACATCTGTTTCTCAAAGCACTACTTCTTTGAGTAGCTAAATACACATGTACGTGTGCGTGCAAATACACCCTTATGTAGGCACACCGAGGCTGTAATAATTTGGAACATGATAACATTATTCTCTCTTAAGGATTCTCAGTTCACAGTAGCCTCTCGAAGCTCTCAGAAGTCCTTCAATTAAAAAAAAAAACATACACAATGGATGATCAATTTTTGGCTCCTTGAAAAATGTTAAGGCATCTACCAACTTTAACTTTTCTGTCTGGTTCCAGAATTCTTCTCCACTGTGTTCTAGAGAAGCCCACACCCAAGTTGTAGGCCTCTAAAAGAGTAGTTTTCTAAACTTATTTGATTGTGCTTCAGTAAAATTTTCTTGAATGTACCTATAAACATATACAATATGTGTAAATTACACACATTTCTATTGTGAGGATCAATGTATGAGCCAATAATTATGTTAACATAAAAGTGAAATCAGCAGCATTTGACATATCTTGATATTCATGGTTGCTTCATACTGCCAATAGTTAATATCCAAAGACCAAGAGTACATTTAGGGATATTTGGACCAAATCTGGATAAAAATTCATTCTATGAACAAAACTTCTTCATGATTTCCAATGCTTTGGCTCACTCTTTGCAGATCTTAAAAGATTATGGCTATTTTTACTTTACAATGTTTACATTCTGGAAGGATCAGCCATTCCATTAAGTTTTGATTCAATTAAACTTGTTTTCATCATCTGGGATTCATCATATGTTTGTGCACTTTTTCTTCAACTTTCTAAGATTGTTTCACGAGGTCATTTCAAAGCACCCATCCATTTTGTGAAAATAAGTTCAAGGAAAAAGAGTTACTCAAAACTGGAGTTTCTTGCAACCAAGCTACTAGAATTAATACAGAAATTCAGTAGCATAGCAGGTTATAAAGTCAATACCCAAAAGTCAATAGCATTTCTCTACACAGACAACAAACACACTCAGAGGGAAATTATAGAAACAATACCTTTTACAATAGCCAAGAGGAAAATGAAATACCTTGGAATTAATCTAACTAAAGAAGTCAAAGATCTTTTCAAGAAAAATTATGGTACTCTGAAAAAAGAGATCATAGAGGATTTCAGAAAATGGAAAGATATTCCATGTTCCTGGATAGGAAGAACCAACATTGTGAAGATGACCATACTCCCAAAATTGCTGTACAGATTTAACGCAATCCCTATCAGACTACCACCAACATACCTCACAGACCTAGAGAAATCATTCCTAAAATTTATCTGGAACCAGAAAAGACCTAGAATAGCAAAGGCAATT
>NW_004524590.1:19676626-19691688 GCF_000260255.1 Octodon degus
TACACCTATAATATTCAAGTAATGGAACTTAACAACAAAAAGGGGATGCAGATGAATGTCCATTTTGTATCTGTGTATTCAAATGGTTAGGATCGATATACAGTTACATTCTTTTAATGAATAGAGGGATTTGTTCTAATGGTGTTTGTAAGTAGGATATCATGTCTGAATCTTGTACAGCAATTAACCACTAGGAAGAATGTATACAATGTGCTAATTATTGAAACTGTCCTACCAGTTTGTTTTGAAACTGTCTCATTGCTATTTGTTTCTCAATAAATTTATGGAAAAAAACTGGCATTTTTGATAATCCAGAACATACCAAGCAATCTGTCTTAGCCAACTAGGAGCTCTACTAGCAAGGCCTGTCAGCCATGGAAAACCACTCTTCACTTAACATCTTACCTGCTCAGAAGGCAGAGGACCTACAGATACACTGCCCAAACCCATATACTCCATACCAGCTATTAGTGAAGTTTAATTCCTTTTCCCAGTGTTAAAAGAAGTTCTAATTTTTTTCTCCCATACCCTGGTGAGCTGTTTTCTTCATTTCCCCAAAGTGAACTTCTCATATCTTGTGACCACCCTGGCAGAACGTGGCTGTGAAGTCATGGAGACTGGGGTTGAATTTGAGACCTACTGATTATCAATTTCAGAGTTTCAGGCACAAAGTCCTCAGGAGTGCCCTGCAGTGTCTCAGAAAGATAAGCATTGGATTTTTGTCTTGGGGGCTCAGTCTCTAGATGCTGGGGACAGTGGTGCCCTAGGGGAAGCTGCATATCCACCTCAAGAGGACCATGGGCATAATGAGAATCAGATGTTCCTTGAGAAAAACACAAGGAGAGGGCTTCAGGGAGCCTCCTTTCCCTTTAGGAGAACATCAGTTAGAATAGCATTCTTGGTCTCTCCTTGGGACAAAGAATGACTTATGAGGTGGCTGAATAGATTATGATACAGAAACTGGGTACATATGGCTTAGTTCTTTTGTTTCACTTGGAAACCTGCCAGTCATGCAAAGGGAACAGCTTCTGGTTTTTCCCCAGACGACCGTGTGGGGCAGGGTCTGACCCCAAGCAATAGCAAAAGTAAAATTAATTAAGGGTGTTATTACACGGCCAGAAGGCCAGAGTGGACAGTACTGCCCTTTCATAGGTATGTGTATTTTTCCCATTCTGGAATACCATTTTCAAAGTTTATAGTTGTCATACATCTAAATCACATTATTAGATATTCTAATCCTTATGTGCCTAACCCCTTTGTTTACCTTTAAATGGTTCTAAACTAGGTTCAGAAAATGCAACACTGAAAATTTGTGGTATCTTGGGCAAAGGTACTTCAATACAAGGAGTCTCTGCAAAGTAGCACTGACAAAGCCTCCCTTTTAGAGGTTTCCACACCCTACAACGCTAAATCCTTCCATTATATTTCATCCCGTAATCTTCAATTATATTGTAAGGGAGGGATTAATACTGACCTATTTAGGGAAGGAAACTGATTTTTGAGGAATGAGATAACATGGGCTATACCCTTTTGAAACTGATATTTTAACAAAATGCAGAGAAAGCATTTAGAACCTATGACACTGGACTTGTTCCTCTTCTTGGCAAACAGAATGAAGATAAGAAGCTGAACAAGGGGCCTCATAAAAAAAGTGACTGAGCTACTCCAATATAGTTATTCTTATTCTCCAGTAGTTCTCAGAGTTCAGATTCCTGAAAGTCCTGGTCCCCCATCCTAACACTTCTTTGTATTCAGTATGCTTCAGACTGTAAGTTATGATCCATAAATTAGTCATGAAATCAATTGAGTGGGTTAAGGTCAACATAATTCTGAAGGAAATGATGGGGGAAGAAGGGAGAGAATGTCTTGGAAAAGAAAATATCAAATGCATATCAATATAGGACCATATTGCATTATTTAATGAAGTCATTGTTTTGGCTGTGTGTGTGTATATACATGAACATATGTGTACATATTGTAGGTTGAACATAAAACATTTTTTTTTATCATGGATCATGATTCCCCCAAACTTAAAGTCTATGACTCTACTTTATTTGGTTCACCATGAGGTCTTTCTTGTAGTACTAAACTCATTATAACCTTGCTTAAAGTTCCTCTTTTTTCCTTATATATCCAAGCCACTTCTGGAAGAGACAGATGAAAAGCATGCTATACACAAGATAGCAGTGAAATGATTGTGGCAGGAAGTGACGATTGATGTGGAAGAGAAGCCAGGGCAGGCTGGCTGGCTCAGATTCTGCTCTGCCTTGTAATGGGAAGCCTGGGGCTGGGTGATGGGGAAGTGAAGTGATTCTCTTCTTATGACAAAGGATTCCTGGATGTTGGAATATGGGACTATGAGTTCCAACTTGTAATGAACCAGCCCCCATCTTGGAACTACCTGAATCCCCATTCACCATCCTTCATACCACATTTGTAAGTCTTTTCATTAGCATACATAAGCTATTCTTACCATTCAAGGGATTTTAAGGGTTTTAGGAGCTCTGTGCTAGGAACCAAGGAGAACAGTCAAATATTTCCTTTTCACTATGCCACCAGTTACAGGACATTACATGGTCAGAAAACTGGGTAGAGGAGTGAGTATTGCTCACAGTGGGGTGCAGGGGCTCCTGAAGTATTTGAGGGCCATGGAATCATAGCAGCAAGTACCAAGCAAGAAGGATGGCTGATAGGCAAGTGCAAAAGGACATCGGCCAAACTCAGAAAAATAAGCCAGGTTCCTAACCCCTTTTAGGTAATCATTAGCCACATGTAGAAAATGTCAAAACAGCTTAGCCGAACAGAATGTCATGAATGTAAAATGCCGTGGGTCATTTAGGTAGTAAAATGCTCTAAGTCCATGTACACGTCTTCAAAAGCAATAAGCTTATTTTGGTGATTATAACTTTGAAAATTAAATAAGGAATATAATATAAGCATTTATTTAAAACTATGTCAGAAGTCAGTGAACTTAATGAAAGAGGAGTAAGGACCACATGTGGGACAGAGAAGAAGAAAGACCAAGCTCTCTGAAACTAAAGAACTATAAAGAACTTGGGTACACTTAATTGACATCAATTCCCTGGAACCCAGAAATATGTGTAATTAATCATCTTGTACTGAGTAAGAAATTATGTGTTTTCATTTTAAAGGAAATAGAGCTATGAAGGTACACCAGGACATTCAGGACAATTACTGTTATTATTTGCCTGTTCGCAAGACTGTGAATATTAAATGATAATGTCTAAATGGTAAAAGCAAAAAGCAACAGTATTGTGGGAACTGAATTTTCCATAAGAGTAGCCCCCTTGATATCATGGACATTATCTCTCGTTTAAAAACCCTAGAATACGTGAACTATGTATTATCACTTACTGAGTAAAAAGAAAAACATCTCTCCATTTTGATAAACTTTTTCCCCCTTTGGAACCATGTACAAAGTGTTGTATGCTTTATCGCATATTCATTATATTTTGCTGATGAAGAATCTTTGAACTTCTGATGTCATTTGATTCTAACCCTACTACTCAACTTATCTCAGAGAGCTGGAATATGTAATATCACAGTATTTCTGACTATGTTAAAACAAGAATCCTGAACATGAGTGACCTCAAGTTATCCGCACTAGATTCTAAGGTGTTTGCTCACATTGCTATGGCCATGGAGGCCTGAAGGCCAGGGGAACAGCACAGCTAAGTAACTATCTGCCATCTCTTCTCCAAGTAGTTGAAGCTCAATTGTCCAACACTCTAGGAATGTCATGCTGTCCTGGAAATTTCTTACAAATGTTGACAACAGAGTGACATATGGAATCATATCCATTTGTGGTTCTGAGGGTGGAATCTGCAACCAAACAGTCCTGACCTTGCACCTATGGGACCCATAGCACAATCTCTTAAAGGGTGGATCTTGGGCATGCTAAGTGCTTTGAACTAAAGGGCACTACAAGGGGCTCAAAAACAAGGTCTTTCTGTCCTTTCATCATCCTTCTCCCTATCCTCCTTCCTCCCTACAAAAATGTCATGGGAAACAAATTCCATTTCTCCAAAGAAGTCACAGAAATTAGAAATTTACTCCCCCAGAGCAATCCATAAAACCAAGAAAGTTCATTCTTTCCTTCTTCCTCAAATACCTTCATTCCAGAGTGGTCCTGCCCAAACCCCGGGAAAGGAATGCTGTACAGAGAGGCACAGAAGAATCTGGACAGACAGGCCCAGCTAGAATTTTTCCTCTCATCTATGATCATTGTCTCACAATGTCTTATCTGACCACATTTCTACACTACTGTTCATTCTTCATCAAATCTAGGCATAAAATCAGTATAATTTTCCCCAGGGCATTTGGCTCTTCATTTCTGACGTTTCCCATATTATATAAAGCTTTAACTAAATATATTTGTTATGCTTTTTGTCTTGTTAACTCAAATTTTTGTTACAGGAGTCTTGGCTGGGACCTTCCTAGTGGGTCTGGCAGGCAATCACACCTTTTCATCTCCTAAAGTGTCAATTCTACCACTGATGCACTGCACTTCTCAAAGCCTTGATTTTTTTATATGAGGAATGGAAATAATAATGGTGTCTCATCATGCGAGTTTTATGAGATGCAATTACAATGAACATAAAAGAAATTAGCACAGTGGGTTCTGAGCAGTAAATGTTCAATACGTAGGTTATGAGGGTCACAATGATAGTTATGAAGTTAGAAGGTGGGGGAAAGGAAGACAATGAAAACCAAAAATGTTGAAGTTCAATTTTTCAACTCAAAAGCTAACGTAAGGCATGGCATATTCCATATGCAGTAAGCACTCAAACTGCATATGGAATTATATAAAAGAACAAATTTATCTCTGAGAACCAAAAATATGTTTTGATTCTTATCTTTATCAGTTCGGAGGAATTCAGAGGGAGACAAATGCATATAGTAGCAGTCAGTAGGAAACCTGAAAAGAAAAATACAGGTTGGATAATTTGGGGATGATTATTAGAAAAATACTATGATGACCACAGTTACTAATTATGCCAGCCAAATTCATTATCTTTATGTCACAATTAGGAGAAAAATGTCAAGGTCAGTGTAAAGCACAGAGTCGCAGTGGAAATCCTGGCATCTCTGAGAGGCAATTGAATGTTCTTACTGGCTTCCCTCTCATTCAATCTTATGTAATTGTTTTAAAACATCAAGACATAATGACAAGTCTGTATTTCAATATAATCCTGATGCAATAATCAAAAGGGCATTTAAAATTCACTGTACAATTACAGCCCCATTAAATCTAAGTTAACTGCCCATTTGAGTCACTAAATCTAATCTGCTACTGTGCAACAAGCACAGAGCACATTTCCAGTGTGGCTGAATCACAACCAGACTTTGCTCAAGGCTCTGGGAAAAAAAAATCTGCAATGATGTCTTTACAAGGGTCAGGTGATACACACATGCACTGCAGTTTGCCTGGAATTCATTGGGAATTCAGGGGTCATAGTAACAGATCGGCAATGAGGAAGGGGCAGTACCACTGGATTCATGCAACAGGCAACCTCCTTGCACTTCCAATTTAACCATGACCAGGTGGAATCCCAAAGCATCACTTGCCTTTGCCCTCAAAACCCTGGCTTCAAGCTCCTTATTTTACTGTGGACAACTTCTGTGGGATCAGCCAAGATCACCCCAAGTCTGCCTTCCTAGACCCATCACAAAGAAAAATCTTCAAACAAGTTCAAAACAAGGCTGGCTTCAAGCCTTCAAAACATTCATCCCCTTATACTTGGAGGTCCACATGGTCTTTGTTCATAGGCGTGGTAGGAGGAAATAGCTTTGAAAAGACAGCCATCAAGTGCTCCTGGGGCAGGGAAGAGAAAGGAAAGATCCCACAGGGAGGCAGCTGGCTCATCCAGCTGCAGGGAGAAGCTGTGTGATGGATGGCTTCAGCTGGGACAATGGATGGCACTGAGGGACGAGCCTTTGTTGCTGGGTTCCTGTACCCTGCCTCTGACCTGACCCACTGACCTGTGTGCTGTGCGCATGGCAGGGCGGCCCTCAGTGACTGAAGGCCCAGCACAATTGCTCCTGTATGGGCCACTGCCCATCTCCCTTCCACTTCCACACAGTATTGTCAGATGGTGACAGGACTAAAGGTGGAGTCCCAGACTGCGCAGGACAGGGACATAGCGTCCAGTCAGCAAACTCATCCCAGGATTAGCACAAATCAATGGTATACAAAGAGAAGAGCTGGATGAAGGGGATGGGCACTTGCTTTCCTCAGGAGAGGAAAGTGAGCCTGAGCCAGAAAGCCCAGGTGGCTACTGAAATATAATGAATCTGAATTCTTAGCAATAGTCTCCGGTTAGAAGTAGTAAAGAGGGCAGATCTAACAATCTGGGGAGATTCAGCGCATTTCTGCTGGGAGTGCAAGTCTCGAATCAGTATCATGGTGTGCAAGATAGGCCAAGCCTGTGGTGATGTCACTGTCTGCTCTGTCCATCCCAGTTCTACACCCCTGAAGTCATGAAGGCCACACTAGAACAAATGACTTAAAAACACTATACAAGCATAAGTGCTTATCCAGTGACTAAAATGCACACTTCACAAACCTTGCAATCACTTGTGAATGTCAAAGTCAAGCGTTAATAATAATAATAATGATAATAGCTACCTTTTCCTGCACTTTGAGGCAGGGGACCTGGGAAGCACTGAAGGCAAGCATTACTAGGCCTCATATGCCTGCTGGAGGGTGTTATTGCACATCTTATTTTACAGAGGAGATGCAGCCTCACTGGTATTAAGTATCGTGCTCCAGGTCATGCAGCTCCTGACAAGGGGAAGTAGGTTTCAATTTCATTCATCTGCCCAAGAGCCTGTGCTCTGTCTGCTTCAATCTCTTTGCTGGGCTGCAGTCCCTGGGGTTGTCCTAAGCTCAAGTTCAGGTCCACATGGAGTAGAAGCACCCTTCCACTCAGAGATAAACAGCAGTCACTATTAATGTACAGACCCTCCTACCTAGTTCCATACCTGTGTCTCCTGAGTTATTCCTCATGATCCTGTCCTCCCTTCTTAAAGTTACCATGTCCAAGAGCACACACTTCAGGTCTCTGTTATGGTTTGTGCATCGGTGTCCCCTCAAAGCCTCATGCAGTCATGGGGCAGGTTCTGGAGTTTGTGATTGATCACTGTGGGTGTGGATGCTGCCCCTGCCCTGGTAATTTGCATTACAATGGAAGGTGGGAAGAGAAGCTAGCTGCTTGAGCTGCTGCTACCCCTCCCTTGTGCTGTTGCTCTTTGTCTCCACCATGAAACGTTGCCCTCTGCCATGTGCCGCTCTGCCTTGGACCCAGCTGAATATGGACTGAAACCTCCAGTAACTAGGAGCTAAATAAGGCTTTCCTTCCTTCATTTTGAGTGCCAGGTATTTGTCCCAGCAATGAGAGAAGAGTAACTGAGACAGTTCCCAAATTCAACTCAACAATCAGCCTATTCAGTAACACCTCTCCCAATCACACAGACAGAAACTCACCCTTATTCTTATTTGAACCTTAAACTCTGCAATAAACACATGAGGTTTCTTTGAATGGGCATCACTTTATATTCTAAGATGAGCTCCCTAGTTCTTTGCATCCCAGATATTAAAGTATTACTATAACTTGCTAGTCAGAAGTCATCTGAGCAGGATTTGCAAACAGGAGGACTAGACACTGAAGAGATGCTCTGAGGCTGAGGGGGGTGGAGCAGCCGTCATTACAGACAGCTCAGCTGTAAGTGGCCCGGAGCACTTTGAGACATCTTCCCAAAGCGTTGGCACCAGACATAGACCCATATTCCCTATCTACTAAAAGCCAGGCACTCTCCCAGGTCTTCGGAAATTTGAACAACAGACAGGATACGAGTCAGACAGAGGTGAATACGACAGAAACATGAGCTAGGAATCGTCTTTCGAGGAGGGAGCTGAAGCACAAGCAGTCAGGTAAGAGTCCAGACTTTCCCACAAAGACACTGTGGCAGAACAAATCTGTGCCAAGAAGCTGAGAGGTGTTAAGAAGCTTGATTGCAGAGTGTGTACAACATCATTTACTGATGAGTTTTGTTGCTACTATGATGAAATATTTGAAAATGTTGCAATATTTCTGAGAAAAACAACTGAAAAGTCTCTTACTTATAATATGTGTAGCTAATTTCATGCACTATTATGCGTCATGACTGTTGAGGTTCCTGGCCATTATGCTATGTTTCATTTTGATATGGGAGAGTGAGTGAATTATAAACTAGAGAAAGACAGTGGGCTATTTATACCACTCATCTCCTCCACCAGGCTCTATATGATCCAATAGCTATTCACCTTTTAGAACTGGGTTTCAGTTACTCTCAACATGTCCTTTTGTCATTGTCATTAACCTCAGCACCACAGAGCTCTGCCAGCATTGCTATGTACAAATTCTGGGCTTGGGTATGAGAATGGACTCTGGTTTGGCAATCTAGTGCTTAGAACCTGCAAAACAGAGGAAGCCAATAGAGGCAAAGCCGCCTCTAGCATAACTAACACCTTAAAATGATGTAGTTCTAGCAGAATATAACATAGGCACCCCACTACCACCACACAAAAAAAGGAGAGTCTCCAAGAGCCTTTCTCTAGAATCAGTGTTAATTAGAATATTTCCTAAGACAGGTCAGCCCAGAGTAATTTTCCAGTTGATTTGTCATATAACCAGGGGACAAGCTCTCACAGTACAATGCAGTGCAGATGAAAACTCCTTGTAATTTCTCTCGGGTTTTCACATTTGCTCATTTATGGTGTGGAAAATCGTCAGAGTATGCCTCACTGTTCAAGTGGGCTGGTGGGAATCTTTCCAAAGCTAAATCGGGCACGTTGTGAGTGTTTCATAAATGTCTGTTAGTGACCAATCTGAAAATGGGCTGGTCCTTTCAGTCAGTCTGCCCTCCAACTCCCAGCAGATGCTTCATATATTTCAGCCACTCTGACAGCTCTGGGATTCCCCAGTGCATAGATCTTCCTGCCAAACTGGCACAGATCTGAAACTACTGCTTCAGCTCATTCAGGAGAAATTTGAAAAAACAAATGAAGATTTTTATCTCATACCTTCAACATATACATATCTGGTTGTGTGGTAAATAGCCACCCTTTCTTTGTGGCCCTTTCAATTCTCTTTCAATCCCACCAAATTATCAATCTCAACTCCGCACAGGTCTATCTTTAATGGCTTCCTAACAGCTGATAATTACTCTTTTAATGAAATAATCAATGTCAGGTTCAACAGACCCACCAGCAAGAAGAACTGATCAACAAGAGGTAATGAAATTGCTTTGTGTTCCTTGTATCTATACAGCAGATATGAACATATGTATACATTGTATGTTATCACCTATTTACCCTTGCAGTAGCTTTGTTATTACCTATTTACATTTATAGTTGTCATTCTTTTGTTTTTCATATGTTGTTAAAATAAGTGAACACTGGTTACAGAAAAAAAGTGAGTAAAATGTTTAAGGAAGGGAAAGGGAGAGAGCTCAGCAGCATAAGTACCTGCCTGGCAAGTGCAAGGTTCTAAGTAAAAAACACACACACATACACACACACACACACACACACACACACACACACACACACACACACATAAGGACATACAAAGAGCAGAAATAGCTGAAGGTGAGCTAGCATACCATAAAATTTAGATCACCATCCTGCCTCCTGTTTTTTGTCATTCAGGCTCTTTCCTGAGGTGTCCCATCCTGGAGCAGACAGCCAAAGTCAGAGCTAAGGCACTGGTATTTGATTCTTTGATATTTGATTTTCTTTTTCTTTTCTTTTAAACTATAAGATTGATATTTATTATTTTTGTTTAACTTTCCTTCTTGTTTCTTTATGTTTTCTTTCTTGTTTTTATTAATGTTTGTCTCTCACTCCATTTCTCATTCTAAGCCAAGCTCCTTGAAGACAAATACAATGTCTCTGCTTTCTTTCTAACTTGCTTACAGCTGCCATTTGTGGTATTAGGCACACAGCGAATGTTTGATAAACATGACATTCAACACTCTGCCAGCCCCAGCAGCCCTATTTGTACCAGGCACTACAGACCTAGATCATCTGTTTGTCAAAGACAATGTAGCTTATCAGGATAGAATCTATGAATGATATAAATTAAACACATGCACACACACACAAACACACACACACACAGCCTTTTGGAAAAAATACATCTGTATTTCAAAGATACCCAAATGTCTGGAGTAGGCTAAAACCTGGAGATTTCTCCTAGATTAGTCATGTAGTTTAAGTATAAATGAAGGTGCATGATGAAATTTTCTTTAATGAAGTGGGAACAGGGCCCAGGATAAGTTGAGCTACACACAAAAGAAGTTCCTAAAAGACAACAAGGAATAAGTGGAAGGAAGAAATCAAGAATTGACCTGCAACCTGGAGAAAAGATTGCTCATATAGCTAGCAGAGTGAATATATTTCCAATTTTATAGAAAGAGTTGAGTCTATATTGCAGACATTTGGGGTATTTGTTTTAATAACATTCTAAGTGAAAGCCTTCTCTCTGGTGATAGAATTTCTTTCCATTTTTTATGAAGTCAAAAAATGAAAAATAAGCTAAAGCAAAATAATCTAATTTCCTACAATAAGGTTTTATTTTTAGTCACTTATAAATGCAAAATCATGGGGCCTTAGACACCAGAAGGCATGTGTTGATTGTAGAAATGAAATAAGAAAAATAAAATAAAATCTTAGAAACCCACTCATAAATATTGACCTTCCTCTTCCCTCCACCTCCAGCTCCCACCTAAAACCTCACACATGTGTGCCCACACATGCTCACACCCCAGAGGAGAAGTAACAACACCGGCTTTCAGAGGCCATGTGAAAAGGGCTAGGAGCAGACCTGTTTTTGAGATAGAACACATTTGTTCAATAAATTCATCACCTCTGGTGGAAGCCCACGGAATTTGACACTACTGTCAGCAGGCCAAGACTTAGAAGTGGTCAGGAATGCCACATGGTCTGGAGCAGCCCCTGGAGGCTGAGAGTCACCAGGGGTCCTTGAGTGGGGCCATCAGTATTCTAAAATACCAGGTTACTTCTCAATAAGGTCAAGTTCATCTTTCATCTACAAAAGGCTGTGGTCCTACTGCCACCATGAGCCACAGTGTAGCTTCTGAAAGTCTTCTGCTCTGCTTTATAACTCACAGTAAACCATGTACCTTATTCACTTTTTGGCATGTCTTTTGTTCACAGTGTTACTAAGAAATGCTTGGGAAGTTTTGCTTTCACCAATTCTTCCCAATCTTTGTTGTTCCAGAAATCGTGAAGATATGACTTCTATCTCCCTTCTGTTTGAAGTTGTCACCCTGATCTATAAGCCAATAGCAATGGTTCTATACTCCTGCATCTCCCGAAGATCTCCTGGCTGCCCAAACAGATTTGGATCCCTGCCCTCTGACTCCGCAGACCTTTTTCATGTTATCTGCCAGTTAGTTCTCCTGGTACCAACTATAAGTATCAGTGTAGTACAAATCGAGGTAGAGCTTTGGTCACCACATGTTCCAGCTCTTCCTCAGCCCCCTTGTCAAACTTTTACCTGTTCTACCTCTCCTCCAGTTTTCCAACTTCTATCCACAGAGTGCACTCAAGCCTAGACTAAGCTCACCCTTGGGGCCCGGGAGCCGAACTAAATCTTTATAAAGCTTCTATGCTTCCACAAGTATACTGCTTATCTCCTTTCCCAAGAGTAATAATATTTTGTCCAGAAACAAGTATTTCAAGCAGAAAAAAAAATATTTGATGATACATTTTGGGGAGTTTTGGATTCTAATTTCCACAGACACATATGCACAACCCATACACACACACACACACACACACACACACACACGCACGCATACACTTTGTCACTAGAAGGATGAACAGTAATTTCAACATCTCATATTCTTTTCATCTAAGCTTATATGAAATCCACAGAAACAATGAGACTTTATAGCAGCCAGACCTGGGTTGGAATCCTAGCCCCACTGACCCTTTAAGCTTCAACGACCTAGTCTAGAAAGATGAGGGGAGATAATGGGATCTGCATGAGTAAGTGAATGGTGCAAGGATGAAATGAGACCCTTATGCTGGCTCATAGTTGGCACCTTAGCATAAAGTCTGGATCACAGCTCGTAAGAAACGCTAACAAAATGTGAGTATGAGAATTTTATTGGCGTGATTGCAATTAGTAAAGTAGCACTATTATTATTCAATGTCAGAATACCTGGCTTCCAAATTAACTTTTTGAATATCTTTCTTTTTTGTAGAAATATTTGAATCTTATTTCTTTGTCTGCAATAGATCATGAAAGTTGCTATATAGTCTGATGTCTGTGCCCTCCCAACTTCATATGTTAAAATTTAGTCACCAATATGATTACAGTATGAAACAGGGCCTTAGGGACATAATTAGGTCATGAAGATGGAGCTCTCATGAATGTGATTAATGCTTTATAAAAGAGGCCCCAGAATGCTTCCACTTTGGCCTTCCACCATGGAAGTCTGCAGTAGAAAGGTGCCAACTATGAGCCAGCATAATGGTCTCTACCAGGGACCAAATCCTTTGGCATCTTGATCTTAACTTTCCCGCTTTCCAAACTGTGAGAAATAAATTTCTGTTGCCGTGGATTTCAATTCTAAATTCTCCTCCTCCACTTATTAGTTAGCAATGTTGAGCAAGTGATTTAATCACGGTAAGACTCAACATAATTAAAATTGATGTCAATAGCAAATAATTCAAAAGGACATTTTAACTACTGAATGAGTTAATACATGTAAAATGATTAGAAGGGCCTGGAGGACACGAAGTGCTCAGTACATGCTTACAAGATCTCTGACAGGGTGTAGTGACATTGACTGTGCTGGCAAAGGAGATCTGAGATAATGCATAAGAAATACCCACCGCCTTACCTAGCATAAGTGGCTCTCAAGTCATGAGGTAATCTTGATTTACCTGGGGACATCTGAATAAATACTAATAACTATGTGTCATCCCATAACCTATAAGACAGGGACTGGGTCATTTTTAAAACCTCCCAAAAATGATTACTTTATGCAGCTAGGGTGTAAAATTGTCTAATAACAGGAGCAATTTACTAAAAGATGGTTGTTATTACTTCTGTCTATATACTTGCATGTATACAACTTTACAAAAAAAGCTTTCTTGATTTATGAAAAGCTTATGCTATACATATATGTACTAGTAGGCCAAAAAGAAGCACATTCTTCTATATAATTAGTATGCACTAATAAAACTATCATGTACTTCATAAAATTATTCAGGAATTGTTCTTCCTGCCTCTACATCCAACACCACCGGTGTCCACTCATTAAGCAGGAGGCAGCTGCCAGGGAATATTCAAAATCTGATAGACACAAAGGAAAATTCAGGAGCTACAACCTGTAGAGCCATTACAATGCTCTCATGTTGCCGGCGCTTAGTAGGGGTTTGCTAAAGTGATCTGACACTGTGATGTAAATCAGTGGGGAAAGAGTGAGGAGCCAGTAATGGTGTAGCTTCAACCAGAGGACACAAAACACACACATGGCCAAGGAGACAGCTCAGTGGCACAATGCCTGCTTGGTAAAGGCAAGGTCCTGAATTTGATTCCTGGCACCAGAACACACACACACACACACACACACATGCACACACGCACGCACGCACGCATGCACACACATGCACACACACACACACACACTTTCACTGCCTATCTTCCAGGCTATGAAGTTCTGACCCTTCATCTTCCAACTCCACATGCTTCTCACTGACTATTGGCAGTGTTACGGTTTCCACACAAGCAATATGAGGGAGTCATGCCACACTAAATTCATAGCATTTATGTTGCTACTATTCAATATTATCCTGCCCTATAAAATGCCATAAAAAGTGATGCTCTTCAAAATGAAAACATATGTCCATCTAAAACAAGGTATATAAATTTTCATAATGATATTATTTATAATAGCCAAAATGTAAAAATACAGCATCTAATAGATAAATAAATAAACAGAATGTGTTACAGCAATATAATCTAATGTCATTTGGAAATACATACAACAGTTGATCAAACTGTATGATGTATGCTTAAGTTTTTTAAAAAATTTGCAGTAAAAGACACATTTCCATTAATCCCCCCACTTTTGTATGAGGAATCAAACTCAGGATCTTAGGCCTGCCCGGAAGGCACTGTACTGCTGAGCTCTATCCCTAGCTGTTTCCCTTCTTTTGGAACATACTTCTCCCATTGTTCTTGGCATCGTCTGAAGAGGTTCTGAAAAGGCTTTCTAGTATCGTTCCATGGCTGCTTCAATGTCCTGAAATGATTCAACATGTTTGCAGCAATTTGTATCAAATAAAAACATTAAGGTGTGTCCTCATCTGTGCTATTCATCATATGTGTCACTCCTGACTCTTCTCAAAGTCCAAATGACCATGAAATGTCAATGTTTTGAATTGAGTCAGGACATTGAGCCAGCTATAATAAGGCATCTAGAGACACTGAAGGAAGAGGAGAAAACAAGGACAGCTTCAGAAAGTAGCAAGAACAGTGGGATAAGTATGTTCAAAGCAGGGGGGACTATTTTGAGGGGAATTAATGTTAATGTTTCTCTTAACTAATCACTTTTCTTAAAAGTAAATGTCACCATATTTTTGTCATATACTTTATGTAGATGAGCCTCAAAGACATTATGTTAAGTGAATGAAGTCATATGAAAGACTACATATTGTATGCCCTTCTTTATATAAAATGTCCAAGATATTTGTATTTCTTCTTTTGAGTTCTTATACTAGGGAAACTATATGATATTTACACATGTGTGTCTGGTTTATTTCACTTATGAGTATATATTCAAATGGCATCCACTTCAATATAAGGGCTTTGAGTTTATCATTCTTAATAGCTGAATAATACTCCATTGTATAAAAATACATCTTTTTAGAAGAAATACAAATAGAAAGATATAATAAAACTAAAAGGAAAGCAAAAACTTGAGGACTAGACAATGAAATGAGAGTAAAGAGAAGAGCT
>NW_004524590.1:19694448-19703133 GCF_000260255.1 Octodon degus
AGTTACATTCTCTTAATGAATAGAGGGATTTGTTGTAATAGTGTTTGTAAATAGGATATCATGTCTGCATCTTGTACAGCAAATAACCACTAGGAAGAGAGTATGTAATGTGCTAATTATTGAAACTGTCATTCATACCAATTTGATTTGGAATTGTCTCATTGCTATTTGTCTCTCAATAAAATTATGGAAAAAATGTCCAAATAGGCAAATTCATAGAGATAAACAGCAGCTTAGTGCTTAGTGAAGGTTGGGACAGGGTCAAGCTGGGAAATGACTTTAAAGAGCCTAGGGTTTCTTTTCAGAATGATGAAAATACTGTAAAATTAGATAGGCTAATGATTACACAACTCTGTAAATAGAGTAGAAGTTGTTGAATTGTATGCTTACATGGGTGAACTTTATGACTGGTAAATTACATTTCAATAAAGCTACTAAAAGCTGATGTTCTTAAAGATGACTGAGCTAGCAAAATGAAATGTTAAAATATTTCACATGCTTTACTTAGGAAGGCAAAACAATGTATTTAAAAAATGATTTTAGTATTTTTTGCTCTTTAATTGTGTGAGTAGTTTATTAAAGTGGTCAACTTCACTTCCTCACAACACTCGAGGAGTGGAGCTGATGAACTGTATAAGGCCCAGGGTCCTCCACCACATCACATGATTACAGTGGAGACCAGGGTCTGGAGGGCAGTGCCAAGTTTTCCCAAGAATCTCCAGCCAGCTAAGGTTCTTGTTTTCTCCTGGGCCACACTGGTAGTCAACGCCTATCACCAGATAGTCAGAGTAATGTCCCAGGAGCCCTGCACCATGGTGGGATCTGTTAGCTTCCCTGGTCTACCAACTCCCAGCTCCAATGCCCTTTTGTAAATCTCCTAGGAAAGTCTGTTATGGTACCTGTCCAATTGTCATGTAGTCCTCCAAAGCTCACAGAATCCTAATGTTGTTCAAAGTTGCAAAGTGCAATTTCTCAAGAAAAGTTCATGTGTTCTTAATTCTTATTAGTGTGCAGCCTCACAACAGGCAAGATTCCCAGGCCTGTCTAATATGGGGAAGTCTGCTTAAGGGTGTATTGGCAATATTTATTCCTTCATTTAAAAAGAAGGTGGGAGTGGTACATGCTCAAGAATAGATAAGGTTCTTGGCCATTTTCCTTGAATGTGGTTATGTAAAGGTATTTAGACACTAAAGGGAGTCACTTCCTAAATGCTGAGGTTGAAAGAACAGAAGAATGACAAGAGCCTGGATGCACAGTGAGGTTATCAAGCTATTTAATCAACCATGAAACTCTCTACTTTCTGACTTCCTGTTGTATACAATAATTAAATACTTTATTGCTCAATGCACCATAACTTGGGTGCTTATTATACACAATCAAAAGAATCTTAATGGGTACATTTACCAGTCAACAGATAAAAAGTTCCTAACTCTGGACTTCCTGATTGCATCATCAGAATTGGAAAAAAAAAAAAAAAAAAAAACTTTTAAAAATAAAAAAAAAAGGGCCAGGGAGATAGCTCAGTGGAGTAGGTGCTTGCCTTGCAAGTGCAAGGTCCTGAGTTTGATCCCTGGTACCACCCAAAAAAAAAAAAAAAATCAGAATTGGTGAATTCTGGAGCCTCAAGCTTCACATTCACCCTACAAGACAAAAAGCAAAGAAAGCGTAAAGACAGATGAAGAGAATCTACTCAGAAGAAGCCCTAGGTGTGTCATAGAGCACTTCACTTCTATCTCATTGTCTAAGTCTCAGTAGTGTAGTCACATCTCATTGTAAAGCCAAGAAAATGTCTTCTAATAGGGTGAATCATTGTGAAGTCCTATTTAAAAAAAATGAGGAAACACTGCATAAACAACAAATAGTCTCCACTATATACTGCATACATCCTCAATTCACCTCAGTACAGCCTTCCGTTAGCCAGAGGTCACAGAAAACACTTTGGGCAACGTGTATGTAAAGAAGTTGGCCTGGCAGAGAGGACAACTTATCAGGTGTCCCCAAAGGGATGAAATAAATGTGTGCGCCATGATGGAATTTTGAAAGTAAATAGCATATTTTAAAATTAAATCAGCTCAAACTCAGGCAACATGGAAGTTGGTTTGAAATGTCTGGATTGATGGAACATTCAGTACCCAGATTGTCCTAGAAGACTGTGGAAGCCATGGGGAAGAGACACAGGGTACGACTGCAATAGGGAAGCCATTCAGAAGAAAGGATTGACAATAGATACACAGAAAAATCCTCATTCACCAAATAATGTTATTTTGAATCATCTTTGGAGGACACAGTGGCGTGCTGACTAGTGTATAACTTATTTTGAAGGAAAAGTTGGAGTAAAATAATTCTGCCTACATTTACTATATTAAAGAGTATTCTGGGAAACAAAAGAAAGCCACTCAAAGCCACTTAACTTTTACTGTCCCTTATCTGTGTAAACTATGATTTGAACAAATTTGTGGCAACAAGGAAAATAAAACATCTGGAACAAATCAGATACTGGAACTGGTAAAGGTCCGGGACGTTAAGTTTTGATTTCAAATATTATGGATCATCAAAAAGACCTCCCCCCCCCATTAACTTTGTATAAAATAAAAGTTTTACATTGAGCTTTAAACTTTATGCCTAAAACCTTGTATTGTCTATTGAATATCATAGAATTTCAAATAAGCTTTATTCTGAAAACCAGATTTTATTGCTAAAGAAAATATTTGGAAGCAACCACTAGAATTGTTTGAAAGCTACTGTCTTATTCTAAAAATGAAAGTCAGCCCAAATGTAGCTTCTGCTTCTATTCTGGCTTCCAAATAAGAAACATTAAAAATAAACAGCACAAGTCTTATAATTTGACAAAAACTTCACCCGTAGCCGTATCCTAATTTATGCCTGGCTGTGACTGCAGAATATCCCAAACCATCTGCTCGGATTACAACAGCCTACCCACAAATCACCCCCATTGCACAATTCTAGCCTGCCCTGATAACAGGGATTTTCCCTCTCAATTCCCCACACAAACGCCCCAAGGAAGCAGATGTATGTCTCTAAATCCACTCTTCCTGCAAAGCGTTTCTCCTCCCAATCCGCCTGCAGGCTGGCCATGTCTGGGACATATTCTCAGGTCTCTTGGCAAACACAGCCCCCTTCTTCACATTTCCTTGCTCATTGCCATTGCTCCCGGGTCAGTGCTTCACTACTTGTGAAGTTTCTCGTGCTGCCTGATGCTCGTACAAATGCTGTCATATAACACAGCGGAGAAGTAGAGCTGGTGTGCAGGCAAGAAGGCTGGCTTCTCCTCGTGGCTTTCAGTGCTGCTCCCTGAGGCCACTGCTCGGACTTCTAGAAGCTGAGACACCCACAGCAAGGGCTGTGGGTCCCTTTCCCTGGCCTCAGCAACAGTTCTTAGATTGATCTTCGATCACAGATTTTACCTTAAGTGCCCTTTGAGTAGAAGTTACACGTTTAGCTAGAAGAATTTCAGAAAGCAATGCTTGCTGGAGAAGCTGGCAGGAATAATGAAAGGAAGGGAGGCTATAGTAGCTCTTCCCAGTACACAGCACCCAACACGTATGCAAGCTGTGACCACAGATATGTCTTCTTTTGGAAGTGAAGGTCAATTGTTAAAATCCAGACCTCAGCGGGAAATCATTGTGCCAGCTGCACCTCTCTCTCTCTCTCTCTCTCTCTCTCTCTCTCTCTCTCTCTCTCTGATTTTTTTTGTTGCAGGGTCTTACTATGCAGCTTAGACTCATGGTGATCCTCCTGCTTTTGGCCTCCCCAGCACTGGGGTTACAGGCGTGCACCATTTTGCTCAGCCTTGTGGGTCACTCAGCCCACCATGGGGGTGGCACTAGCTTGGCATGTGGTGCCGGGGATCCCTGCCCTTGCCTAAGCTTGCCTAAGCAGGCCCTGAGCTATCTCGCCAACCCCCCTCTCACGACTTTTTTGAGCACAGCAGAGTCTGTGTAGCCTGTGTCAGAGCTGGCCAGCCTGTGATGGTGGCATCCTGGCCCTGTAGCACATCTTCCTCCCTGGACTCCTGCAGGCCATGCCTTTCAGACCTTCTGCGTCTCTCATTTCCTAGTGGAGCAGCCACTTGGCAGCATGGCGGTCACATCCCCAAGCTGAACATCAGACTGCCTGAGCCTGAAGCCTCCCTGGCAGCATGGTGCCATAACATCTTAGCTTTCCTTTGCCCAACTTCAGCTTCTCTGTTTAGAGCTTGACTCTGACGAGCACGTGCTTATAGTACGGCATTTGCATTCCTTGTGTGGAGTTGGTACACATCCACAATACATCTCGGTTCCTCTTTGCAGCCTTTTCCCCTCCTTCTCCTTCTCCTTCTATCTCTTGGTCCCTTACCATTTAAGAAAGCTCCACCTCCCTACTTCCTATTATCTATCTTTTATTTTACTCTTTATTTATTTATATTTTGGGTTGCTCTTATAAGAGAAACTATGTAGCTTGTGGGTTGATTTATTTCACTAATTTTTTTTTTTTTTTTTTTTTTTTTTTTTGGTGGAACTGTGGATTGAACTCAGGCCCTTGCGCTTGCCAGGGAAGCACTTATTCTACTGAGCCATCTCCCCGGCCCCTATTTCACTTAATATTATGGTCTCAAGGTGTACCTACTTTATTCTTAGGTTTATGGTACCATTCAGATATACATAATGTCCACCTTCATCATGTGGAATTTGTGCCTGGACATGATGCATCCAGATTACTTTTTTACCCCATTCCCCTCCCCTCTGTTTTCTTCTCTCCCTTGAGCCCTTCTTCCCCTCCTTATTTCCCCTCCTTCCCCCTTCTTTTCCATTTTGTCTTTCTTTTCATGTTTTTTCTTTTCCCTTCTTCCTTTCCCCATTCCCCTCCCTAGTTCCCCTTTCCTTTTAGACAACTTCTTCCTATTTCACCATATATGCCATATATTTGGGTTCTTATTTATGCTTTCAGCTTCTCACACCAGAGAGACAATGTGATATTTGCACATATTTGCCTAATTTCACTTAAGAGTGTGGCCCATCCATTTCACTATAAATGAACTCCCTATTGTATTAAAATATTTTTCCATCCATTCATCAGTTGCTTGGCATCTGGGTTGTTTCCAATATTTAAATATTACAAACTGTGCCGCCATGAACCTGGTGTGTGTATGTTGCTGTGGCAGGATGCTTTTAATTCTTTGGAGGAAACACCAATATGAAAAATAGTAGACCAGATAGACTTGAAGCTATCTCAATTCAGTATTTAACCTTTTGCAAATGAAGATTATTCTAAAAAAAAATCCTCTAGTTTTGTGAGGAATCCCCAACTGATTTCCATAGTGGTTGCACCAGTCTCCATTCCCACCAACAGCGGAGAAAGGCTGCTTTTCCCCACAGCCCCACCAGCACTTGCTATTGATTGATATCTTGGTGATAGTCATTCTTACTGGAGTGAGATGGAATCTCGGCATTGTTTTAAATTGCATCTCTTGAATCACCAGTGATGTTGAACATTGTCTTACATATTTATTTGCCATTTCTATTTCTTCATCTGAGAAGCGTGTACTCATCTCAGATGCCCATTTTTGGACTGAGTCTTTAAATTTGAGCGGTCTGATTTTTTCAATTCTTTATATGTTCTAGATATTAATCTTTTGTCTGAATAATAACTGGCTAAATTTTTTCCCCACTCTACAAGTTGTCTTCACTCTGTTGGTGATAGATTTTTCTGTTTTAAAAGCTGCAAGCTTTCCAGTGGGTGGTTCTTTTTAATACTTCTTGTGCAGTTGGGGTTTTGTTCATGAAGTATTTTCCTACACGAATGTCTTTGAGAGTTCTACCTATTTTATCTTGTACCATATTTAGTGTTCTGTTTTAATATTTAGATATCTGATCCCTTTTGACTTTAGCTTAGTTCATGGTAATAAACATGGGTCTAATTTTAGGCTTTAATGTGGAAAGCCAATTTTTCAAGCATCACTAATTTAACAGGCTACCTTTCTTCTACTGAACACATTTGGCTACTTTATCAAAGACAAGAGATAGCTGAGTGTGTTTGGATTTGTTTCTGCCTGTAATGCATTACCCTGACTTTTTTTCCAACATCATGGTGTGTTATCACAGTAGCTTTGGAATACTTTCAAGCCATGGATTGTGGTACCTTCTCATTTTCCCTCATTGTCCAAGATTGTTTTTGCCATTCTAGGTCTCTTCTAGTTCCAAATGAATTTTAGGAATATTTTCTCTAGTTCTGTGTGGTAGGTTCATCCCTTTTTTTACAATATGACTGAAGTTTCTCTTTATGGCAGAGTAGTACTCTATCGTATGTAAATACCACTCTTTCTTTGTCCATTCATCTGTAGACAGACATATAGACGGCTTCCAAGGCTTAGCTATTATGAATTCTGCTGCTATAAGCATGCATAGGCATTGATCATTGTAACATGATGTCATTAACTCTTTCAGGAAGATAACTAGAAGGGAAATACTACATCAAGTGGAAACTTTAAGTTTTTGATTTTTGAGAAATCGCCATGCTTATTTCCATAGTGGTTGTACTAGTTTACATTCCCACCAACAGAATGGCTCCTTTTCCCTGTAGCCTTACCAGCACTTGTTATTACTTGACTTCTTCATGATGGTCATTCTCTTTTGAGTAAGATAAAATCTCAATGTTATTTTAATTTACATTTGTGTAATGGCCACTGATGTAGAACATTTCTCCCAGTATTTATTGGCCATTTGTACTTCTGTGAAGTATCTATTCATTCCACTTGTTCATTTTCTTTTTGATTGGGTCTTTTAGTTTTGAGTTCTGCATATATTCTATATATTAGTCTCTGTCTGAAGGATGGCTGCCAAAATTGCATTTTCTATTATGTAGGTTTATTTTCACTCTGATGGATGTTTCTTTTGACATGCAGAAGCTTTTTAATTTGACATGATCCCATTTGTTGATTCTTCATACTATTTCATATGTAACTGACATCCTCAGCTTCTTGAGCAGCAAAATTCAGATTAAAAGTATCAGCTCCTTCTTCGGGCTCTCTGAGAAGATAATGTACAAGAAGGATCCAGCGAGGCCCATCATTGTTTGGGCCCTATTAATTACACTAGAGGTAGGAATTTCTGCTGCGTTCTGGGAACCCCAAGACCCAGTCCTAGCCCAGGCTCAGCTCAGGCCTGGCATATAGGCCTGGGGTATAACACTGCAGCTGCAATCCCTGCAGAGAGTGTAGAGGATAGAACCACCCAGCTAGACCAGGAGCAGAACATCTTGCCAGAGGGGCACAACAGGTTCACCCTTAAGGGCAGCAACAGGAAGGAGCTGAGCACAGAAGCCAGACCCAAGCAAGGCACAACTGGATAAATCCAAACTTTGTAGATCTGCACCTGAACTTCAGTACATGCTAAGGTTACAACTACAACGAAGATCTACAACAAAGGTCAGAAGACAGTGCTACGCAAAATGACAAGAAGGAACAAAATACAAACTCAGAACGCAAACCCACCCATAACAAGTGCAGAGGACACTAACACAGAACAAACTGGGAATCACACAGCTGAAAGCAATGAATCAATGGCTTCTGAAATAAAAAAAAATAGTGGCAGAAAAGTATAGAGGAATTCAGATTTGAAATAAAAAAAAATCCCTGAATTAATAACATCTGCAGTAAAGAATCAAATGCAGAAACATATGGGAGAAACCCAGTGCCCACCCAGAACAAGTGCAGAGGACAAAGCTCAGCTCAAATGCATGAATTAATAGCATCAATAGTAAATAAGCAACAGCAGAAAGATATAGAGGAACTCAGAGCACAATTCTTTTCTGAAAGAAAAAAAGAATTGTCAGAACTCATAGCATCTGAAGTAAAGAAGCAACTACAGAAACATAGGGAGGAAACCCAATCTGAAAAAAAACACTGCAGTAAAAGAATTGATAACTGCTTCTAAAGAAGACATTGATTAAAAAAAAAATGGAGGAGATTAGAAAAATGACAGATTCCTTGAATGAGCAATACAGGAAAGAAATAGATCGCATGAAGCAGAGTCAAACAGATATAGAGGAAATTAAAATCTCAATCACAAGCTTGCAAAACCATTTAAGTGAAAGTGAAGACAGAGTTTCAGATCTTGAAGACGCTGGTGCAGCTAGTGAAAAGGTTAGAAAGGATCTCTTAAAAACAACAAGGATGCAAGAAAGAATAATCCATCACCTGCAAAATGATGCAAAGATGAACAATGTGAGACTAATAGGCATCAGTGAGAAAGAAGGAATCAATACAAATGACATTAAAAAATATGGGTAGAAGTAATAGCAGAAAACTTCCCAAACATGAGGAAACAATCTGACATTCAGGTAACCAAAGCATACAGAACACCCAGTAACCTCAAACCAATGAAAAACACACTGAGACATATAATAGTCAAGAACCCAGAAATTCAGCATAAGAATAATATACTGAAAGCTGCTAGAAAAAAGAGGCAGATCACATTCAAAGGAAAACCCATCAGAATTAAGGCTGACTTCTCTTCAAAAACCATGAAGGCAAGAAGAGCATGGAGCAGAGTACTTCAGGTCCTCTATGAAAACAAATTCCAGCCCAGACTACTATAACCTGCAAAACTCTCTTTCAAGTTTGGTGGATAAGTGAAACACTTTCATGACAGAGAACAGCTAAAGAATTTCATGATGACAAAGCCAACC
>NW_004524590.1:19725514-19740492 GCF_000260255.1 Octodon degus
AGCAGCATGGTTTGGACAACTGTACTGTGCATTTCTGCTGGTATATGGAAAGAAGTAGTTAATACTTTGACTCATTTCACCTCCTTTTTTCAATTATTTGTACTTTTTCTCTTCTTGACTTCTTATATATTTCTTTCTTTTTTCTTTCTCCTTCAATTTTAAGTGTGCATATCTGGTGATAAGAATAAATGGTTGGAAGACAACAAAAAACATTACAGTACATATGTCATATATATGCTAAAATATAAGCTGCTGGGACATGAGGAACAACAGGCACAGCAATGCCCTGAAAATTACTTATGGACCAGGATCCATGCATCTCAAATATGCTACTCAGCATGGACCACCAGAAAATTCACAGACTTTGCTACCAAATAGACCTGGATCCGTGTTCTGCTTCCCTCCATAGCACCAGCTACGGCCTCCCATGTGGCATATGGGCAGCCCAGAAGGCTGAATGATGAATGGAAGACATTGAGGATGTCTGTAAGGATGAAATGGGGTCACTCTGGTTTGCCAGCGTGAGCTTGAGTGGAGCCTGCTCCTCCCAGGCAAGGTCACCTGGGGTACGGTGAACTGGGCACAGCTCCCTTTGTGGTTCAGTGAACACAAGCTGCTTCGCAAAGAAAGCAGATGCGTTGTTAGCATAACATGGTCCCATTATGGTTCTTAGGGAACAGCGTTACAGATACATGAATGAGGCGCCTGTGCAAGCCGCTCGTCTCAAAGCTGTGAGGTCTGCAGCATTTTAAACATCTTGGCTGAGAACAAGCTGCAGCCAATGTGGAACTTGTCTTTGGGGCGACAGACAGCCTCCAGAGGATCAGCATTCAGCCTCTTTTTTCTGGCCCCTAAATGGACAGACCTCAAAAGAATGGTCTGCTGTTCACAGCCCAGGCCAGGGAAAGTGCCAAGCAGAACCTCCACATTAAAGGGTCTCTAAGGTTAATACAGGTGTTGGAAAGGAATATGAGGAGCAAGCAGAACTTGGGACTTGGTGGTTTCTGAAGAGGATAGAAGGTGTCAGAATTCTAACAGTGGAGGGTTGTGGGGAAGAGAGGGGTTAAATACAGAGGGATGCAAAGGAGAGGACACAATAGAACAGAGGGATTGTCCACATCTCCCTTTAAAAAGAGCCCCTACTCAGGTGCAGAGGACTGGTTCATATTGGCCTTCAGCCATCAGCACCTTCAGGGCTGGGCTCAGCTTTCTTGGGCAGCCACCAGCCGGTGACTTTCCATGCAAAGGGAATTTGTGACCTGCCCATTTTCTCCAGTGCAGGCCCCCTTGTGGGCAGCACACTGAAAACCTGCTGGTTGGGTACACTGAGGTTCTTCAGATGCACCTCACAGCCCAGGCTCTTCCAGAACAATCCATCATCTCCCACAGGTGTTACCTGCTGCCTCACTCCTAAACCTCCTGAGCTGCTGACTCAGTCTCAGCATCTGCTTTCTGTTAACCTGGGGAAGAAAACACATGAGAAGCCAAAGAACATCTATACAGGACTCCCAAAGCCAGTTCAGTCTGCCTTGTCTGTACTGAGCAAGGTGATTAGATGGCTAGGTTTGTGGGTTAGGGCTCCATGTTCAACGTTAAATAGCCCTCAGCCCACCTTGGTTTGTTTGAACACATTGTCAGAGCAATTACTTAGAAAACCTCAGAAATCTTACTGCAGGTTTGCACTGGAATCAGAGAACAGCAGAGGACTGACCACCTACCACAGGGTCACTGACAAGCATAAAAGCATGATTGAGAATTACAGGTTGTCAAGAGGGCCACTTACTGGAGGGTGGTGCAATACCAATTTTTAACACAAGCTGCATATCACCACAAACATAGCTAGAAAAAAATCACAGACAGAAAACAGAGGGATTTCAGAACATTAATTCTCAGAGCTCTTAAAGAAATTGACCCTTAAACATGTGTGGTATTTCTTTGTCTTTATTAATAATAGAACTAACACTGTCTTTCAAAGACAGTCTCTTAAACCTGTTTGACTTTTGTCCTCCTACATATAGGAGGGCTCTCACAAGAGACCTAACATAAAATTTTGGTTTTTTAGGCTGGTGAGATAGTTCAGTGGACTAAGTGCCAGCTTAGGCAAACACAGGGACTGGGGTTCAATCCCCTGCACCATAGGCCACTCCCACCCTGCCACTGGGTGTGCTGAGCCAGTCACCCAGACCAGGTGTGGGGTACATGCCTGTAACCCCAGTGCTGGGGAGGCTGAAAACAGAAGAATCATTATGAACCCAAGTTGCATAGTGAGACCTTGTACCAAATACACACACAAATTTTTTTTTTCACTTTCTTAAAAGAAATTCAATAAGTATTTATTGGCCCATCATCAGCAAGGCTCCGCACAGTGTAGTTTTTCTGTTCTACTGTCTTTATCTTGTAGTTTCCATTTTTAAAATTACTTTGCGGCCTTACAATAATCATTGCAAGTCCAGCTGGCACATCATTTTAAGTGGCAGGAAAGATAAAGCAAGCACAAGTGTACAACTACATCAGGCCCTCTCCTAGATCTGTAGTTTTGATCTCACCCAAGAGTTGCACTTATACTCCATTGATTGTTGTTTGCTGCAAAAGCTTCTGAGAAATGTAGTTAAAGTGGACATGTTACTATAACCAACAAAAAAAGAAGTTTCCTAAATAAAGTCTTGGGCTCTAGAGTTCTAAGAATCTAGAGCTCGGTAGTCGAGGACAGAAGAGGATGGAGGTTCCTGCTCCAAGAAAGGGTTCATTCATCCGTTTCCCATTTTCTTATTCTATCTATATCCTCAAAGGATTGGCTGATGTCCACCTATATCAGCAAGGGATCTTCTTTACTTGGTCAACTTCCAATGCTAATTTCTTCCAGAAATACCTCACAGACATGCCAAAAATAATGTTTTATCAGCTATCCAGTTGTCTCTTCAACTGTCAAGTTGATTCATGAAATAAATCATCCCAGCTGTTTTCTTCCCCCACCCCAGTTCTTCACCAATTACCTGGGTCCAGGTCCATGCTTACACTCACACTGTGTTCTCTACCTACCCAAGTCTAAACTCCTAACCAGGACACAGGCATGCTTCCTCCCTCCAAGCAGCCTTTCTCATCACCCCAGACTAGTCTGGTTTTTCTTTCCCCAGTGCCCAAGGGAAATTACTCAGTTGGTTATTGAACTTTTAATTTACCAGCCCTGTATCACCAATGAGAATATGTGCATCCAAAAAACAGAAATGATGGATTATTATTATCTCTCAAATCAACAGCACAATTTTGCTACTGGTGCAATTTTAGCTACTGCATGAACCATGTACTAGATCAATTTAATTGCAAACTATTTCTAACTCATTTCTTCTAAATAAAACTTGGATTATTTCCCCTTTATCATGGCAGAGTCCCATGAATTCTTCCTTCTGCTTCTTCTCATAATTTGGCTTCTCATCTCATCAAGGGACTTGGTGGAACACATAGTCTGGAGCTCACACTCTCTGTATGCTTCCATCCAAGTAGATGCTACAGTCAGACACAGATCTCTAACCTGCTTTTTGGCAGAATTAGGGAACCAGGGTGTCATAGTCTTCCAAACACAACTTGTCACCCATCTACTACCTCTCGCTTTTCCAACTAAGAAAACCATGATTTAGTAAAGAGGTGGACTAATATGTAGTAATGTTTCTAGTTTAAAAATCCACTTTTTACCTGTTCTTGTAGCCATGTTACATATTCCTAACAAATAGCATGCCTAGGTTGGTATATGACATGACCCTAGCAATTAAGATAACTAAGTGGCCATATCACACGGTCCTAGCCAATGAGATATAAGCAAAAATATTTAAGTGATGTCCCTAGAGAGCTCATTTAAAAGAGGTAGATAAAAGGATCTACAAACTATGGTACAGGGCTTTAGGGTAAATCCTGATGGGATTTGACTGACCTTGTCAGATACAAAAGTTACATTTCTTGTTATATAAGTCTTGCTTTATCTTGCTCTTAACCATCCAGCAGAAAAGTATAGAAATGAGGTATAAAAAGTAAAGCTATATTAATACACTGAGCTGTAAAAGGCTCAAGTCAACAACTTCTGACATTGCCAGTCCTATGGATTACCCACTACTATTATGGACTACTGGACTATATTGGATTATTTTGCTGAATTCATGCACCTACACTATTTAAATGGCAATGGAATACCCATCTCTGACAAAACTGAACCAAAAAAGCGGATACAAATGAAGGACAATTTTGTATCTGTATATACAAAATAGGATAGATATACAGCTACTTTCTTTTAATTCAATGAGAAGAAAGATTTGCACTAATAGTGTTTGGACAGGATATCATGTCTGCATCTTGCACTGTGAAGAACCTGCTTTTTGGCAGAATTAGGGAACCAGGGTGTCATAGTCTGCCAAACACAACTTGTCATCCATCTACTACCTCTCGCTTTTCCAACTAAGAAAACCATGATTTAGTAAAGAGGTGGACTAATATGTAGTAATGTTTCTAGTTTAAAAATCCATTTTTTACCTGTTCTTGTAGCCATGTTACATATTCCTAACAAATAGCATGAAGAACAACTATGAAGACAACAATATGCAATGTAGTAATTATTGAAACTGTCCTACTAATCAATTTTGAAACTGTCTCATTCCTGTTTCTCAATAGAATTAATTTAAAAAATAAAAATTCAAAAAAATAAAAAATAGAAGAGGTAGATATATCTGGACTCACTTTTGCACCTTTTGCCTTTCCCTTCCTCCTCAACTAGAACATAAACAAATGCAAATGTGAAGCCTTCATCTTCAAACCATGAACACAAGCATGAAGAACATAAAGTTGTGTAAGGGTGGCAACACAGGGACCTGAGACTGGTTCCTGGTGGTGTAGTACACTCAACACTGGCTACCTTCCTGTTTCATTTGACATGAGAAAAATTAATCCTCTCAAAAAGTTTGGTGACCAATGGTTAGATTCTTGTCCCCCCTCAGTAAAAAGCTGTCATAATTCACCCACGAAAGAGGTGTCCCTATAGCAAAAATTCTGGTAAATCAGAAAGCTGCTTTGGGACCCAAGAGTATCCCAGGACAATAGCTTCTATTTCCATGTCCCAGAGCTTGGCTTCTTTCCCAGGAATTTGTGGCTCTGTTGGGCTCTGGGCTGCTACAATCAAACCTTCCTCAGGCTCTAAAAGTTCTGTCTTCTTTAATTTGGCAGAGTGAACAATATGTGTCTCTCATTTGTGGTGTCCAAAATGTCAACAACCTGTGTATGCTCATAAGACCCTCAAATAAACAGACGGAAAACACTAAAACATGCCTCATCTAGAACATAACAGGAGAGAGGCTGCTGGAGAGATGGCACCATCAAGATACCTTTTGTTTCTAATGATGTACATTCTAAGCACAGCGTGACATACTTTTGGAAATGTTCTTTTATCACATGTTTAAAGTGATTCTGATGTTTTGAGAAAATTAAACATAACTCAGCCTCACTAAATTCTGGAAAATACTTTTATTCCCCTAATCAGTGTAATTAAGTGTCAAGAAGGCAGATCTGGTCTTTGGACTATCCGAGAAATGCATCTCCTCCTCTCTCAGCTTCCCGACCATAGCTTCCCCATTTGCCCAGGACGAAGGAGTGGAAAGTATGCAAGATGTAAAGTGAAAGCAAGGGAATTTGATCACCCTGCCACTCCAAGTCTCTGGAATGAAACCAAGAAGTAAGTGAGAAAGCCCACTCCCCCAAGCCCCTGCCAGTCTTTTCTTTCTTTTTTTTTTTTCTTTTCTTTCTTTTTTTCTTTCTTTCCTTCCTTCCTTCTTCTTTCTGTCCTGGATATAGGGTCTCATTACACAGTTCAGACTCCAAGTGATCCTCCTGTCTCAGTCTCCCCAGCACTAGGATTACAGACCTGAGCCACCATGCTGGCACGGTATGTGGTACCAGGGATCAAACTCATAACCTCACACTTGCCAGGCAGACACTGACACTACTGAGCTATCTCCCCAGTCCAGGACTGGTCTTTGATCTAATATCTGCATTGATTATTTAGTAAGCATTTAGGGAAGGGCCACTAGGGGACTCAAGAAGTTTGACTTAAAAGATGGGTTCTCTATTGATCTGCAGCTCATCAATAACAGTCTTCAGTTCTCAATAAAGCCTCAGTGACATCAGGTACTTGGAAGGGTGCATGGTCCATGCTGGATTCTCACTTGCCTTGGATTCAGCATAGGCTTTTTCCAAAGGATTCTCGATTTCCTGAGGTCATATTGACCAGATGTCAAATCTTCAGCACCCCTGAGCCTACAGGTTGACCACAGGGCCAGCTGTGAATCTTACTGTTCCAAGGAATGTGCGTACAACATAGACCCACACATATAAATAATCAAATAGGTTTATATGCCCATGTTTAGATTTGTAGCTAACAGACTATTAAGTAAAATGTATTCTGACTTCATAATCTGGTGAAGTAAGGTAGGTTCAGACTTAGGAATTTTAAATATTTTGGAGATTTGTGCCAGAACATAGCAGCCCAGAACTAGCCCTAAACCCCAACCAATAACAGAGGCCACTCTAATTTTCCTCTCAATCCCATCTCTACTCAACTTTACCATCAATGATCCTCTTCAGCTCATTTCTTTTTCTTTTTCTTTCTTTTTTTAATGTATTTAGTACAGGGTCTCATTATAAAGCTTGGACTGGTGATGATCCTTGTGTTTTCAGCCTTCACAGCACTGGGATTATAGGTATGCACCACCAGGCCTGACTTGGTGGTCGGCCCAGTGCACCCCGGGGGCCAGGCCAGCACAGCATGTAGTGCTGGGGCTGAACCCCAATCCCTGCACTTGCGTCAGCAGGCTCTAGTCGGCTGAGCTATCTCACCAGCCCTAGCTCACTTCTTTTTTTATTTCAGTATCTCTTCATCACTCTCATTTCTCTAAAGTTATTTACTATATTATTATTATTATTTATTATCAATCTTCTCCATGAATATTGGCACCAGGAGGGCAAAAATCTCCTGCCATTTCTTTTGCTTTTGCTTTTTTAAAATCTTTTCTTTCTTTGTGGGTAATGCTGGATTTATTCATTTAAGAAAACAGTTCCTATGTACAAAACAAGCTGTTATTTTTTGCAAGGGTTAAAATCACTCTTTACAAATGAAAGTTACAGCATGGATCACATGGAACTGTTTTTCTTCCCAGAGGCACCTAAGTGAGTGGATGTGCCACAGTACAGCTGTCGCAAGTCCATTAGGTCGCCTCAGGACCAGGCAGGACAGCAGGCCTCGCTCCTCCCACCTCAGACACAGCGACGGGTACTGTGGACAGCAGGGGGCGCAGGTCTGAGTTTGGGCCAAGAACTGTATTACTCTGGGGGTGCCTGGGGTTAGAAAATCCATTCCTGTGTTAGAACACCAACTGAACTCAGTTACAAACCGGACAACATCAACGCTGAACTCCAACGACGACCCGCAATGCTCAGGGTGAGTGACAATCACAACGTAGACGTTGTGACCACCAGTACCAGGATGGCTTCTGCTGCCAGAGAAGCCGTGGGCACCTCAGTGCCTCAGAGCACAAGGTCAGAAAGTCAGAGACCTGAGCACCGAGGACCAAGGCCACAGCCTGGGCACGGCAGGGGCCCTTGGGTGCCGCCCCAAGGAGGCAGCCACGGAGAGCCACAGCCACAGCGACGCTTTTCTCGCCATCTTTTCACAGGGGCTGACCCCTGAATGATGAAGTGGATGCCTGGGCTTGTTAGAAATGTTCATTACATGGCAGAGCTCGGTGACGCACACCTGTAATCTCAGTACCCTGGAAGGCCGAAACAGGAATATCAAGAGTTTGAGCCCAGCCTGGATGACTTAATGAGACTCTGTCTCAAAAAGTAAAATAACATTAAAAAGTGGGCTGAAGATGTAGCTCAGTATAAAGGCCTTTGGTTCAATCCCCAGCAACCATGACCACGGGAAGCTGACGTGGAGGGAACATTCTTGTGCCTACAAGGTCATGGCCACCCTGTCCCCGCGAGCACTATGACATCTGACTTGGATGCACTCTTTGAGCCCAGAGAGGTGAATATCACCACGATGGTAAACTCTACAAAAGGCCAGGAGGTCTGTGTGGGCTCTCAGAAGGAGTGATACATTCAAAGTCTTCCTGAACAGGTCACAGGAAACACAGAGGCTAAAAATTTACTGAAGACCTCAGAACTTCTATTTATCAAAAGATACTATTAAGAGATAACTGAAGATCAGGAGGAGATGTTTATAATCCTGTATCTGACAAAAACAACTCATACCTAACCTATGATGAAAATGTCTATAAACCAGTAAGAACAAGAGAGGCCATTGAATTTTTAATTTTTTTTTTTTTTTTTTATGTATTTAGTACAAGTTCTACAGGTTCTCACTACACAGATCAGACTCGTAGTGACCCTCCTGTTTTCAGCCTCCCAAGTAAGTGCTGGGATTACAGGCACACATCACCATGCCCAGTCTCATTTGCTATTTCAGCACGCCCTGTGGGCAGGGCCAGCCTAGCACACCGGGGATCGAACCCCAGTCCCTGTGTCTGCCTAAGCAGGCACTTTAATCCACTGAGCTATCTGGCCAGCCCTGAATATTTGGAGGACTTGAAAGGTGTTTTACAAAATAGCCTATTCAAGTGGCTGATAAACATATGAAAAGATATTCAACACTAAACAGACACAACTGGTGCATGGTGATGATAGAGAACGAGATGTGTAGGAGCTCTTGAGAAGGCGCAGATATTGGTTGGTGGGAGCAAGGGAAAGACTTGCAGGGGCTGAAACGCTACATATCTAGATCTCAGCGGGTGTGACCAGGGTATACAAAATCAGTCTGGCTGCTGAGGGGTAAGGAATTACGTGAGAAGGAACAGCAGTACGTGCAAGCAAGGCGACCATTCCTATGACTGTCGGTATTAGAAATGTAGCCAAGACAGCCTGTTAGAAGCAGACTGGCTAGCAAGGGGCAGGAGAAGCCACCGATCTTCATTCCTCACTCTCCACCCCACCCCTGCTACAGAGGGCCCCTGCACAGGCACCTTCATTAGGCTGCCTTGTTCTCTGACTCCTGCTTGGGCTCAGCAGATCGGACAGCAGCAGAATGACAGGGCATGTAGCACCCTGCTTCACTCTCTGCTGTGTCACCACAGGTCGCCTGAGGTTATAGCTCCTACCAAGCACCGCTTTTGTCCAGCTGTGCAATCTAGGGTCCACTGACCTCTCTGCATGTTCCTTCAGGTTTGCCTGCTCTTTTAGGAAGAGTTCCTTCTCCAGTTCTACCCTACCTCTTCACTTGAAGATGCCATTTGTTTCCTGTTAAGAGAAGGATTGCCACATGTACCCCATGTGACACCAAACCGTGGGTCAGTGCTGAATGCCTGAAGATGGATGACACAGCAGTCAAGCAAAGGATAATGTGCACCTTTTATGTTGCAGAAAAGTAAGAAAGTTTTCTAATGAATTTCAAGAATTTCCATCCAAAATGAAATTGTTGACTTGGAAGGGGAAAGACGCTGTTACCTGGGATTTTTGCTTATATGCAACATTTCATTCTGGGACAAAGCTAAACAATGAGTTCATCTATACCTTTCCAAGACTGTTTACATTTTTCTCAATAACACTTCCCACACAGTTGAAATTAACTATATTTCTTGCCTCTGTTCCTTATTACACTCTGAGCCCCATGATGACAGCCCGTGGAAATGGACCGCAGGAATCTGTCTGAATGCCAGCCGTATCCCCATGATCGAGACCAATTCCTGGATGTGGTGTTTAATAAATAAGTACAGTTAAAGCATGGAATTGAAGGAAAGGAGAGAGGACAAAGGGAAGAATATGGTACTTAGGGTCAGAAAGAAAGGAAAGGTTCCCTGCGCCCTCACCAGCAGCTGTGTATCTCTATACATCTCTCTTCTCAGGCTTCCACTTCCATACAGATATCCAGAAGGTCAGCGTAAGAATTCATTCCCTACCTACTATTTGTGATGATCAAATGAGGTAATAGTTATAAAAATAAATGATGCAAGAAATGAAGCTGCCATCAGCTATGCGATGTTATTATTATTGTAAAAGCAGCGTTGTTGAAGACAGGTCCCAGCCTGGCTTTTATGCAGTTCACGCCAGTTTTTGTAGGGCAGGAAAAGGTGTTATGATTTTTACAATTTCCATTTAAGAGTAAGTCAGCTAAAGTGGCTGCAAACCTTGAAACCTGGTAACATGCATCTAGGTGTTAAGGAATCCAGACAGCTGTGTACAAAACATGACAAGATAACACATGTCTGATTCTTCCTGGTTCCTGGAGCAGTAAAGCGGAGCAGGAGGACAACAGATGTGGGCAGCTTCAGGAGCAAGGAAGGAAAGAGATGTACTTTAACTCCATCACACCTGAACTACAGCTCTCTGAGGATGAGAGGGGGGAGGTTGGAAAAATAAACCAAGAAGCAAGAAGATGACAAAAGTGAAAGTTGAATCCAACAGTGCAGTTAAATCTTCTTTTCGAAACTCTGAAAGGAGCAGCATTTTTTGATGTTATGTATGACCATAATTTATATATAAAGAATGAGCTCTATCTTATTTAACCTCCTAAGTATGAATTTCATATTGTATTCATCAGGACTTTCCAGAGAAACAGACCCAGTAATATGCCATGTAATCATCGATCACTATCCATGGAGGGTTGGTCCAAGACACCTCACGGATACCAAAACTCTGTGGGTGCTCAAGTCTCTTGGGTAAAATGGCATCTTTCCATATACTGTAAATCATCTCTATATGACTTATAATGCCTAAAGCAATGTAAATCTATGCAAATATGTGTTATGCTATATTATTTAAGGAATAATGACAAAAAAATCATATGTACAACATTAGTATGCACACAGGGTTGTTTCTTTTTCTATTACTTTTGATCTTGTGGATGGCTGAGTCCACAGGTGCAGAAGTTGGCTACAGAGGACTGACTATATTTGAGGAGATTTATTTATTTTAAGAAATTGGCATATGGAACCATGATGGTTGATAGGTCCAAAATCTGCAGGGTGGGCCAGCTGGCTGGAGGCTGGGGAAGAGCAGATGCGGGGTGCAAGCTCATATTGGACAGCTGCCCCAATTTCTTCCCGCTGGGGAGGTTAGGCTTTAACTAATCAGGGCTTCAATTGATTATACAAGGCTCACCCACACTAGAAAGGGCAAACTACTTTACTCAACATTCATAATTTCAACAGTAAACTTACCCAGAAAATACCATCCTAGGGATATCCAAAATGTTTGGTTGAATATCCAGGCACTGTTGAACATTTGGTCTTACAAATTATTCATGCTATTGAAGTTTTAGTTTTGTCTATAATTCTGTAATGGAAAATCCCATGTACATGCACATTGTTTAGGTTATACCTCCAAGGTGAATGACCAGAAATAGAATTACTATTTAATAATCCATAAGGACATATTGCTTTATACTCTTATCAGAAATTATTGATTTTCTATTTCCTTTAGACATGTTCAACTGTGGCTGGAAGACCACATCTAGCCAACTATATCTTATAAGTAAAGTTTATGAAAACACAGATGAACTGATTCATTTACATGTTGTCCATGGAGGTTTGCATGCTCAAGAGCAGAATTAAGCAGTTGCAACAGAGACCAGGAGATTATCAAACTGAAAAGAAGTATGTTTGGCCATTTATATAAAAAGGACTAGTCCCAATTCTGATAATAAAATAGCCTCCACCTTTGGTCTCTCAGGCATAGTTCATAACCTCAATAAGAGTTCTAAACAGGGTTTCAAGTTATATTTTACAACTTGTTCTGTATGTGTCCCTCTTTGGCTACCCTCCCCAAACCAAAATCATGTTTCTGAAAATAGGGATAAAGATGGATGCTTTTTTTACAATCTAATTTTCATTAGACAATCCAGGGTGAGCCACGTAGTACATACATGCTTGGTATTTATGTTGCACAGTCATTGGCCATTCAATGCATTTATTTATCTCCTATATAATAGATATATTCACTGAGCACCATTTTGAGGCTAGGCATGCTATCAACTTCGTGTGCTATTTTTTTTTCCCAGAACTGGGGATTGAACTCAGGCCCTTGCACTTGCCAGGGAAGTGCTTATTCCACTGAGCCATCTCCCCGTCCCCCTTCATGTACTATTTCTCTGATCTTGATAGATTTATAAGAGCTTGTTTTGCTTCCCATCCAACAGTGAAGAAACTGAGGTTCAGAGAGGTTAACTGATTTGTGTAAGACTATGGAGTAGTTGATGACTAAATTTCAGCCTGAATCCATCTGACACCACCAGACCATGGCAAGCTCTATCAAGATGACACACTGCACCCCTAACACAAAGGGGGGTACATGCAGAAGACGGAGGCTTCTGCTTATCGTTTTATCCTGCAATCTTGGGGAATGAAATCATCCTTCTCTTTCCCTTGCCCGAATAAGCACAAACACATGGATACAATCGTGCCTTAAACTTTACATTAAAAATGAAAATAGTGTATTTTCCTGTTCTGTATTATTGAATAGGAAGTACTTTATAGATTAATGAAATTGAGCGATGAGTAACTATCAAATCAAGCCATAAAGGAGACAGTACAGATTTTAATGCATATTGTATGCAGTTTGATGAATACACTTTAAGTATTTACGATATTATTTTGTAGTAAATATGTCTAATTCATAAAAGCTAGGTTATAGAGGCACAACTTTTGAAATTTGCTCCACTTTTTGCCATTAAAGCTACTTTAAAATAGATTTTGTCCAAATAATTATGGGTTATATACAGAAAATGACATGGAAATTATCCATATTCCCTATCAAAGAGTCACAGCTCACTTCTGCTACCATTCCTATTACTAAGCCAACTCTACTTGATTCTCTAGAAGTAAATCAGGTAACATATCTCATGCTTTATGTCATTTGAACTCAATGAGAAAAATGTACACTGGGGAGCTATCATTATGCAAGAAAAAATTCTTACTTATTTAAAAAAATGTCATCATGTGGCATAGGCTTTGCAACTTAAAAACTACTTTCCTGTATCAATAATGTTTTAGCTTTTAAAATAAATTATTGGTTTTCATGGAAAGTGCCTTTTTATGTTATAAATCTTATAGTTTGAGGGTTAGGGGAAAAGTTGGAGTTTAAGTAATTTAAAATTTAATAAAGACCTCGTCTAACTGTACCACCAGCTGGGAGGGATGAGTCTGTGGGCCTCGGGGCCTCGGGTACACGTGGGAAAGAAAGCAGAGAGCTTCTTGTTTGGCTTCCCTGAAAACATTCACGTAAGGGATTCCCTGTGACTTAGAGAAATGTAGCAAGTAACAATTAGCAGAGTTTGATCCCTGCTAATGTTTCTGAGTACATGAGCATTGTTCATCATCTAAAATCTCTGAGAAGGTGGTCCAAGTAGCTCAGCAGATTAAAGCACCTACAAGCAGAAGCATGGGCTGGGGTTTCGATCCCCAGGCCTGCTGTGCTGGCCCTGTCCCCAGGTCCCAGAGAGGGCAGCAGTTTGAGACTGGGAGCACCTATAATCCCAGATTTTAGGAGGCTGTAAACAGGCTGATCACTACTAGTCCAAACTAGTAGTAAGACCCTGAACACCCTGTAGACCCTTCCCTAAAAACAAAAAATCTCCAAGAAAACTTCTCATTACTTGAAATCAGGCCTTGGATACCAAAGAGGAAATCTCCAGAGCATGAGAAAACTCTGTTCTGAAAATGCAATAAAAATTAAAAGAGTAGTCTTGGGATTGCATTTCTGCCTTATGAAGGAGTACAAGATAAGGAAGCGAAGGAGAAAAGAAAGGAGGGAGGAAGAAAAAGAGGAAGGGGAGCAGTAGCATGAAGTTAGACCAAGAGAACCACTTGGCCCAGCCTTGTCATCCTCAAGGGACTTTCTAATTTTGACTTGCAGAGCTATCTTGAGAGGATTCTTTATATGCAAGGAGTAGCACATATACATGAATAGGATTGAAAAGTAAAGGGGATGGTATTCACTGGCTGGGCCACACCAGTTTCAGTGAAGAACATATTAGGCATAAAATAAATCTCATTGTTATCTTTTGCATTTAAAAATGTTATACTCTAGTCTAGATTTGTGATTAAATATATGCTTGGGTCACTTATTTTAAACATGCAATGCAAGGTACTGCTTGTAGTAACTTAATTTTTCATGTGCTGGAAACTTCAAATGCTGACAACCTAAGGAAGGATGAGAAAAGAAAAGAAAAGAAAGAAAGGAAACAGAACTTTATGATGCAGATTGTATTGTCCTCTTTAACAAATGCTGCAAATGAAAATCAGGATGCAAAGGCCATTGCCAAAAACCCCAGACAGCAAGCATCAGAGCTAGGATTTGGCCACAGGTCTACTAGCCAGGGACAGTTAGTGCCCTTTCTTCTGTGTTCTTACTACTCAAGATGTGGGTGCAGACCTGAAGGACAGCTTAGAAATTCTGAATCCGATGCTACTTCCTCAACCTCACTAAAATGAAATGTGAATTTTTGGCAAAAATTTTAAATGATTCATATGCTTGTGAAAGTTCGAGCAGCTCTGGTCTACTCTTGGTGTGTGAAAACATAAAAGCCTAATAAGATGGACTTCTCTGACCTCTTGTCTCATCAGCCTAGTTCACCCACAGACCCAGTGCCATCTGTAACTTCATTACCAGCCTTACACAACCACAGGTCCCTGCACTCACTCAGGAAGAGTTTCCCGAGCAAATAATTCTAACCTTCGCTTGATTCAGATCCTCTCTTTGCTGCTATCTCAGCACTGTGGTTGGATTAATCATCAGGAATTTTCCAGCGGAATCTGAAACCTTGGGGGACTAGGATTTGTCTCTTATCCGTCTTTATTTCCCTGTCAGCTGCCACATATTCTTAACAGGCCCAGAATTCACATCTCTAGAAGGAAGGAAGGAAGGAAGGAAGGAAGGAAGGAAGGAAGGAA
>NW_004524590.1:19740592-19768272 GCF_000260255.1 Octodon degus
GAAGGAAGGAAGGAAGACAGGCAGGCAGGCAGGCAGGCAGGCTAGAGAGTGTTTGGTTCTACCTGGGCTAACATCTCATTGATGACTTTCTCAGAGTACTTAAAAACCTGTGTCCAAACATCTGGAAAGCTCTTGACTTGCTGGTCCACCCATAGCCACAGGTATCATCCCTGTGTAGGCCCCGCAGATGTTTTCTGCTGGCAGAAACAAAAAGGAAGAAATCTATACTATCCTCTTGAGATGTAAATTTAAAAATTCCTGAAAACAGTTGTAAATAGGAAAAACTACTTTCACAGATGGAATTCTTATGTTCCCATTTCTATCGCACGTGGCAGTTTGTGGTAGAGATCTAAGGTCCTGACACATTTATTCACTCATTCAACAAATATTTATAAAGCCTTTTTATACACCAAATGTTAGGCACAGTCAGATGATCAATATACATACTACTTGCCCTTGGGAAGTAGAGACTGACAAGGGAGATAAGGAATAATGTGGAATAACCAATTCAAAGTAGTTCATGAAGTTCAACAAACATTCATTGGGTTCCAGGTCTGGGCCGCACACTGAGGAGCTGCTGAGAAAATATTTCAGAAAAATCTCTGGCTGGAGTAGATCCCAATCCAATAAAAAGTGTCGGGTGGATTTTCATTCTTGCTCTAATGTGTTCAGAAAACATCAGAAACTACTCTAATTATTTTGTACTCACACAGAATCCTATTTACTTCAGGTCACCACTTTCAATCTTTTTCTTTGTGGGGCTATCATCCGGTTACAATTTCTTCCTTCTTCCTAACACCTCTCAATTTAGTATCAGATGTTATTCTTGCGCTAGATGGCTTGTTTGTCTGGGTTATTAATGAAGTTGGTAAGTGAAGCTGGAAGGCGAGGCCAGAGCACCCTGCTCTCTGCCTCTCCATAAATCACTACCCTCAGTGGAGACTGCTCCTGCCGCCTGGCATCCCCTATCGTCCCACTTATCTCAATGAATTTGAATGAATTTCATGATTAAAGTTTCATGAGATGCCACATCAAACATTCTGTGAGCCTCAAGGTCTAGTGCTTCCACAGCACTTGCTTTTGTCTTCTCACCCTGCAGTTTCATCACAAAAAAGCATGCAGGTGCGCCCTGCGAGATGCCTTTGTCCTGTGGGCACCCCCTACCCAGTCCCCGGGAAGTGGTTATCTCCTCCGTGTTGAGCAGCCCACTCTCAGTCTCAGCACTCCACCTGACAGGTGACCAGCTGTCTCTACATGGAATGTATGCTTTTCACCTCGGTAATAAATCCAGCAGCCATGTACCTGACAACCTGCCCGTGGCTCCCCCCCTTGCATATTCATGCTGCGAGTCTCAGGCTGGCATCTTTCCATCTTCTTCTCACACACAAACAGCTGCCTCTTTCCTGGAGAGCCTATTGTTCCAGAGCCACAAAAATGACCTTGCTAGGGTCCTACTCACCTTAGTTTACATGTCATACAACACAGCAGCAGAGCAATACACCTACCTCCTTCTTGACTTGCTTTTTTTTTTCAGTAGTGAGCATCCAAATCAGGACTTTGTGCATGCGAGGCAAGCACTCTATAGCTGGGTTACAGCCCCAGCCCCAGCCCCAGCCCCACTTTCTTTTGAGGATGGAAATTGAGGTTTCCTTGCCTAGAATCTGCAAGACTTTGCACCGTGCAAATGCGCCTGCCTGTCAACCTCATCAAATGAGCATTTGTAGGCCCTTTCTGAGTCATTTATCACCAAGAAGGTAAATAGCCACAACTCCAAGCTATTTCTGGAGGGCGAGTACAGGAGGCTTTATTCTCTATTTAGGACATGTTTGGAGACCATAATGACTATATTCATGGCAGGAGCTGGCATATGTATATCACACATCTTACTTCTTTTTTTTTTTTTTATCACCGTATCGCTCTCTTTTCCTCCCTTATCCCTCCCTACATTTCTTGAAAAATGAACATGACCCAAAAGAACAGATTTCAAAGTTTCAGAATCCACATTCTGAATGCTTCATGTTAGCATCTTATCAGCAGACATTGTTTAAAAAAAAAAAAAACCCTCATCATTTTTCCCCATAAGGGAAAAGTTAATGCAGCTTCTAAAAAAGAGATATATAATATGTGGAAAAGAGCTAGAATGTGCAAAATTTAGGCAGAGATGCAGCTTAAAAGTTTGAAAAGGAAGGGCTATTGACTAATACACTCATTTGATTTTTATTTGCAGAGCCAGAAATTTCAAGGACAAGAATGTTCTCTGTCTTTCACCAAAGTGTTCTTTTATTCCTATCTTTCAATTACAAATAGATACAAAATTGGGATTTATTTGAAAATTTGACAAAAATTCCCCAAAGAAAGCATTTGGCTGTATTTTCATTTCTATGGGCATTGTCTCTCTCACAGTACGTGTGCATGTCCATACACACAAATGCAAACCACATAGCCACACGAGGTAATTGAACTGTTAGGGTACTAACCTCTTCCATGGACTAGTCTGCTGATGGCTCACAGCTGAGTGGCTCTTGGGAGTCCAACCTAGTTGAAGAAAGTGGATCACGAAAGCGTAACCTTGAGGACCCTGTGTGGTTCCTGGCTCTTTCCTCTCCGGAGTGCTTGCCAACCTGCTCTGTCCCTCGGCTGCCAGCAGCTGGTGGCTTTCCTCTACCACACCTTGATGCCGTGACATCTCTGCCTTGGACTCAGCTGCCCATGGACCGAAATTACTGACCCTGTGAGCTAGCATAGACCTTTCCTCCACTAAGTTGGGTCAAGTATTTTGTCCCAGTGATGAAAAAGAGACCAAAGACAAATGCACACACATGTGAACGCACACACACACATGCACACAGACACACATACACTCCTCTGTTGCTTCACCATCATCTGTATCTGTGCACATCTACACCAATAGCTCTTTAATTCAAATTAACTGGAATTTAGAAGGAAAATGTTCCTTGATAATATTAGTCATATATATTTTTTTTCTTTTTTTTTTTTTTCTGGAGCCGGGAATGAAATTTAGCACCTTGCACTCAGCAGGCACCCTGTGCCACTGAGCTATATCCCCAGCCCAAGCCATATTTAAAAACCATAAGCAGCTACTGTTACTGCATTGAACAGAATGAGTTCTAACCATTCCATCATCATAGGAAGCCCCTGGCTAGTGATAACCTGGAAGGTACTAGTTCTATGGCAGACACTCAACAAAAGTGCATCCACTACTTTGAATAAATAAGGAAATACATTTTCTTCTTGTGTTTCTTCAACTTTTCTAATACTTTCTTTCTTATTTGAATTTTTACTTTTATTGGTACGCTTGTAAAGCATAGATTATATTCATCATGGGGAGTTGGTACATGAACTTCACACATTTTAATTCTTTCTACTTCTGCCTTCCATAACTTGGCTCCCTCCCATTTGCAAAAGGTCTGCCTCCTTGTTTCTTATTTATTTAAAAAGAAATGAAATGAAAATTTCCATTTCACACCATAGCACTCAAAGCTGTATATCTGCCATATATTTTAATATTTTAAAATAAGCCAGAAAACTGAAAATGTAGAGTTGGGGATAAGAGAGTAAAGAAGGGATGGCTAAGATTAAGATGTTATATGGAGGTATGAACATACTACATTGGAGTAATATTTTGCAAGATTAATAGTCATTGGTAAAAATGTTTTTAAAAGACGCTGCAAAGTAAAAACACAACTCACAGAAGAAAATAATTGCCAGTCGTATATATGACAAAAGATTAATAGCCACAACACAAAGGAAACTAGTATATTAACATCAACAAAAAACTAAAACAGGTAAAAGATGTGAGTAGATTTTTTTCCAAAGAAAATAATATAAATGACCAATGAGTATATACAAATGACCAATTTCACTGAAAACTGAGGAGTACAAACCAAAATGACCATGATGAGCTACCTCATACCCATTAAGATGTCTTTCGTCAAAAAATAATAATTGTTGGTGATAATATGTAGAGCCTAGAACAGTTACCTACAGATGGGGATAGAAAAGGATATGGGCACTGTAGTAAACACTATGCTAACTCCTCAAAAAATTATGAACACAATTACATGTGATTCATGATTCATCAATTCTCCTTCTGGAAATATATCTGTCTCTCTTCAAGCTTGGTTCTTTGTCTTTATGCATTTAGTACAGGTTCTACAGGATCTCACCACATAGATTGGACCATAATGATCCTTCTGCTTTCATCCTCCCAAGCGCTGGGATTACAGGTGCTCGCCGCCACACCCAGTCTCAATTGCATCTCAGTGTGCCCTGGATTGAAACCAGTCCCTGTGTGTGCCTAAGCAGGTGTTCTAATCCACTGAGCTATCTGGTCAGCCCTAAAAGTTGCTTCTTAAGGAGATGTTGGTACACACATGTTTATGGAAACATCATTCACAACAGCAAAAATCTGCAAACAGTGCACATTCATTGGGACATGAATGGGTAAAGAACCTGTGATGTGTACACACGAGGGAATAATATTCATTATTAGGAAGGAAGGAAATTTTGCATTATGCTACCACATGTAGGAGCTTCATGTTAAGAGAAATAAGCCGATCACCAACATGAAAATATTGTGTAAATCTCTTGATATTACATTCTTAGAGTAGTTAAAATCGTAGACAGAAAGTTACCAGTAGCTAGGGCTAAAGGGTAACACAGAAAGTTACTGTTTAAGAGAAATAGACTTCTTTTACAATACCAAGAGGTGTGGAGGTGGAGGTCGTGATGGCTGCACAAGGTTATAAATGCATTAACAACATTTAACTGTATCCTTGAAACAGATGAGAGAGTAAATTCTATGTGTATTTTATCAAAATAGAAATATAAACCTGCCCATTAGCTCAGGTGTTTAAGTGTCTGCTAAAACAAAGTAGTCAGCCTCAGGATGATGTAGTTCGATCCCCTCATCCTCAAGCCAAACCAGACCTGCCCTGAAGGCATCCTGGGGGGAGGGCAAAATAAATAAATAAATAAATAAATAAATAAATAAATAAATAAATAAATAAATAAAAATCATTCTAGGGGTTGGGAGATGGTTCAGTAGAATAAGCACTTCCCTGGCAAGCGCAAGGGCCTGAGTTCAATCCCCAATTCCACAAAAAAGAAGTACAAGAGAACATAGGGGTGCTGGTCAAATAGCTTAGCAGATTAAAGCACCTGCAAGCAGACACAGGGGCCAGGAGCTCAATCCCCAAGCCTGCCGTACCAGCCCCGCCCCCGGGGAGCAATGATACAGAAATTGAGACTGGGCATGGTGGCACATGCCTGTAATCTCAACTCTTAGGAGGCTGTAAACAGGCGGATTATGATCTAGTAGTAAGACTCTGAACACCCTGTAGACCCATCCTTAAAATACAAGAGAGAGAGAGAGAGAGAGAGAGAGAGAGAGAGAGAGAGAGAGAATATAGGGGAAATATTCTGCATAAACTTGACTTGGGAGAGAATTTTCTATTAGACTGTCCATATGAGAATTACAGATTTCTGAGGTAAAATATTTTTGAAAAATCAAGCATGAGACAATTTTAACATATAGTCTGCTAAAGAAATAAAGCAATTTGAAAATTCAATTTAGGACTGAGTATAAAGCACTCTACAGTGGTAGAGTAGACCTAGGCAAGGCCCTGGATTCAGTTTCTAGCACACACACACACACACACACACACTCTCTCTCTCTCTCTCTCTCTCTCTCAATCAGTTAAAAGAACACACAGGTGAAATATGAATAAAGGATTGTAATAACCAATTCCTAGAAGAATGCAAATAGTTATTTTGTTGATTTAAAAAGTTTGACCTTACTACTAATCATGCAAAGTACTGTAATTAAAACCATAAGACCTGTTTCATCTACAAGCTGATAAAGATTTTTAAGTACTCTCATAATTAGCATTGGCAACATTATGTGGAAATAGACAAATCCAATCTGGATGTTCTGAATTACAGATTTCTGTGGCCTATGGGGAGATCATTTTGGAAAATTCAGTCAAATTTTTAAGTGTGCATACATTTTCACCAACAATTCTCCTCCTAGAAGTTTATCCTACAATATCGAGGCAAAGGCACAGAGATTTATGTACCTAGAAGTTTATTACAACATTATTTATGAGAGTGAAAAATGGATGGATCTAAAAGTCTATCAACAGGTTACATGTATGCAAAGGAATGCTGTAAGGCTTGTTAAAAGCAGTTTTATATTGCTAAAAGAGTAATGTTGCATCAAAAATACAAGACACAAAAAATTTATGTGCCATCACCTCCATCTGTTTTAAGGATACAGTTAAATGTTGTTAATGCATTCATGTATACAAAGAAATATAAGACTTTATGAGGGTTCACGTATGCAATCCCTGCTCTAAGCACGTTAGCTTTAGTTCATGTAGTCTTCACATAAAACTATGATGTTTGTAGGTAATATCACTACCTCTATTTCATAGATAAAGAAACTGGATCATGGAGAAATCATTAGTGCAAAGTCACCTAGGTAATAAATAGTAAAATGAGGATCTGATTCCAAGTAGTCCATCCCAGAGTCTACTTACCATTGCAAGATGTGTGCATGTGTGTGTGTGTCTGTTTGTCTGTCTGCCTGTCTGTCCATCTGTTTGTGTTTGCATGTGTGCATTGGGTAAATGGAGATAAAGACATAGATCCAAGTTGTTATTCTTTGTTCGGTCTGGGGAATGAAGCTGGGCTTTATGGTCATTGGATGAGGAAGAATGTTATAAGCAAATTAAAAGAAAAAAGCAAACAAGCAATTTTTCATTTACTATAATTTTGCTATGCTTAAGTTTTTATAAGTAGCATTATCATCCTTGCAATAAGATTTTAAATCTAGAAAAAAGCATATTCTTTCTCCAAAGGACTTAGAAAGCATGCTTTTTATTTTAAGGAAGGAAAAGAGTGTAAATGTGATTCATGGAGAGTTGGAAACTTCCCATCCAGCCAGTAATCCGGAGAGAAATCATTCAGCTCTTGGTAAAGACAAGCTGAGTAGAATCCTCTGGCTGTAGGTGATTTAGGATACTCAAGAGCCAACCTCTTCATTGCTATTTGTTTCTCAATAAAATCATTTAAAAACAAATTAAAAAAAGTTTTAAAGGGCAAGGCTCTAGAGTCACATGCCTACACTGCAAGCCCAGACCAGCCACACTCGTATCTTTGCTTTTAGCTCAAGACTTGGCCATGCTAAGCTTCAGTTTCCTTGCTGGTGTAAACAGTGAGGACCAGTCCCACTGCTTAGACTGTGGTAAGCAGCAAAGTCCGAGTTGAGGGGCTCGGGCAATGTCTGGTGGATCTTCAGTGAATACAAGCTACCACAGTCATCATTGCCATATTGAATGCTTATCACTCACTTCTGACAATTTGGAATCAAGGTTATAAGTTGTTCAGAAATCCTCTGAAGCTGCTGAAAGGCAAAGACAACTAACGTGTCACACAAAATAGAGAATCTAGGTATAAATGACAGGCTATGGCCAACTTACTACGGATGGAATGTGTCAAAAGACCCAATATATCAACATAGACATCCCACCCTGAGGCATTGCAGACATCTGAGCCCCTGCAAAGCTCCAAAAAGTGTCATTTATTCTTGTCCTCTTGCTTACTCAGTGCCTTACTCCTTGGTCTCCCATGACAAAACTATTCTGGCAGGTTTACCTAAAAAGAGACATTCATTTTCATATTCCTAGAGGACATAAAGTCCAAGACCAAGGTGTTAACATAATATGGTGCGGGCCCGCTTCCTGGTTCATGGGCACACCTCACTATGTCCTCCAAGGCAGAAGGGACAAGACTGCCTTCCAGGACCACTGTGTATGGTCACAGAACTTATGCATGAGGGTTGTGCACTCATGACCTAATCAACCACAAAAGACTGCACCTGCTTTCACTATTGCACTGAAGATTAGGTTTCAATCTATGAGTTTTAAAGAGACACAATATTTAGATCATAGCATTTAGGGGGCCGGGGAGATGGCACAGTGAATATGCGCTTGTCTAGCAAGTGCAAGGGCCTAAATTCAATCCCCACTTCCGCCAAAAAAAAAAAAAAAAAAAAAAGAAAAAAAACAGATCATAGCATTTGGTAAGGGGGAAGTCTAATAATTTCATAAGCCTTTCTCATTTCCAAAGCTCATATTTTTGGCTCATAGCTTCTGAATTTTACTCATAAGAAAATAAAATATATTTACAAAGCGCTCACAAAAGCATCTATTTTAGAAAAAAAAAAAAAAAGAACAAAAGAGAAAAAGCATCAGGCAGGAACTTCTTTGAAAGGCAAGAGCACAGATAGAATCAGGGAAAGTCTTAGGTGTCTGATGATTGAAATGTCTGGCTCGGAGAGTGGCTACGTTAGTAAGCCACCCTGCCCTGTGTCCTTCCTGTCCTACATCTGCTCCTGTTGGGGGCACACACATACCAACGCAACTCATCTCCCACATTAGCAAAGACTGTTTTGAAATACAAGGCACCACCAGGTTAATAAAACATTAGTGAAGGCTGTGTTCTGTTTGTTCATTAAACTATAAAGCATTTTAAACTTACAATTAATTCTGGGTAAATTAAAGACGCAACACAGCAGTGTAGTAGTTCCACTGGCAGAGCATTCATGCTAATGTCTTACATTTTTTTTTACATTAAATCACCTGCTGAAAGGTTTAACAGCCTTTTGTATTTATAACTGCTTTCTATGTTCTTTTCTTTTCTTTTTTTTTTTTTTTTTGTCCTGTCTACCTCAGTTGTCGAAGCATTAATGAAGCTGGCTTTTGGGGGGAATTCCAACTCAGAGTTATTTTTCCATGAGGTACTTAAGACTCCACACAGCAGCTCATGATTATGTTGGCAGAGGCTTTGCATAACTGTTGGTTTCCTGTAGTATAAATAAGTGAACAGCTAAGAAAGTTAATGTTTTGCTTTTTTTTTTTTTTTAATGTTTTGCTTTGAACAAGCAAAAACTCTCAATAATGGCAAGGAATTACCCTCATTGGATTATTTAAGGTTTATTATTATTATTTATTATTATTATTTAAAGGAGTAAATTAAGCCAGAGTGATGCAGATAAGTTATCATACAATATATCATATATTTCTACTTTGAAATCATTATTCAAGTACAAAGAAAAAAGTAAGAGAGACAAAGAGAAGAAAGGGAGGCAGGGAAAAAGGAAGAATCATTGGTGAACCTAATTCAGGCAACAACATCCAGTTGTTGCTAAATGGGGTTAAAGAAAATCAGACAGAGCCTCTGCCTTCTTGAAAACTAGAGGGAAAGGGAAGATAGGGTGGTAAGACCTGAGAAGACAGAACAGGAGGTGAGGAAGGAAAGGCCACCAGGAGATAGCTTGGCTGGGAGGGAGTGTGCCAACCCGCTGTCACTGTCAAGAGTTGCACAGGGGACCCTGACAGCCAGGATGTTAGGGGCTTTGCACAGAGCAGCTCATCTGCTTCTTCCATCTTCCAAGATCCCTAGAACAACATGCTGAGCAGCCAGCCTCGTCTCTCTCCACCTTTCCTTCACTCACCAGCCCTATAGGCAAAGGACAGGTGAGCACCTTCCCAGGGTGCCTTGCTGCTGTCTCTGCCCTCCCTCAGCTCTCCCCTTCTCCCACACACTGGGGAGGAAGTGGCCTTCCTGTCACTCCTTCCCTCTCCAGGACTGCCCTATTGAGGCCTCACATGCCAGGATCACAGGCTGCTATCTGCTGTCCTGTAGTTTTTCCCTTGTCCATCTTCCCCATGAGATAATCAGCTTTTCTAGGATTGAACCTTGACTTAGACAATTTTATCCTTGGGACTTGACCTCGCCTAGTGGATCCTTGGGAATGAAGGCAGAAAAGAATCAATCAGTGTAACTTGTACTACCCTCATTTATGTGTTAATCCATAATGAAATGGTAACATGTATTACTGTAAGCAAATTGCTTGGCCTGATTATTGAAATACTTTAAGTCACTGAGAAACAGAGTGATTATCTAGGTAACCTGTGTATATTATTATCTAATGTTATAATATAAATAGCATTATATTACATTATATATAAAATATTATTTATACAATATAGATTCAGACAGACCTATACTGTATTTTGCAATGAATAATTTGCACTTATATCTCTCTTTTCATATCTACCATTAAAAAAAGTAGTTTAACAAGTAGTTATTTCCACCAAGTTAGTCATTTTTTTAATGTATGATGAATATAAAAGTCGCACAGAAATAGAACAGCTCAGTGTACCTCCATGAGCCCATTACTCAACAATTTACAACTCACAGCTACTCTTGTCCCATCTTCATTCTTACTTATCTCCCTGTCATGTATTACTTCAAAGAAAATCATAGACATTATATCATTTCATCTATAAATATTTCAGTATGTATTTTAAAATATAAGGACTCTTTCTATTATCAATGTCACACCTAAAATAATAATTTCTAAATATTATGTCCATAAGTATTAAATTTCTGATTAAAATATAAATGTTAGTGATTTTTTTTTACAGTACATTTGTGGAATCAAAGCACAGTGAAAGTTCACGCATTCTAATGAGTTAATGAATTTCTTGATTTTCTTTCACCTTAAAAGTTCCTCCCTAGATCTTTCTTCTTTACTATTTGTTTTTTGTTTGTTTGTTTGTTTCTTCTTCTTCTTCTTTTTTTTTTTTTTTAGAACCAGGAATCAAGTTCACAACCTCATGCTTGCCAGGCGGGTGCTATGCCACTGAGCTATATCCCAGCTCCCCCACTCCTTTATTTGTTAAAAGAATAAATTTGTTTATCTTGCAAAGAGTTTTCAGTGTGGAATCTTTGGATTGTGCTAGTGTGGTATTGTTATTCAACTTGATCCTTGGCCCTCAGCGTTTTCTGTAAGTTGATGATTGCATCTATACCCTTGAACTGGTTCAAGCTTGTTAGGCAAAATTGCTTCAAAAGTATTTATGTAGGGCTGGCCAGATGGCTCAGCAGGTTAAAGTGCCTGTTTAGGTAGATGCAGGGACCAGGGTTTGATCCCCAGCATGCTGTGCCACCCCCTCCCCCTGGGGCACACTAAGAGGGTGACTGAGCATGGTGGTGCACTCCTGTAATCCCAGAGCTTGGGAGGTAGAAAACAGGAGCATTACTATGAGTCTAATCTGTGTAGTGAGACCCTGTAGACCCTGTACTAAATCCATTTTTTTTAAAAAAAGTATTTTTTTGTTCTTTGGACAAGAGACCCAATGTTTGGTTGTCCTTCTGTGCTATTGGCAGCCATTCATGCTCAACAGCACAATCCAGTAATTCCTTTAGTGGCTTCATACTAGTAATATTCTAATTCTGTCATCTTTTTTATTAGCTGGATACTTCTATAACTAAAAATTTCTCATTATCTACTATTTGATTATTCAGTAGCAACCACTGAGGCAAAATAAGTATTTAATTATTCCCCTTTAGTGTTCAAAAGAATGAGTTGGTTCCTTTGTAACATTTAATAGAGAGAAAATAGTTGTTTTTTCCATTGTCACTTGGATTTTTACCATATTTGAACTTTATCATATTTGATGAATAACAGTCTGCTGCAGTTGTCCTTATTTAATATATAAATTTTGATCTTTCACAATGGAGACTTGGTTAAAATTGGCACCTTGATCCTTTTGATTTAACTTTAGTAGTCAATGACTGTAATTTTCAGACTAAATGAAATATTCATAGAGTAGAGAGAATTTTCATGCAGACAGGTTCCTCTCTTCTCTTCCGGATGACATAGTTAACAAAACACCATGCTCTGCTGTGAACTGCGTTTACTTCCGAGCTCCCTCGGGGAATAGGCTGGGAAGAAGATAATCTAGGAAGTAGAAGCATGTCTATGGAGGACCACCTGGGTGACTCCCTTTGAAAGAAGAGCTATTGTCTCCATTTTGGCTGTGCCTGACCCTGTTTCTATGTATTGATAGGTACAAAGCTGGCTAGAACTTTTCCTTATCCCTTCAATTGGCTTTTTTTTTTTTTTTTTTCCAGAACCGGGGATTGAACTCAGGCCCTTGTGCTTGTTAGGCAAGCACTTATTCTATTGAGCTATCTCCCTGGCCCCCTCAATTGGCTTTAAGCAATGCATATTTGTCTAGCCGAGGTGCTGGTGGTAGTCTTTGAAGATGGCATGCATGTTTCCCGGATAACCCCCACCTGCTGCTCTTTAATATAAGCTGAGCTGAGAGAGGATGAAGAGCCAGTGCTATATGCTGTCGGCTGGGATCAAGCCTCAAGATAGAGGCTATGACTTCCTGGGTCTTGAAAGATTACACATCAGAGCTGAAGCACCAGACCCCAAAACATTAGATGCAATCTCAATAGTATAATGCAAATTACTTTTTCTGCATGTCCTTCTCTCTGCATATCACAGAAGTAATTGCAGGCTTGCTACCTAGACCAGCTCACAGTACTCATCTACTTCCTTCAATTCTCAGTCATTCATCCTCAAGCCGCTCCTCCTTCATGACTGAATAAAACCCAGCTTCGGCCCTGGGTCAAGGTCTTTGTTCTGGATAGCCATCATCATGACTGGACTTTAGGATCCCTTGGCTCCCCATAATTATAAATATTTGTGAATTTGTCTTTATTTTCGCTGTGTGTTGCACTGGAAGTGGTAGATTGGGATTAACTCAATAGGATTCCAATCACTTATCCATGGGATTACAAATATGAACTTCCTGGACTGATAGGAGGACCAAAAATGGCTCCCTACACATGTCCTCGTCTATTGAAGATTACTCTCCAGAACTCAGGGAAAATTGAGTTTTTACATTAACTCTTATGAGGGTCACAGTATTGCCTTGAGACCATAAACCTGCATTTGACATGATGACTGGTGTTCAAGACTATGTTGTAGGAATCAATCCACAAGGATATTTTAGGAGTTAAGGTTAGCACAGAGAATGTAAAGTCCATGATTCAAGTGGCAAGTGGGCCTAGTCAAGCACATCACATGGGTTTGTCAGCTTTCGTTCAATGAGGGTCAGGCTTCCCATCTCAGGGGTCTTGCCCAGTCACTGAGAGACACCCTACTGTGTCTTGCCACGTAAGCAGAATGCACATCTACATGATCAGTTGCCAAGCAATTTTACTGTCTCCTTCTCATCCCTTTGTCTCAACATTTATTTTTTTCTTATACAAAAGTTGTTGTTCATTCCCTCATGAAACAACTAACAACTGAAGAACTTCTATAAGTTATAAATGGGATATATAGCATGACCCTATATTATGGTCCTTCTGAACCTTCATTTCTTGAAGGAAATAGTCAAAACAGAAATAAATAAGCAAGAGAGCAGCCTATCCTGTGGATGAAAGAAAACAGAATGAAGTGTCAGAGAGCCACCATGAGTGCCTTAAGTGGCCAGTGGGAAAGGGTTGTACATAAGCTGAAATAGCGCTGGCAATTTTTCTCTGTAAACAGTCACAAAGTAAATATTTTAGACTTTGTAGGCCATGTAGTCACAATTATTCAACTGTAACACAGCAGCAAAAATAGAGCCATAGACAATATGTGAAAGAATGGAAAGGCTGGATTCCAACAAAATGTTATTTACAAATACTGGTAGATTTGGCCTGTGGACCACAGTTGGGCAACCTCTCAACTAGAAATCTATTTCATTGATGTCTTGATGGTCTTTACAGAACAGTGTTTGTCAACACTCCAAAGCCAACCTATTACACTAAGCACCTTGCAGAGAACGCAGGAGGTCTTAAACTCTACCGTCTTACTTGGCAGGAGTCTCACTACCCAAGTGTATAATAATTGGGGATCTAAGAGAGTGCCCTCAGGAGAAGAAAGAGGATAATTACTGCTTGACTTAAGCTCTTTATTGTAACGATTGAAACTCACCCTTTGGGGAAGTTTAGAGGTGTCACCCAATGTGTGTGCCCATTTAGCAATATTTGTCAAAAGACTTTTTGGAAACCCTAATAGTTTGTGTACACCATCTCATAACCCTCTGCTTTCCACATTATCTCCTCCATTCTCTCTCTTATTTCCCACCACATTTTTCAAACAAAATTTACCCTTTTTGAAACCACAATGGCTAGTTTTTGTCAGTTCATATTTCTCCAGATGTTTTGTGATCTCATTCCTTCTTAATGCCTCTCAGATCTGCCTACCTCTGAGGTTAGGCAGGACAGCCTATAATTTCTCATCCCCTGCCACTCTAAATGGGTCCCTGGCTAAGCAACAGCCCCCTTCAGTGAGGTCAGCCAGAGAAAGTCACACATATTGTAAACATGCCGCGAGCTATTCAGCAATAACATTCAGGGCAGTTTGCTTTAGTTCAGAGGCCAAGGGGATTTGGCAGAAAAAAAATACACAAAAGGCTGTTCTATTGGAGTAAGCTTGACAAAGTCAACTGCTAGAGAAAACTAGAGCCAGACTTTTGGCATCCAGAAAGGAAAGCAGAGTTACCCTTCTCATCCAGTTCTTTGTAGACCCCAGAATAAGAAAACAGATCCTAGCTATGGATGCCCATGCTGTCGTTCTGATTTAATTCTTCCAGTTAATAAACTACAGTGTTAAAGCAGGTTCAGCAATGGCCTGACCCACAGCAATGGGTTTACCTATTACAAGCACAACCAGTCCCAGTCTTTGTTAATGAATCTGCTTCATTCATGCAAACTTTAATGGAAATGTGCAAAATCTTGGGCTGAAGGAACAGGCCATGCTCGGGGGCTGTGCCACTGGTTTATTTCTGCTCACAGCTCATTTTCAGCTTCTCTCCTCTGGAACACTAATCCAGACTGACAGTGTCCTGTGGCTCCCAAAATTTACATCAGTGATCCTTAGTCTTATAGCCTTGTGCCTACCTTTCACCCTCTACCCCAATATGACATAGATGTAAGAATCTTCTTACTTTCTAATTAAACCTTATAGACCCAGACTAGCCAGGCCAGTTCCACACAGTCTCCTTTGTAGAGATCGAAGGACCAGGAAAATTAGCTACCATGAGTTCAAATACTGAGCATGGGGATGAGTAAAACTCTGTAGCTTTAAGCAGACTCACTTTCAGGAAGTCACACAGGGCCAATGCCAAGGGCTGGGACAGTGTCAAAGGGCATCAGCAAGAATGCTGGGAGCCTGCTTCTGGGAGGTGGTCTAGGGCAGATAAAGCCCAAAAACAGTGGAAATGATGACCACAAAACTGATCCCAGGGACACAGTGGCAGCAAGGTCAGAAAGAATCATCAACTAGACTAACAGCTACTGAAATGGGGTTGGTTGCATTGTCCTGTTCCTGCCATGTGGGTCCTGGAGTACATGGTGCAATCAGAATGGGTTAAAACACACTGCAGCGATCTTCAGTCAACCTTTTAATCCAATTCGCCCTCGTTGAGGAGTGAGATACTCCTCCTTGTGTTTTGAAATATAAGGACTTTTGTCCAGACTTGGGCCAGGGTGCTCAGAGTGACTAACACTGCCTACTCAGCACCATCCAAGCCCACACTAGTGAGTACAGGCTGGAAGGGGCAGGCTGAGGAGAGCAGAGGGGGAGCCACGGGGCCAGGCAGCCCCTCTACTGCTCTTACTGCTATCCTCTGCATTCTCAGTTTCTCCTTAAAGAAGCAAGTATGTCCTTCCCAGATGTCAGTTAGTGTAGGATGAATGAGGGGTAAAGGGTCTCTGTCAGGAGAGCGTGTGAAATGAACAACTTCACACAGAGAGACAGAGTTTATTAGCAGGCGTCAGCGTTCTGGTTCCATGTGTACCGAACGGTGTTGCAAGCTGGCTAGTTGGGTCGAAAGTAAAGCATGAGGGCTGGGAGATAGCTCAGTGGTCCAGGCGCCTGCCTGGCAAGCGCAAGGATGTGGTTTGGTCCCTGGTACCACATGCCATGCCAGAGCCAAAACTGAGGGGAAGGGCATGCCTTAATCCCAGTGTTAGGGAGGCTGAGATAAAAGGATTACTATAAGTCTAAGCTGCATAGTGAGTCCCTGTACCAAATAAAAAATAAATAAATGTAAAGTATGAGCCCTGAAAAACAATGCTGACTAATTCACACTAAAACTGAGCCCACGAACTCAGGCCCAGATGCCAAATCCCAATAATTAAAGGCGGCTCTTTAGTGCACCCCAAGCAGCACTACCGTGACCTAAAATGGAGTGTCTGTTTTCTTCTCTAAGGCAAGGCTTGAGCATCTGGAAAAATCAGGTTGTTCACTGTCAGCAATAAATAGAGAAGAGAGGATTCCTTGAACCCAACAGCATTAATCAAAAACATACTTCTCTAATCAGTTGTTATATTTTACACACAATAGAGATGACCCATATTCACTTTATTAACAGTATAGGACTGAGATACAGCAAATCACCTCAAAATGGAATACAGGTAAGCAGAAATGGTCTGGGACTCATCATGCCTCTGGCCAAACCTCTCTTTCTTCAAAGACAAGATGATAATCTTTAACAGGGCCTCTCTGGAATTCCTTCCTTGCTATCCATTATTTATTGGAGGGTAAAGCAGGACTGAGGGTCGAACCCAGGGTCTTCCACATGCTAGACAAAAGTTCTGCCACTAAGCCATACCCACAAGCCCAAGCCCATTCCTAAAGTTTACCTAGTCTGACTGTCTTTGGATCAACTCTGACTGGACAGCAAAACTAACCTGATCCAGTAATCCCGTGTGAGGTAGGAAAGACAGGTGCAGCTTCCCACTTCATTCCTGCTTCAGGAGACATGGGTATTTTTTCATAGCTCTTCAGTGACTTCTGCTAGGAGATGCTAAGCAGAAACAGGGAGGTATTAATAGGCATCAGTGAACATAATAATTAGGAAGAAAGAAAACACTATACTTAGGGTAAGACAAACCTGCTTTTGAAACATGGTGTTTTTCTCCTCATCTCCTCCAAAATTCCTCTTCGTTCTTTCATAATAACACTTGAGTGAGTGCCTTCTCTCCTAAGTTCATGTGTAAATTGAAAAACATAAGAACTACTTGTGAGAACTGCTTTGAGAATTCAGCAAAGAACACATGTAAAGTATTTAACCCTACACCTAGCAGAGGTGTTCAGGGAGTAGAAATCCCCAACCTTCTTTGCTTAATAACAATCTTTGTCAGCTAACTGAATATTCAAGATGCTTAGAAAAAATTTAATTTCTTATACTAGACCCCACTGGCCAGCGGTCTCTCTCTTCACCACCTGAAGCACACTCACATATTCTCTAAGTGTGGAAGAAACTGCTCAAAAGGCTGGGCCTTCCTCACCTGACCAAGAGAACAAGGACTTGGGGCATGCCTGTAATCATGTGTCGTTGTCTGGGAAGCCCTCCTTTGGTGTTCAAAATCCAAAATTTTGAGAGAAGTCCTACAAAGCAGAGTTTAGAATTCTAGAGTGAGTGATTTTCTTAAAAATCATCAGCCAGTAGGACCTAAATCAATGTTCTTTAGAAAGAACTGGACTCAGCAAACTGTCAATTGTCATCTCAAAAATATTCCCAGAGCTAGGTAGAACACTGAGGACAACTAGGACCAGATATTTGATAGGCAATAGAACTGAGGAAAGAATAGGAGAGGATCAGTCTGGTGTTATTGAAAAAAACAGGCACAAGAAAGCAGGTTTCAGGATACCCAGAGTCCATCATATCCTGTGATTTTTTTTCCATTTCATTAGAGATAAAAAGTCCTATACTTGCTCATGAAGGAGAGGGAGAAATTGGTATGGAAAAAGGACATGGAAATAAAAATTCATTCTATGAGATCAAGCCCCACTTTGGTCTCCAGTTTGAGTGGCTTGCACCATGTGATTCACACACATCTGCCATCAGAAGTCCGTTGTGTAGCTGCTGGAAGCTCTGGGCTCCTTTCTTAGCCCCACATATTGCAGGCATAAGACACTCCCTTAAAGAGCAGCAGAACACCCAGGTTGTGCTTGGCTAACAGACTCACTCAGAGTTCTTTTCTCACTCTGTCCAAATAAAGGCAATCGCTCTCTGACCATGTTTTGTCAATAGCATTTTTGTGCTATCATCCCTGGGGTCACTGGTTGTTTGTTCTTGGACCATATTCTGGGAAGCGTTTTTATTGCCACACTGAGCCTTTGCAATAAGCCTAGAAAAGCCTCAATCACACAGGATGCCTCAGAAAAAAAGATGAAAAGCAAAAGGAAAAAAAGCAATTGTAATATTAAGCTGTCCTATCCCCAACAGCATAATGAAAAAAAAAAAACTGGAAAACTGAAACTGTGGCTTCCTTTGGCTTTAAAACCTCTGCCAGTAAGGTAGAAAAGAATAGGTCAAAAGCTCAAATCTTTGTTGGCTGAAGCAAGGTGAGCCTTTGGATTTAAAATTCTCTTTCTTGCCATAAATTCAACTCAACCAGTGTGCAGTCTGTGGCTGCCCTAAGCTAACCTAGGCTTTCTGTTAGGGGCTGCAAGTGAAGCAATGATCAGGAAGTTCTAGGCCTAATTGAAGAAGACTGTTGCCTGGTAAGGTTGAGAGAGAGAAGAAAGAAAATAGAAATTTACTAAACGTAACACTGTGTGGGACATGAGTCAGTCCTGTGTGCATTCTTTTCTTCTACTGACATTTGGAATTGCTGCCATGTTAGCAGTGAAAATTTAAGGAATAAATAAGCCAAAACCTCAGTCTTCTAGGAATTCATGGTCCTATGGGGAATGTGAATTTGTCTATCCACTGAGACAGAGACACAAGAGTTCAGAGAAAGGAGAAGTTTCATTGCAAAGTGGTGCTTCAGGCCTCCTGAGCAGAGGCAGCACTTAAAAGAATGCTTAGGGCTGGCCAGATAGCTCAGAGGACTAAAGCGCCTGCTTAGGCAGAGCACAGCAGCCGGGATCCCTCAGCATTGCCCTACCAGCCCCATCCCCGGGGCACGCTGAGATGGTGATTGAGACTGAGCATGGTGTCAGGTGCCTGGAATCCCAGCACTTGGGAGGCTGAACACAGGAGAATCATTATGAGTTCGATCTATGTAGTGAGACCTGTAGTCCCCATAGACCCTGTCCTAGTTGCAGAAAAAATCAATAAATAAATAAAAGAGAGTTTATACATTTCCTAACCAGACTGGACATCTGCTAGATGCCCCAAGTAAAGAAAAAACATGAAGAAAACACAGAGGTAGGACAATAGAGACAGGGTCACAAAGTGACTAGTGGGTCAGTGTGGCTTCCTGTATGTTTAGCTTCCTGTAGCTAAACATACAGGAAAGAAGTAGGTACTGCAGATTGGAGGATGTGGGAATGATGTCCAGCTGGTGGACCTGATAGGTCCCAGAGGCTGTAAGATGGTGACATGCAGATGGTGTTAAGGATACTTCTGAGTTTCAGGGGGACCTGAAAGCAGTAGGCAACATATCTGAAGGATAGTCATGAGCCACATGATGACATTTCCATCCACAAGGGACTGCATGTACAATGATGATCCCATAAGATTATTGGGACCTAAAGGCACAGTAGCCTCTCTATTGTGTAAGAACAATCTATTTAGTTTGCACAGCAATGATACTACCTAGTGACACATTGCTTAGAATATTTCCCTATTGTTAGTACATGACGACATGGAGGAATTAGAAGTGGGAGGTCAAGTCCGTAAAACAATAGAGGTTAAAAACAGTATATGTCCTCACATTAGGTAAGTGGTCTGGAAATATATCTTATGATGGAAGAAACATGAAGTCCATTGATTTACCAGCGCCATGCCTGGGGCAGGAGTTTTATGAGACAGGCCTGAAATATCCCACTAGATGAGAAAACAAAAAGTTATAAAAGACTACTGGGTTCTCTAGAAAGAACTCAGAGCTGGGAGAAGGCACCACAGACCAAACACAGGGCAATTCCAGTATCACAGGAGCATGATGACTGAGGTGGATCAAATGCCCTGCAGATACTAAACCCACAAGTTTCGTATGATATTAAAAACAACGCCACTGATTGGTCACCATTGGAAGATGCTACAAAACTAGCTGACTAGGGAGAGAATCATCCCTTTATCTTATCTTTCCTACATGAAATATCTCACTAGGAAACCAAACATTAAACGAAGATTGCCTAACCCTCACAGGAATATTCCTAACAATAAATAAATAAGGAATGGTAGTGCTCACCGCTGAAATAGCTGTCACCACCTTGCTTCTCCTTTTAAATGTTTCTAAGTGTCGGTAACAATTGAAAGAGCACCGAGTAGAAGTTACATGCTTCCTATGCCACCATGTAGTCTTACTCCCCACCAAAAAAAGGAATCTGTGTATGTAACATATAGATCTACCAAGCAGTATACATGGAATAGGAGAATTGAGGAAAACCTCCAATAGTAACATCCAGACACCAGGAAAGCAACACAAGGATAAAACAGCTGGCCTCTCAAGAAAACACAGAGAATACAAAGGACACAAAAGTTATCACCTAATCACAATTCTGGATTTTATTAAAATCTTGGTAAAAGCAAACTGTGAAAAACATTGTCATTTAAGATTTTAGGTATATGATGATATTACAATTAATGGGAGCCAGGGAGATAGCTCAGTAGAATAAGCACTTGCCTGACAAGCACAAGGCCTAAGTTCAATCTCTGGTTCCACAAAAAAAAAAAAAAAATTATTGTTAGGGCCCACCAAATAGCTCAGTGGATTAAAGTATCTGCAAGCAGGTGCAGGGGCTGGGGATTCAATGCCTGGCCCTGCGCCCAGGGCACGCTGAGATAACAATTGAGCCTGGGTGTGGTGGTGCACGCCTGTAACCCCAGCTCTTGGGAGGCTATAAACAAGCAGATCACTATGAGTCTGATCTAGTAGTGAAACCCTGAATACCCTGTAGTCCCTTTCCTAAAAAAATACAAATACAAATAACAACAACAACAACAACAACAACAACAACAATAATAAAATTATTGTTAACATTTCTTTGAGCTATGAGTAATCCATTCTGGTTATATTGCTTAAAAATATATTGCTCAAAAATTCCTTACATTTAAGTGATGCTTACCAATGAAGATATGTGAGGTATGAGATCTGAATAAACATGGTACCAATGAGAGGGGTCAGGGTGGAGGTCGAGAATTAGTATTGATCTTGTGATCAGCGCATGGGAATTTATGATAGTATCTACTTTTGTACATGCTTGAAATGTTTCATAATAAAACCAAAACAATAATAAATCAGCACAGGATTAAATGGGGAATTTGGGAATGAGAGGCCAAGACAAATGCCAGAGACATCTCTGTGGAGGCCTGCGGAGAGGCTGGTCCCTGGCAGCGTGCCTGGCTGGGAGGTCTCAGGTCCTGACAGCGCTTGGCTGTTTCCTTTATCTTGTTTTGGCTCACACTTTTTTATTTGAATTTTTCTACTACCTCTTTGGTCAATATTTTCACTTTTAACACTCTGGTCAAGCCTGGCCTTCTCTACCTCCTTCTTGGGGCCTTCTCTGAGTCTGCCCATCCCCAGGCTTTGCCGAGTTCTTCACCTTCTGAGCCCAGCCCCACGTGCCATTTCCTCACCACAGAGCCTCTACCTGCCCTTAAGCGTTGCATCCTAGGACTGCGCTGGACACTTGGCTCCATCCAACAAGGCTTTCACTCAATGGATGTTGAAACTGTGGAGTCAAATGCCCTGGGCATGGCTGATTTTTGGCTGCTCAAAGCATGGAGAATGCCCTTCATAGAAACAAGGGGACAACAGAAGTTAGATTTCAAGGTGAGCAGTGAATTTTGGTTTGGATGTATTGGGTCTAAATCTTAACAGATTCAAATGCAGAGAGGAAAGTGTGAGTCAAATTGATGTACTCAGAAGCTACTCTCACTGAAAAAAGAATTTTAAGTCTCAGCAAAAAGGATAGACTTGCAAAAGGAGAGGAACGCTTGATGAAAACACCACTGAAGACAAACTTGAGAGCTGAGAGGGCACAACAACAGAGAAACATGCTTTTTTTTAAAAAAAGTTCCAATTTTTTTTTTACAGAGGTATAGTGTAGGACAGAACATGAGATGAATACTTGGAAAATCAAGCCCTATAGATATTCTGAACTGAGCCAGAGAAGGAGACCCTTGAATTCCCACAAGAAAGAGGCTTTACCTGGGGATGTAGCTCAGTGGCACCATTCCTGTCTGGCAGGCAAAAGGTCCTGAATTTGAGTACCAATTCGAGGAAGACATTTTTTTTTTTTAAAGGAGGTTCCAACAAGGGATAGGAATAAATGAAGGCAGGTAAGGGACTGGAAGTCAGACGTGACAGTCAGTGGAGTCAGAAATGGTTGATAAGGGGCTATGTCTGGGAGTTAGTTTTCACAAAACTAGTGACAGATACAGGCATGTGGCAGCAGCCCAGAACAATTTTCCTTGAGATTTCAAGAGAGAGGAGATTCTGAACCAAACCTCCTCGGAAACGCCAAAGTAAGAATGAGGAACTTAGGTCTTCCCATATGTCTCCCATTAGCTCAGTGGCATTTGCTCTTAGCTTCAGGAACAAAGCTAGTAAGAGTAGATATCATTTATGCAACAAGGACTCTGTGTTAGGCTGTTGCTTGTTATACTTACGTCAGCCCCCTGAACCCTCCCAGCCCCAGTCCCTGGGCACAGTGGCACAGTGCCGCTTTATCCGCCTTGTGTTGCTGATGAAGACATTGAAGCACCCAGAGGTTAGGAAGCTCACAGGAAGCCAGCTTGTGAAAGGCAGGCCCAGTGCTTGAACCCAATGGCTTGGCTTCAGCATCCGTGTTCTTCACACGCCCTAAAGCTTCTCATGTGAGATGAGCTAAGTTTCATTATAACCATATTTTATAGAGGAGAAAACCAGTTCAGTGAAGATAAGTCACCTGCCAACCAGTTCCAGGCAGAGCCAGGATCCAAAGCCACATCTCCCCATGCCAAGTCTAGGACTTTTTTTCCATTACCCATTGCTATCTCCTCTCGGTGAAGGAGACGGTGATGTTATCTGTGAAAGTCAGAGACTATTTCAAAGGAATATGTGTACCTGTAGGAAATTTTTAAAAATCGAGAAAGCTTGAAACTAATGGAATAATGTGGCAACCACAGGGACAATTTCAATGCATATGCTATAACCATAAGGCAAATTCCAATAGAAATGTAGAATCATTAATGAGCATTTTTTTTAATGAATCAACAAAACTAGTAAAGACATCTCTTTGCCTTCATTCACTGGCCCCAGGCAATTACCTATAATAAACTGCAGCACTGGAAATTCTAGCCAGCATTTATTGAAGCTCATTATACTTCCAGCACTGTATCAAGCATATTGCATGTATAACCTCATTTAACTTTCGTGAGAACCCTACCAAGTGCTCTACTATTATTATGATGACCTTCTTTTTACAGAGCTGATATATGCAATTTGCCTAAGTACATGTGGCAAATAAATTAGGGACCAAGATTCATGCCCTACTTGCCCAGTTCCAGAGTCCATCATCTTAGTTATTAAACATGTCAGTCAGTGTTCACCCTATCATCTGCCAGGCTTCTAGGAGAGCTAGTCCTGACCTCAGACGTTTAAGCCCCAGGTTTCCTACTGAGAACCATCAAATTCCAGCCCCTAATATGTCAGGTGGCCTTTTAATCCAAGTGCTTTTCCACTACAGGTGACCTTCTACCTATGACTAGATTTTTTTTAATCAGTTGAAACAATTAGATTTTTCTTGTGGAAATTTAGAATTAAGTAACTGAGGCATTAAGTAAGTGAGAAGGAAAAATGCAATTGCATAAGTGGAATTGGACCATCTAGGGCCATATAAAAGTCAGTGAATACAGAGAACAAGCCAATGAACAAAAGTAGAAGAGTATGGAACAGATGTGCAGAAGCTAGCAGTGATACTACAAGGAAAAGGCCAAATAGTGGAGTCCATAGAAAGCAGGTTTGCACCTTTGGTGTTCTAGCTCTAGTTCTGACTTACCTTGTGTAATTCATTTCTCTGACAAACAACCTTCGAGATGGCACCTAGTGGTCACCACCTCCTGAAATTCACACACTCCTATGGCCTCCCCCACAGAGTTGGTTCATATAACAAATAAAAGATGGCAGAAGTGGGTGGGGAGATAGCTCAGCAGCATAAGTGCCTGTCTGGCAAGCGCAAGGTCCTGAGTTCAATCTCTAGTACCAAAACAAAAAAAAAGGTGGTAGAAGTGATGGCATATCACTTTGGGGATTATGTTATAAAGTACTCTTGCATTTTAAGACTAAAATTGAGTTGTAAAGACTGGTTTCCATCTGAGAATCACTCTCTAGGATTACTCATGAGGGAGAGGCCATGTACTAAGGATACTCTGGCACTCTAGGGAGAAGTCTACCTGGAGGAAAAGAGACGCTCTGTCCACATCCAGTGAGAAACCAAGCCTGACAACACCCACATGAGGAAGTTCCCCACACACACTTAGGAATAACCTCCGGACCGCAAGGTCGTGAGAGCGCTCCAGCCAGAGCCACTTAGGGAAGCTGCTCTTAGATTTCTAACTCATAAAACCTGGGAGATAGCAACTGTCTACTGTTTTAAACTTCTATGTTTGGAAGTAATTCATTACCCAGCACCAAAAAAATGAATATACATTGCTTCAATCCTAAGAGAGTTCTGTTTCATTTAATGCCCCATGAACTCTTTTTTTCCAGAAAGCACCCACTTTCTTGAACAAGTTTGGGTATTTCTTTGTCTCTTCTAGCTGGAAGGACCATTGAATCCATGCCACCACACCCAGTCTTTAGAAATAACACCACACGGCTACCCTGCGCAAGTGGGACCTACTGGTCCCAGACCAGGCTCAGCATGCCTGAGACCCTCTTCCACCCCCTTGGGATGCCCCCACCACTCTGCAGCACCTCCCCCACCCCACCTGCTGAGTAGGAATTTCTGCCACATTCCAGGAACCCCCAGATCAAGTCCTAGCCCAGGCTCAGTGAGGGTGTGGTAAAGCTTCCAGCTACCCTGCACCGGCGGGACCTACTGGTCCCAGCCCAGGTGCAGCATGAGTGAGACCCTCTTTCACCCCCTTGGGATGCCCACCACCACTAGGTAGTACACCCCTACCCCACCAACAAAGTAGGAATTTCTGTCACATTCTGGAAACTACCAGATCCAGTCCTAGCACAGGCCCGATGAGTGTGTGGGAGAGCTGCCTCTCCCCCCTACTCCAACTTGTCCCCTCCAGACTCAGATCAGGCCTGGCATACAGGCCTGGGGTGAAACCCTGCAGCTGCAATCCCTGCAGAGAGTGTAGGAGACAGAACCACCCTGCTAGTCCAGGAGTAGAACATCTTGCCAGAAGGGGACAACAGGTTCACACCCAAGGGCAGCAGCAGGAAGGAGCTGAGCACAGCAGCTAGACCCAGGCAGGCACAGCTGGGTAAAACCAAACTTTGTAGATCTGCACCTGAACTTCAGTAGGTGTTAAGGTTATAACTGCAGCAAAGATCTACAACAAAGGTCAAAAGACAGAGCTACACAACATGACAATGAGAAGGAGCAAAATGCAATCTCAGAACCAAAGCCCACCCATAACAATTGCAGAGGACACTAACACAGAACAAAGTGGGAATCATACAGCTGAAATCAATGAATCAATGTCATCTGAAATAAAGAAACAGCTGCAGAAAGGTATAGAGGAACTCAGACTGCAAATGAAAAAAGAAATCCCTGAATTAATAACATCTACAATAAAAAATCAAATGCAGAAACATATGGAGAACACCCATTAACCACCCAGAACAAGTGCAGAGGACACTGGCTCACCTGAAATGTATGAATTAATAGTGTTGAAAGTAAAGAAACAACAGCAGAAAGTCATAGAGGAATTCAGAGCAGAATTCTTTTCTACCAGCTCAGCTCAAAGGTACAAATTAATAGTATCAATAGTAAATAAGCAACAGCAGAAAGTTATAGAGGAACTTAGAGCAGAATTTTCTGAAATAAGAAAATAATTTTCAGAACTCATAGCATTGAGGTAAAGAATCAACTACAGGAACATAGGCAGGAAACACAATATGAAAAAAAAAAAAAAACAACACTACAGTGAAAGAATTAAAAACTGCTCCTGAAGAAGACATTGATAAAAAAATAGAGGAGATTAGAAAAATGATGGATTGTTTGAATGGGAAATACAGGAAAGAAATAGATTGCATGAAGCAGAGTCAAAAAGATATAGAAGAATTTAAAATCTCAATCACAAGCTTGCAAAACTATTTAAGTGAAAGTGAAGACAGAGTTTCAGATCTTGAAGATGCTGGTGCAGCTAGTGCAAAGGTAAGAAAGGATCTTTTTTAAAAAACTAGGATGCAGAAAAATAATCCAACACCTGCAAGATAATGCAAAGATGAACAATGTCAGACTAATAGGCATCAAAGAGAAAGAAGGAGTCAAAACAAATGACGTTAAAAACAATATGGGCAGAAGTAATAGCAGAAAACTTCCCAAATATGAAGAAACAATCTGACATTCAGGTAACCAAAGTATACAGAATGCCAAGTAACCTCAACCCAACTAAAAACACACCGAGACATATAATAGTTAAGATCCCAGAATAATATACTGAAAGCCACTGGAGAAAAGAATCAGATCACATTCAAAGGAAAACTCATCAGAATTACGGCCGACTTCTCTTCACAAACCATGAAGGCAAGAAGAGCATGGAGCAGAGTACTTCAAGTCCTCTATGACAACAAATTCCAGCCCAGACTACTATATGTTGGAAAACTCTCAAGTTTGATGGACAAGTGAAATACTTCCATGACAAAGAACAATTTCACAATGACAAAGCCAACCCTACACAGGCTACTGAAAGATCTTCTAGAGAGGGACCAAAATGATCAGAACTCCATGAATAAGATCAGAAGCAACCAACTAAAGAGGCAAGCAATTAAACACAGGAGAAAAAGGAGTAAAGGGAAACAGGTAAATAACATGTAAATCATAAGTCAATACATCTCAATTCTAACCATCCATGTAAATGGACTCAATTCACCAATTAAGTGAAATAGACTGGCACAGTGGATTAGGAAACAAAATCCAACAATATGCTGCATACAAGAAACACATTTAACTCTGAAAGACATTCATAGGCTGAAAGTCAAAGGATGAAACACACTATTACAATCCCCAGCACCTCAGAAAAAAGCAGGGGTAGCAATCCTATTCTCAGACAGTCTCAACTTCAAACCAAGAATGATCAAGTGAATAACCAAGGCCTAGATATACTGGTTAGGAGAAAAACTCAAGAAGAAGAGGTAACACTCATAAAAATATATGCACCAAACATGGGAGCACCCACCTACATAAAGCAAAACTTAATGGACATGAAAAATTTAATATCCAATACCACAATCTTAACAGGAGAACTTAACTCCCCCTTATCCCCAAAAGATATGTCAACCAGATAAAAACTTAGCAAAGAAATAACAGAACTGAACCAGAGCTTGAAACAAATGGACCTGGTGGGCATATACAGAGTGTTTCACCCAGACACAGCTGAATACACATTTTTCTCAGCTGCACAGGGGTCATTTTCTAAAATAGACCACATACTGCTCCATAGGTCATGCTTAAGTATATGCAAGAAAACAGAAATTATCCCATGCATATTATCTGACCGCAGTGCAATGAAACTAGAAATAAATGACAAAAGAAACCAGAAAAAAACCCTAAATATATGGAAATTAAATGACACCCTACTCAGCAACCAGTGGGTTATAGATGAAATTAAACAAGAAATTCA
>NW_004524590.1:19769431-19769997 GCF_000260255.1 Octodon degus
CATTAGACAAGAGAAAAAAATAAAAGGAATAAGAATAGGGAAAGAATAAGTTAAATTATCATTATTTGCAGATGACATGATACTTTAATTAGAAGGCCCAAAACACTCCACCAAGAAGCTACTACAATTAATACAGAAATTCAGTAGCAAAGCAGTTTATAAATTCAATACCCAAAAGTCAATAGCATTCCTCTACACAGACAACAAACACACTGAGAGGGAAGTTAGAGAAACAATACCATTCACAATAGCACCGAGGAAAATGAAATATCTTGGAATTAATCTAAATAAAGAAGTCAAAGATCTTTTCAAGGAAAATTACAGTACTCTTATAAAAGAGATCGTAGTGGATTTCAGAAAATGAAAAGATATTCCATGCTCCTGGATAGGAAGAACCAACATTGTGAAGATGGCCATACTCCCAAAATTGCTGTACCGATTTAACACAATCCATATCAGACTACCACCAAGATACCTCACAGACCTAGAGAAATCATTCCTAAAATTTATTTGGAACCAGAAAAGACCTAGAATAGCAAAGGCAATCCTGGGCAATAAAGACAAGG
>NW_004524590.1:19775857-19783024 GCF_000260255.1 Octodon degus
TGGTTAAGACAGATATATAGTTATATTATCTTATTAAATAGAGGGATGTGCTCTAATAGTGTTTGTAAATAGGATATCATGTCCACATCTTGTACAGCAATTAACCACTAAAAGAATGTATGCAATATGTTAATCATTGAAACTGTCCTACCAATTTGGTTTGAAACTGTCTCACTGCTATTTGTCAATAAAATTATGGGAAAAAAAAAGAAATAACATCACAGTTGACCTTAATTCCTAACTCTGTTTTCTTTTTCTTTTTTTCTTTCTTTCTTTTTCTTTTTCTTTTTCTTTTTCTTTTTTTTTTTTTTTTTTTGTATTTTAGGAAGGGTCTACAGGGTATTCAGGGTCTCACTACTAGATCAGATCCATAGTGATCTGCTTGTTTACAGCCCCCCAAGTGCTGGGATTATAGGCATGCAGCACCATGCCCAGTCTCAATTGCTGTCTCGGAGTGCCCCAGGGGCAGGGCTGGCATGGCAGGCCCACGCCCCTGTGCCTGCTTACAGGTGCTTTATTTTTTATTTTCTTCTAACCCTGTTTTCATCCCATTTGTTCTGCTTAAATAACTGCTGAGGTTTGGACTTGGACTGTTTTCTTCTTCACATCTTGCTTCCTAGGCTTCCCAGTGCCTGACCTTAAGCCACCAACAGGAGTGACTATGTGTATGCCCGCCTCCTGCCCCCCAGCGAAGCTGATGCATTGCTGGCCAGACTGGGTCCAATTCCCAGGGAAACTTCCAGTATTGGTTTTGAGTCTTACAGGACTAACTACAAATAGATCTCTTCTTACTACTGCTGCCAGAGTCTCCACCTTCATAAATGTATATACTTTCTCTCCACATCAACTTTTTAATGAATGTCACAATTTTATCACTGTCATTATCACAAGTGGACAAATTGTTATCAGTACCTACACCATGGTAGGCATTGTTTTACTTCTTGGGGATACAGACATGAAGTGATCAATGGATCCAGCCATCCAGGAATTTTCAGTCTACCAATGGAAACAGGTAAATGGATAGTGATTTATTGTGATAGCAGTTTCCATAGAGACATATGTAGTGATATGCAGATATAAATATGATAGCAATTAATTTTACCCAGAGAGGCCAAGGAAGATTTTGATTTCAAGGATTAAAATTGGGTAGTTCAGGAAAATTAGGAAGCCTTTACTAAATGATCAAGGGAAGGAAGTTACAGGCAAATGCAACAATCAGAATAGATTTTCCATTTTACAAAAAATATTGAAACTTTCCTTAAGAGTTTGCAATGGTTTTCTACTTAGAAATTAGTTCTTTTCTACAAATATACTTGACCAAGTAATTCTTTTTTTTTTACTTTTATAAAATGTATTAAAAAGTTCTTTTTAATATAATACTGTATTAGACAAAAATGTCCACAACATATCCACATCATATTTAGTGTCTTGGATATTCCTAAATCTATCACTCATCAGGAAACAGTTTTTGTCAACTACTCTATTCTAGTTACATTTTCTGCCTATTTTCCACTCGCTATTCTGCAGCACGCATTTTTCATGAACCTACCTTCCAAAATAGTACATACAAATGCATACATCTTGTGCCATTTCATTTCACTTGTTTTCAAGCACTATAAGCTATTAAACTGCATTTAGTATTCAGGCTTTGGTTTTACTTTTCAATGCAGTATTTCTAAACTTTATTTCTGTTGCAGCTGCTCTGATGGGATCAGTGCTCCCTAGTTGATCAAGTAATTCCAAGAATTCATTTTATAGGTATTCTCTGTCATGGTTATAACAAGAATGACCTCCAGAACTCTCATGAACTCAGAGGCAACGTTTTTGTGGGGTAGTTGGATCGAGGGCACTCAGGGCCAGCGAGATAGCTCAATGGACTAAGCGCCTGCTTAGGCAAGCACAGGCACCAGGGTTCAATCCTGGCACCACATGCCTCTCTGGCCCCACCCCCAGGTGTGCTGAGCTGGCCACAGACACCAGATGTGGTGGGGCATGCCTGTAATCCCAGAGCTGGGGAGGATAAAAACAGGAGGATCACTAGGAGTCTGACCTGCATAGTGAGACCTGGCACCAAATATATAAAAAAGTAAAAATAAAAAAGGGGGGCTCACTAGCTAAATGTATTGCTGGGAAGTATGGCCTGGAGGGGGGTTCACCGGGAGACTGGCCAGGGAGAGTCTGTCTCCTTTCCCAGATTTTCCCTTCTCCCTCGGATTCCCTCCCCCAGATCCCTCTGCCATACTGTGCCTACCTTGGAGCTGCCTAGGTACCAAGTAAGGCAAAGTAAAACACTCTTCCTTTGAAGCCTGGGTATCAGGTACAGTACTGTGTCCCAGTGACCACAGAATGATTAGACATTCTCCTAGACAAACAAGAAATATATCTTATGGATAAACTCAAGGAGCAGTTAAGGTTTAATTTGTTTTGTCTCCTTTTTTCAATTTTTTGGGTTTTTTTGTCTTCCTCATTTCTTATATATTTCTTTAATTTTTTCTTTCTTTTCCCCCAATTTTGCATACATGTATCTGGTAATCTGAACAACTAATTTGAAGGTGACACTATGCATTGCAACAATACTGTGAAATTCATATTATTTTGTTAAGTGAAATTCTGTATCGTTTGTAGTTTTTCTGTTTTAATACTACTTTATACTCTCTTTAAAAATAAAAAATTTGGGGGCTGGGGAGATGGCTCAGTGGAATAAACACTTCCCTGGCAACACAAGGGTCTGAGTTCAATCCCCAGTTCTGCCGAAAAAATAAAAATAAAAAATTTCAAAAAACAAAATGTATATTAAGACATAAATGTATAGACATTATTACAACTTGTTTTCAATAAAGAACAGCCAGAACCTAATTGTTAATTATTAGTGAATTAGAAAACAATAGAATATATGAATTTCTGCAGTGAACTGTCAGCCAATTGCTGAAACAACTTTATAGTTAAAGGAGTAAAATACATTAGATGTAAAAGAAGGTACAGGGTAGAGTGCATATTATACTCTGTGTGTGTGTGTGTGTGTGTGTGTGTGTGTGTGTGTGTGTGTGTGTGTGTTTGCCTATCTGTTTGTTCATTCAACAAATATTTATTGAGCTCCTTCTATGTGCCTGGCACTATTCTGGAAGCTAGAGATATAGTACAGACTAGGACACAGTGTGAAACAGAGAGCTCACCTTCCAAAGCATTCTATACATAGAGACTTTCAGTGACAAACAGAATCAGGTAACAATTACTGTCTGAGACTCAGTGTGTGATATTTTGCTTTGTATAGCTTTTGGTAACATTTTAAGTTTTTATGCTATCTAAGAGTTACTAAGGCCCCTTTGTTCCCAGTGCTTAATAAGATAAAGAGGCACTTCATGTAATTAAACCAATCACACAAAGTCAGATTTAATGCGACCGCCAACCACACTCATTCTGAACTCCTTACTCAGTTCTTTCTATAAATTCAAGCCAAGAAATAATCCTGGAAACATCTCTCAGACTGATGATTTCTGGTCTGAGTTTATCTGTAGACTAAGGAAGGGTCAACTGTAATCAACATGTGAGATGTTTCTAAGGAGAAATACCATCCTGAGTCACAGAGAGAAATAAATTGATTTCGTGATAGGCTTGGAGTTGGTTACCAACACACAGTCCTTTGTGTGAAAGAAATCACAGAGTTGGACATGATTAGTATCATTCTAGTACACTGCCACAACATAACTTTTCAAATGATTTTCAGCAACGAAGCAGAAAAATGTGCCAAGATTCCAGTAGCAGCCCTAATAACTAGCTTTGCAATGGTTCTTGGGTGGGGGGTTGCTGCTTGCTGAAATATTAGCTCTCTTGTTTTTCATTCAGGTCCTCTGGGAATACCCAGGGCCCCCTCCTCCAGCTGACTGGCCCACTGACAACACGTTAGCTGCGCCTCCAGCCAACACAATTTGCTAACAACGCTGCAGGTCAAGAGCTGAGTTCAGGCATGAGTTTGGATTAGGCGTGATCCGTGATGACAAAGGTTCCAAACTAAGCTCAAATAACGAGGCAGGATTTCTGCAGGTAATGATGCTCACTGCGGTTATTTATCGCAATGACATCACTTGGCTTTGGGATGGGGAAAGGGAAAGCAAGAAGCTTCTGAAGTGAGCCTCTGGGCCCGCTGGGTTAGTCTGAGCCTCCCCCGTCCTTGTCAGGGCTCTCCTGACATCATGCATTATGCTGGCAGGGCCTCCCAGAAATCTGTCTTTCAACAGAGGCTGCCATTCAGACCTGGTCAGATGAGAGTCTTGTGATACCTATCCTTGTCTCTCCAGAGCAAAATGAGGTCACTATGTCCCTGGGAGTGTCACCTCTGTGCCGGGAGGCAACAATCCAATCTAAGGTTCCAGAATTTGAGCCTTTCTCTGCCAAACTCCATTGATACTCCCTCTGCGTTATGCTGACTTCAATGTCTCTTTTTGTGCTTGCCTCCTTGTTTTATGGGCAGTACATTCCCCTCCCTGCTGGATATGAGGTGTTGTGGTCTCTTTGGGCCAAAACCACTCTTGGCCCAAAGGCTCCTATTTGGCTTTCAGACAAGCCTGTCAGACACTGCCCAAGATTTGACTCACAGCCTGCTCGACAGGCTTTTTAAAGCAATGGAACCACCACAGGGAGATTTAGAATACAATAGTTAAATATCGCAGGTTAAGAACACTCCAGATTTTCACATGCAGCTCTTTTTGGTCGTATAAATGTTCAGTGACCTACCTGGGACTTTTGTCACCTCTTCAACTGAAAGTGCCAGACCATGAAGGACAAAAGTTAGGAAATAATGTGGCCATGTATATCTCAGGACCATTTTCTGTTGTAACTTGAAACAGGTATAAAGATACATTACCTGGGTAGGTAAAAAAAAAATAGCTAGCTAGAAAGATAGCTAGCATGTTATGCTCATCCCATGTAAATGGTAAGAAAAATATCATAGTCAATGCCAACATACATATATGTAATTACATATGCACCATCCAAGGGCCTGAAGTCCTAGACATCTCGACGTGGACTCCACATAGTCCAAACACATCCAGAAGCACACCGCCATGTTCCAGGGGACCTGCCTGACAGAGGAGAGGCCACTTGCCCTTGAGTGAGTCAGTCAACATCTGCAACACCACCACGTACAGGCTGTGTATCAGGAGCCCCTGCAATAACGCCAGCAGGCGCATGATACTGCATGCTTCCCTACTTCTTCCAATACCGCTGTGTGAAGGGAGTCCCTCTGTTATATACAAACAAAAGGGTAAAGGGCAGAGAAGATCTATGGCCACTCAATGTCACAAGTCTGGGAACTCCCAGAGGCAGACTTGAACATGCTCTTGTGACCCCAGAGACAACGCTCATCCCTTTCGCTTTCCTAATGCTTTTACTGAGCTGTTGAATGTGTTTCTCGTACACTGAAACAGGCAGTCACAGTTACAATTACATTTACAACCTGGGCACTGGGGCTGGAGACGTAGTTGAATGGTGGGGCACTTGCCTAGAATGTAAAAGGCGCTGAGTTCACTCCTCAGCACCATGCACACACACTCACACATACACGAAAGGCACTGAGGCCTCTATTCCTCTAGATGTTGTTGACTAATTTATCCCCTCTACCCTAAAAAAGAAAAAAAAGAAAGGAAGGAAAATAGAGAGTATCCAACAAAGAAGGATTCAATCTAATTAATTGACTGAAATTTAGAGAAGCTAGAATGGCTTAATCCTGAAATGGAGAAAGTTGCCATTATAGAACAAATAATTTTTAATTAAATAATTTTTAATTAAATAATCAAAGCATAAATTTCATTTGATGATGATATCAAAAGTTTCTTCCCTCCTAAATTCTTCCTTGGAGGAATCAGCCACTCGTGCCCTAAATTCTATTTCCTGGAGCCCATTCCCAGGAGCACACATGTAGCACTTTATTAATCTTAAATGTCTCGCCACAGATTAAAATCCACTATGTACATATTGAATCACATTCCTACGAAGAGTTGAGGCCATGCAGGGAACAGGAGACAGGCTAACTTCTTTTAGAAAGAGGGCCATGGAGAGTAAGTTGATGTGTAGCCGGGGCACAATGAGGCCTGTAGCAACTGAGGCAAGAGAGTGATGGAGGTGGTGGTGGTGGTGAAGGCGGAGGCAGAGAAATCTGGTCCATGGGGCAAACAGGGACTCTGTAGACTTACACTGATCATAAGCCATCTGCAAGGTAAATGCTCAAATGGAAATGTTTTCTGTAATTTGTGTTCATTTTCATGTATACTAATAAAATTATCACCAGCAGAGCAAGCTGTCATTTCACAAGTATTAGTGCTTAAAAGCAAAGTTAACTTTTTAAAAAGTAATTTCACTTAAAATATGTTTGATGAAAACTATTAAGTTAAATTACACAGAGTCCTTCAAATATACCATAAATCACAAAGGTAGCATACAAATGACTGAAGTTTTAGAAACCCTTCCTTAGACCCTTGTATTCAGAAACACTGACTGAACATAATCTTTGTACCAAACACTGAAAAGGACCAGACACCTGCCCTGAAAGACTATACCTTTGAAGGGAATGAGAAAAGCCATTGCAAAAGATGTGTCATGGCACTATGACTGTAAGAGCTAAGGGGCCCAGTCTGGCCCACAGGATGCAAAGCAACTGCCCAGTACACAGGATATGGAAGTGGAGTTTAGGAGCATCAGAGTTGTGAAAGCACAGGAGAATGGTATTTGGCAGGGCACTGCATGAGGCCCAGGAACACTGGAAAGAAGCTGGCCAGCCACCCTGGACCAGGTCCAGCAGATATCAGAGTCCACAGGGACTCTCGGTGACCTGTTTTTAGGTTCCCACATTTCTCTATTCATAGAGAGTGGGCTGTGATAGCTGGGGTCAAGGCCACTTCCCCAGGATCATCAGTTCCAACATTCACAATACCCACAAAGCCCCTTTCTAGATGGTGTGTGTGTGTGTGTGTGTGTGTGTGTGTGTGTGTGTGATTATTCAGTCTTTTGTCTTCAACCTTGAACTCTACAATGAGTCTAACAATCTTTCCCTAGAGTGGCTCAAAAGTCAGAGGTCAAATCCCTACCGTTGGCACCTCCTAAAAGCAGGGTGTATCTGATCCAGGAGAGAGAGAGAGAGAGAGAGAGAGAGAGAGAGAGAGAGAGAGAGAGAGA
>NW_004524590.1:19783124-19790161 GCF_000260255.1 Octodon degus
AGAGAGAGAAACCTCATGAATTTGAGCAGCTGGTGGTTGATTTTCTTTGCCCAAAACCAGCACCCTTCATTTCAGAAACCCTGCAGAACTTGTGCAGTTAAAAAGTGCACTTAATTAGGATACTTAAAAATCCAGCAGCAGCCACATTGAAAAGAGCAGCTCTGGTGCCGCTGCTTCTGCTAACTATTCCAGCGGGCACTGCCCGCTTCAAGAGGTCGGACCCACACTGCACCTGGAAGCTAATGAAGCCGAGATATGCAGCCAAGATGCCAGAGCAGCCATGGCTGGATTCTGGGTCGCGTCATCTGGCAGCAATGACGTTGGGTATCTTCAGTGAGGAACCATTGGGGCTTTGCAATTTTTTTTTACAATAAATCCTACTACTTGTGTCTTCCTAGGCATCACCAAACCACGCCCCTCTAGTTCGTTTTATCGAGCTTAACCTGCATTCTTCCTGTGGTACTTTCTAATGACCTCTCCATGAGGTCAAAGCACACTTCACTAGCAACAGGTACACGCTGCGCTTTTCCCTGTGCCTGCTGACCTGTGCTTCTTCATACTGTAACCAAATTCCTTCTGGTACATGGTGACATGTTATTTTTGTTTTATAGACTGTAAACTGTCAAGGACAGAAATCAGCGAGTCAGTCTTCCTTCACAGGCTTTCTCATTTCTCTGCTCCACAACATCTAATTTATTTAAAGATATCGTTGATTTTCCTCCCCCTTCCTACTCTCTCACTGTGTTAGCAGAAAAGAATCCCACATATTCAATAAGACAAATGTAATGAAACAGCGTAGTTTGGCTACACATGCTATCTTATTTTTTATTGTACATATTAATGGGGTTCTATTTTAATACATGTATATATTTTCAACTTTAAAAATTGCTTTTGCTCATACTTGCTCCTGTTTCACAAATTCCAGGTGCTTTTTCTGACCACATTCCCTATATCCAAAAGGGAAACCGTGAAGAAAGAATCTTTAATTGCTTAATTCCTTTCAGCTATTTAAGCATTAATCTAATCCACACCATTTTGTTAGTATCATTTACTAGATTTAAAAAAAAAATAATAATAAGCTCAAATTTCCATTTGTCCAGGTGGCAAGATTATATTTCAGGATTAAAAGACAGGGAGAAACCTGGGTAGGAAAATGATTGCTGCTTTATTAAGGGCATTAATGCAGCAATTTCACTCTTTTCAGAGGAATTTCACCAATTTTCTGCTTGCAGGCTAATCATCTTACTGGGAATTAAGAAAACACAGAAATGATTTAAATTGTTCCATCCACCAACTGTTTCTAAAAGCTCTTAATTTAATCCTGGGAGGTACCTTTCCACACCAAATAATCCTGTTGAGAAACTTCTTTGTGTATTTTGTGAGCTGCTCCCTGTCTCATGAATCGAAGATGAAGACTCTGAACCTGTGGGCGCAGCGCCATCTAGCGGTAGGACAAGGTTGACCAGGAACCTTCAATCAGGTGGTTTGTAGCTGGCTGTTAAGCTAAGTTACAGCCATCCTGCAGCTTCTCGAGGAAACACAAGAAGGCTCTGGTATTTTCATAGGTGATGACACCCACGTTGTTAGAATGTCTAATGAGAAGGAAACTCTCAGTGACAAGCGCCTCTTCTGTATGGCTGCCCTCCTATCAAGAGTCCCTCTCCAGTTACACAGACAATCCTAAAAGAATAGATGGAGAACTGCTTAGGAAATGGCAAATGAGAAGAAGCCAGGTCTCATCTTGTCACCTCTGCAGGCAGAAAGAGTGCTGTGTCTGCAATAGACAAAGGCCCGACTGGCCGGTTGACACGTGCTGGTGCCTGATCTATGCTTAGCAACATTCATGGGCTGGCGGAGACAAAGAAGAAAAAGCAAGCACCATTCTTGAAAAGTGCTGGTACAGTGGTAACAGAAGGGCAATAAGAGTGAAGATGGTTTACTTTAAATGCAAACCCATGAAGACGTCAAGTAGCATGGAGACGGAGACCAGGAGAAGGAGCAGAGTCCAGGACAAGAGGTATGGATCGGTTCGCCCCTGACTGGGACTCACCTAATGTGAAGGTCAGAGCTACGAATCCCTCCCCCGTAGGAGGTTATGGTGGCAAGAGGCCATACTCATCAGTGCGCTCGGCAGTGTTTCACCCACTGCACCTGCCTGGCAAACCGAAGCCACTGTCGAGATGCTGAGGCATTTTGCAGCAGTACAGGGAGCTTGAGGAGTGGGACCCCGGCGTGGGTCTGAGCTGTACCAATACCATAGTGGGCTTCAGCCAGGAAAGGCAAATGATGCTTTTTTGATCTTCTCCCTGTGCCCAGTGATCACAGGGCATCTCTCCATTCCTGCTCTGTATCTAGCTTCAGACTCACTTCTTTTAGCCCATTTCATTTAAGAGAAATGGGGAGTTAACATTAATTGTCGTGTCCTGAACTAATATACATACACTTTCCCATATAGTACATGTACATATGTATTTGTATATGCCTACGATCAGCCGTCCTCATCCATGGGTTCCACAGAATCAGTCTTTTCTGGATCCTGAGAATGACCACACACACACACATACACACACACACACACACACACCACACACACATGCACACACATGCATGTGTCCATACGTATTTTATAATGAAAGTGTTTCTATCTGAAGTCTAACTACACTGGCAGCATCTATGAGTGTTCAGAGCATGTTATTTAAGGCAAAGTGGCCTTTGAAAACACATTTAACACTTGGCTACCCTATAAATCTAGATACTGCTCTACTACAGCTACAGTAATCAAATTGAACATAAGTTACTAATATCCGAATATATCAGAGATCTATTTTTATGCAATGTTTCTTGTAATGCTTCTAAAGGCTCTATCTATAAGATTTGCACTACAGTGTGGTTCCTGCCTCTGGGTAAGTCTTGAAGCCTTTTGCCTGTCCCCTCTCTGTTCTGTGCCCTCAGACTGCAGAGGCCTCAGCCAGACACCAACACCCCCATCACATCCCCTCTCCCACCCTGGAAGGCTGGCCTCTGTGGTTTGAACCAGAACCCTCTTTGCAGTGTCTTCCAGTTGGGATCAGCTGATGAGAACCAGGGGAGGGCTGGGAGTGTCACTATACCCTTTTCCAACAGAGCCATTGCAGCCTCACTAACCCCCTTAGCTGCAGACACACTCTCCATGTCCCTGAGTGCTGCTAACTGCCCCCACCTCACCCCTTGCTTCCCTAGTCCCTGTCCTTATTCCTGCTGTACATACTTACCCTGTGCCAACACTTGCCCTGCCCAAACCCTCCCCGGTTGCAGCTTTCTCTCACTAGGGCCCCAACTGACTTGCCTGTTTGCTGCCTCACACATCCATCTGAAGGAAGTGGGCTCTGTCGGAAGCCTATTCCTACAAAGCAACATTTCAAGCTGCACCAGTATAGCTGATTAGACCAGGTCTGAGCGTGTCCCACCACAGGCTGGCTGGTTACCTGTGACTTGAAGGTCTGGTTCAACACATGATCTCTGTCATTCCAATTATTCTCTTAGGAGTGGAAAGTGGATAGGAAGAAACCAGAGGGCAGCAGCCATGGCAGCGAACCTCTGGGCGTCAGGAGGCAGCCCGGTGCTGGGAGCGGGGGAGGTTCTGTTTCTTGAGCAAATAAGCACAGGAGGCAGCTACTGGCAAAAGAAAGAGACTGGGGGCATAGAAGAGCTCAGAGGGACAACGACTGTTCCCAAGGCCACCTCGGTTCTCAGGGAGCTTCCTCTCCAGTGAGCCTAGTCAGAAACTGCTCCTACACGGTGCAGAGTCCCATGACACCACTGCATCTACACCAAGCCTCTCTTTGCTTGGACCAAACAGAATGGTTCTCTGTTTCTTAACAAAAAAGAACACCCTTTGCACAGTTAAGATAAAATTTATTGTGTAGTATAGGCCGAGTACTGTGCCAGGCACTGAAAATAGCTATGAACAGAGCAAGACAGAGTCTGTCGTCAGCAGGCTGACAACTATATGTTGCTAGAAGTGAAATGCTGCGGGCAGAAGATGTCCTTGAAAAGGTAAAAGTGAAACGAGAATGAGTCTTGGAGTCAGGAAGGTCTCTCAAAAATGTACACAGACAGTAATACTAGCAAGTTAAACTCTTACCTCAATCTTGTGCTACATCCTGCCCTAGTAGACTTTCTACTTTGCTTTAATCTTGTTTATCTGAGAGGAGAGGGAGACTGTAGACCGGGTGAAATGCTCAAACCGGCTGGACCCAGACATCCGCCAGAGCGTCTGCCAGGCAACCTGCGACCTCATCAAGGTTCTACATGCCAGATGAAACACCACAGTGCCGTAACACTTGGCAATTGTCCTGATGATGATCAGAAAGAACATACAAGGACTACAAAGAGGCACTGCCCTCATTTCTACCGTATTCTGTCCCATTCCCCCGAAGACGTGAGTAACCTCCCCTTTTATTAAACTATCCTTCTCTCTTTCACTAAATGTCTATAATAAATAAAAAGGTTCTATATTTAAAAGTTCTCCTACTCCTGAAACTGATAACATAATGAAAATCAAGGAAAGATTGGATCAATATCCCATGTTAACATAAAAGAAATATGACAACAAACTGTAAAGTATAATTCTGCACTGGATACTGCGGGTGGGAAACACTTATACTCTATTTGTTCCCAGAACACTTGGGAAAGGTAGGAATGAGGAAAATACGATGTGGAACACTTAGGTAAAGACAGTTGGGCCTCTCTATGAATTCCACATCCACAGACTCAATCCACCATGCTTTAAAAATACTAAAAATATTTGAAAATGAATTGCATGTGCATTGAACATGTATAGATTTTTGTTCTTGCCATTATTCCTTCAACAGTATGGAGTAAGACCTCCTTAACTAGCATTCACGTTGTATTATAGTAACCTAGAGGCAATTTGGAATATGTGAAAGAATGAGTAGGCTTTTTGCAGCTACTATGTCATTTTACATAAAGGACTTAGCTCTGAAGCTCTGGTAGCCACGGGGAGTGGGAACCAGTCCTCCTCATCAGGGGACCTAGTGACAGCCATAGTTCTGTGAAGATATCACACCAGGGGGCACAGGATCAGCTTTCCAGGGTATATCATACTGTTTCCCAATAACTGTAAATTTTATTTCTAGTTTACTATTTTTTTTTCTTTATTTGGTACAGGGTCTCGCTATGCAACTTGGATTTATAGTGATCCTTCTGTCTCAACACTGGGATTACAGGTATGCGCCACCAGCTTGGTCTCAATGGCCAGCACAGTGTGCCCAGGGTTCCACGGTTGGCACAGTATGTGGTTCCAGGGAGCAAACCCATGTCCTTGTGGTTGCCAGGCCACCCTGCTATTCCTGTATCATCTCAGTCCATCCAAAGATGAAGTTTACTCATAGCAGTAGGACACGCTTAGCAAGAACACTAAGCTCTAGTCTTAGGGGTCCTGGGGCCAGTGGACAATTCTGTGCTGTTGAGAAAACCAACTAAAATGACAACACATCACAAGGCTAAACCCAGCTAGCTTCCCAAGTTTGTTCAAATCCACTGTCTGCTGATGTTTCAAAACAAATCTCAGGCAATCAGTGGTTGCATTTTGGCAGAATCAATTCTGGTAGAAGGCCTAACTTTTTGAATTTAAAAGTATTTCAAGAGACAAGTAATGTTTTTTAAAAGCTGGGAAGCTGAGGGAGAACAAATACCTATTTAGGAACTGGATATAAAGCACTGACGACTTCATCTGGTGCCCTGTAAAAATAAAGAAATAAAAGGAAAACCTTCAACCTGCATTAGACTTCATAGTGGGTACAATAAGTTTAAATGAGACTCTGGTGAGCTCTACATAGAGACACATATCACATTATAGAGACGTAAATGAATTAGCATCATCAATAAGGGAGAAATAAATGCAGCACTCTGACAGATTTACTAACTTTCAGAGCCTTGATTTTCCTCCCAGCTAAGAAAGTATGTTGATTCTGGTGTTACTTTTTGATTATAAGATGCGTGTCCAGCACTTTTATCCAATCTGAGTGTTGCCTCCTCCACTTCATAGTCACAACTGCCAGTACCAGAATTTCCTCAGTTAGCGGATATTTCCTCTTACCCCTTGTTTTTCTAATTAACTAGAAAATAATTGAATTAATTAGAAGTAATTAGTGTTGTGCTACTTGATAAAACATCAGATACACATTGCAAGACATGGTTCAGCTAAACTTTTTCATCTTTGACTTAAAGGATGCGAATAGAAGCGAGGTCCTTTGAACATGAGAAAATACTAATTGCAATAAGACCTTCAGGACTCAACAAAATTTTTTTTCTGGCAAAGTAAACTGTAATTGGCAAGAAGTGACTTTAAAGTATAATACAGGTTACTGTATTTTCCAAATGAAACTAAGGTAAACCTTAAAGAATACATATTTCACAAACACCGTGTGTGGTGCACAGCTTTAAGGAAATATATTAGTATATGAATACTAATTAAAACATATAAACTAACTTAATCCTCATAAAACCTTTTGAAGGTGTGTACTACTATTGTATATATTTTGTAGATGGCACAGAGAGGTTGAGGAACTGGCTCACATTCCCACAGTGAGCGTCACAGCTGGGATTTAAACTCAAGCAGTCTGGCTCCAAGACCATGTTTGCCATCACATTTAATCAGCCAGGAAATAGTTCCACATGCACGAGTGCTGTGTTTTCAGTACACCCCATGCTGCACTAGCCAACCTTTAGTGACGTAATAAACAATCCTACTTCCTCGTGGCTCACAGCAGCAGTGTTTACTTCTTGCCTGCATCACACAAGAACTGTGAGCTGGCCTTAACTCTAGCTCCGCTGGGCTCAGGGTGGCTTGCCCCAGCTCAACAGCATGTGGCTGCTGGTAAAAACACGAGGAAGAGCTCATCGCTGGAGATTGCAGCAGGCCGAATTCAAGAATGGTAAAATAAGCTGAGCAGACCACACCCAATAAGGGGCTCCGCTTCGAACAAGGCAGTGTCTGGTCTGCTTGCATCCTATTGGCCAAAGCAAGCCTTATA
>NW_004524590.1:19790465-19794831 GCF_000260255.1 Octodon degus
CTCCTGCACCTGCTTGCAGGCACTTTAATGTGCTGAGCTATTTGGCCGGCCCTCAATAATTCTTTTTTTTTACATTTCTTTTTTTTTTTTTTTTTAAGAGAACACAAAAACTAGTGGAAAAAAAATTATGATTTTTTGACCAATCTTACAGGCTTATATGTGACAATCTGAACAACTGATTTGATGACAACAATATGCAAGAGAAAAATAATTCTTTATTTCAAGGTCTCTTCACTCTAGCTAGATGATCTTTCATAGCTAGATTAAGAACAAGACTAGGGAACAAATGATCAGAAAGCATACTCACTTTGCAAGGTACCAGTGATACTTGCACACATAGGAACGGTGATTTTGCCTCTCAAGACTGCATTAACTGAGGTTTGGTAAAATAGTGCCATGTAAAGCAAGTACTGCTTTAAGTTATAGTGATGTTTAATGGTAAATTCCCAACTGTGAAATGAAGCCCTCCGTGCAAGTTCCAATGGGGCCTTTAAAATAAAATTCAAACTATGCCTGTAAAACCCTAAGTCACCTGGCTTTCACTCCCCCCTTACACCTTGCTTTCATCCCTCCTCTTTTCCACTTTACTCTTAATCCCAGGGTTTTGTGCCAGGCTCATTGGTATTCAGGGCCTTGAGCATACTATTCTCTCTGCCAAGAGTAATTTTCCTCAGATCTTTGCAGGGATGGCTCTTAGGCATTGAAATTCCAACTACAAGTTGACTTCTTCAGAGAGAACCTGACTGGACCAGCTAAATGCACTCACCACCTCCCCTTCTCTCGAAAGTCCACTGCCTTGATTTGTTTTCCACTACAGGCCTTATCAGTAACAATTTGTCTCTTCCACTGGAATGTAAGTTCCAAAGAGCAAGGACCTTGTATGACTTACCATTCTATCCTCTTGTCTAGGGCATTCTCTGGTATCATACTGAGTGTGCAATCAATATTATTGAAAGAACAATGGGTCCACAGAGCAATGTGATCAATGACATAGAGCGTGCCTAAGGAGAGTCATGTGGAGAGAATACATTCTCTCACGCTTTCACAGAGAGCAAATTGGTCAAGCAATGGCCATGACTCATCCACATGGCTGACACTGACAAAGGATCTATAAACCGCGGTACAGAGTTACAGGATAAATCCTGAGGGGACTTAACTGACCTTATCAGATACAAAAGTTACATTTCTTGTTATACAGGTCTTGCTTTATCTTGGTCTTAACCATCCAGCAAAAAATATAAAAATGAGATACATAAAGTAAAGCCATATTAATATGCTGAGCTGTGAAAGGCTCAAGTCAACAACTTCTGTGGATAATCCACTACTATTGTAGACTGCTAGACTGTGTTGGATTGTTTTGCTGAATTCATGCACCTATAGTGTTTAGATACCAATGGAATACCCATTTCTGACAGGACTAACCAAAAAAAGGCGATACAAAGGAAGGACCGTTTTGTATCTGTATATGCAGAACAGTTAGGATAGATATACAGCTATTTTCACTTAATTCAATGAAAAGAAAGATTTGTACTAATAGTGTTTGGACAGGATATTCTGTCTCCATCTTGTACTATAGACAGCCACTAAGAAGATAACAATGTACAATGTATCAATTATTGAAACAGTCCTATTAATCAGTTTTGAAACTGTCTCATTGATATTTGTTTCTCAATAAAATAAAATTTTAAGAAAGGAATAAAAGAGCCAAACTAGGAAAAGCAAACAAGAAAAAGAACAAATGTGGAAAGCGGCAGGCCACCTAAAGTTTTGTAGGTATGGTTTATATTTTACTCCAAATGCACTGGGAAACACTTTCACAATTTGATAGTTATAAATAATTGTTTATGAATTCTCCAACCATTCCTTGGGTTTTCTTAACCTAATCTTGTGTTCTGGGGACAAGGATCATCATCCCAATCAACAACTCTTTTCTTTGGATATATTTTGAAATCATTTAAGGAGTGAGGGGAAAATTTTTATGGAAATACTACTATCCTAACTCCAAGGAATTTTGATGGAACAAGCCTACGCTGGTTCACTGATTCCCCAGTGATCTGGATACTCAGAAAAAATTACAAGCCATTGGTCTCAGTGGCACTAAAAGCACAACAGAGGTTCAGAAATTGCATGTTGGCTCTTAAATTGTGACAGATTTGAGCCATTTGACAGCATCTGACACATAATAAGCACTCGATCCATATGTGCTAACTTGCTTCCTAGTAAATATTTGATGAACAAATAATTGAATGATTTAACCCAACTATGTAGGAGATTTAGGAGACAGAGGTGAGGTGGACTGGGGCTAGGAAGATCTCTGAAACGGGCAGCAGGTGTGAACTGAGGTCCACTTCTCTTTGTCATAAAGTTTTGTCTTGGAATGCGTGGTCCATTGAAACCGTCTTGTAGTGGTTCATATTTTTCTGTTCAACAATTCTTTAGAATTTGATGAAAGTTTTGGGCCTCAACTATGTGTCCAGTTTGAGTAGATTTGGAGAGTTCTTAGGTGGTCATTTCCCAAGCTAGAATCCAGCTCAACGTACCCATTGATAAAATATGAAACTAAAACCCAGAGAGAGTGAATGACCGACTACTCAGATCACAAGTCAAGTCAGGAAGCAGTTGGATTAGAATTGAGTTCCCCTGATGCCAAATGAAATTGCCAATCTTTCTTTATACATTCACCAAGGATAAAGTTAAGAGGATAAATGTACAGCTAATTATTTTGTGTTTCCTATTCCATTCCCTTGACTTCTTAAACTTCATACACCATAAAATTCCAATAGCTATCTAACCCCACAGCTGTGACACTTCATTAAAAACTGGAAAATTGAAATTCTAGAGCAACCAAGTCTTCCAAATCTACTATGTTCTCGTGTTAATCTCTGGGAACAGGTAGTGGAAAGTGGCCTTAAATAAATCAGCATAATCCTAAAATGAGGCCCAGCCCGTGGCCATCCCCTAAGCGGCCTTTTCCACCAGTTCACGTTTGTGAACACACACAGCTGAGGGGCCCAAAGGTGAATTCTATCTTTCCAGGTGGCAGGATAAGCAACCCTCAAAATAACCATGTCAGTGAGCTGGCTAGCAGGTGTTCAGAACAATATCTGAGCGCAAGAAAGCAACAGGGAAACATGAGATGAAAGAATTTGTGGATTTTCAGAAAAAGAGAGTAAAGTACCGTCTGCCAGCCCTGGTGGGGCGTGAATTTTCAGAACACCACAGTACAGCATGACTGTTTAAGGAAAGCGGGCAGACCTGCCTAAAGGAGAGACTCGTTTCTGCTTTGAGAAAGGAAGCCGCAGAGCAGGTCACTATGCACCAGGTGAGAACCAAGGCATTGTAGGGAGGCGCAACAAATTCATGCACAAGTTACATCGAGAGGAATTATTACTCACAGGAAGTAAGGGACAGGAGAAGCCCAGTATCTACTACGTGCCAGCCCCCCACGGTGAGGTGAAGCTTCAGCTACAAGTCCACTACAAGTCCACCCTGAAAGGTATCCCAGCTTGGCTTGTTTACCTCCGTGACAACAGGAATCATTAAGCTAAAGCTCTGAAGAAATCTTAATCTCAAGTGAAATAAAAATAAAACCTTGGGTATGTTAGGCAATTCCTTCCTTTATTCAAGATTTTATGCTTCCTAGAAGGAACAGAGACAAGGTCTGAGCTGTTTCAGGCAGTTCTGTATCTCGGGATAATATTCTGCTAAGACATTCTGGTAATTTTCTGGAGAATTACATGGAAGAAAGGGAAGCTAACTGGGCCAACCCTGGAATACTTACAGGCTGATTTACAGATACAGATACAATATATCGCCGATAGTTTGAAGGATACAAGAGTCACCTGATAGCTGTTTTTCTGTTACTCACTTCTGCTGCTGTCCTAGAAAGTCACGCTTATTAATGACACTTCTACAAAGACCAAAGAAAAGAAGGAGACTTGAGTGAATCACAAAATTGGTTGGGAGAACTGTGACAGGACAACTGGAACTGGTGACTTCATCCCAAATGGCACTTAAGGATGTCATATGCACATATCTTCTTCTAGTTACTCACGTATGTGCAATTCACTTTGTATAGCATTAAGATTCACAACACAAAATGAAACTATCAGACCAATAAATGATCCATCTTGCCTAAGAAAGTGTTAATAGACACCACGAAGAAAGATGACAGGCCTGGGGAGATAGCTTGGCAGTCTAAGCGCCTGCCCAGCAAGCATAAGAACCTAGTTTTGAGTCCCAGTACTGCATGCCACACCAGTCCAGCACCACACAGGCCCCTGAAAACAGGCGTGGTGGTGCATGCCTATAACCCCAGAACTGGAGAGTCTGAGACAGGAGAATCACTATGAGTCTATGAGTCTGA
>NW_004524590.1:19794931-19811454 GCF_000260255.1 Octodon degus
AAAAAAAAAAAAAAAAAGACATAAGACAAATTAGTAGCCAAGCCCTTCTCTGTGTCCCTCACAGTTCCATAATGCCATGAGCCCATTATCTAAGATCCTTATTTACGATCTTCAAACCCAATGTTTTTATTTTTAGTAAAATATTTTGAATGTACATACTATTTGAATAATTAGTTCTATGTATTTGTTTCCCTGCCTCACTGGCTTAATTGCTTGAGATTCAGGAATAGATTAATCAAGTATGCATAGTAATAATCATGCTGGTGAGCCGCCACACAGCACCAGCTAGTTGTAGGCTCTCTGCAGGGTAGACATGTGTCTCAGCTAGTGACTAAGTATGCCACTCAGTTGAAATGCCTCACTTTCTGAGCATGGCTCTTAGACAAAGTATGTGAATTGTCATCAATTTTAAATGCAAAAATAGCTTTGGCCAAATTGTTGAGGCATACACATTGAATTCTCTACCTACCACGACTATCAAAAGGTTATGTTAACATTCACTAAGGAGGACAGGTACAGCAACATAGACACAGCGGGAGGCCAGCTAATGTGAACTGCCCATTTGCCTCTCATAGTCCACCCTCAGGATCAAACTTTATCCTTATCAAAACCTTGATAAACATGCGACATTTTATTAGAAGATGCTGTACAGGACTCCTCTGCTGGCTGAGGCTTTTAGAACACCAGCATTTCTAAGCTCTTATTAATCTCCTAGTATAGTCAAAGCCAACTTTTTCATTCTGGCATAAGCCTGACAGGCAAGTCCCTGCTTCTTACATGCTCAGCAAGGCTGTGGGGCCCACGTTCAGCACGATTTCCTCCTGCTAAGCTGCCTGGTCCTGAGTCGTGAGGGTGGACCCACTGGGCCAGAGCTGGGCTCAGCAGCCTTCCTTCCCCACGCAGGCTTCCTTTTCATCCTCATCTCAGCTCCTTTTCAACTTTTCAAAGGCAAGTTTCTTGCAACAACCGCACTGCAGAAAATGCCCTGAGAAAATAATTCTAAAAAATCATCTATCTCTCAGTTTCATGCAGATTCTATCTTTCTTCTCCATCTAAAAATTTCCTCCTAGAAATATGGCCTCACAAGCATAGCTGAAGTTTGACTTAACTCATACCAGAGTGCCATGTCCCAAAGAGTGGGTAGCACCTGGAAATGGGTAGGCACCAGGACTGACAATCGATATCAAGACTTGCAACAGAGAACCAAAAGCTAATAAAATTGGGCTCCCCAGAACATGACTGGGAGCTGCCATGTTAAATAATCTCTGCACATTGCACAGTGGGAAGGGTTGGGAAGCATCCTGTGTATACTTGCCCTGTGGGTTTAGCCAGGACATAATCCATCCAGAAGGCACGGCAGGGAAAACAAAACAAATTGGCACACTAGCTGCAATTATAGATTTTCTAAAACCATGCTAGTTGATATTTGGCCTTAGAGCTAAGAAATATGCAGCAAAAAAGTAGCCATTCATATAATCTTCTTTGCAAAGTAGTCTGGTTCTCCCCCAAATGATAACAAGGGGGCATTTTCAGCCTAATTTTCTCCTTCATCACAGATAGCTCTAAAACATCCCTTTTACCAAAGTGTTTTTCCTGATATTTATCTGAAATGAATGTTAGAAATAGACTAATTAATGTAGGCACCTCAAGGAGATCTCAAGGGGCAAAACTATCTGAAGTATCTGCGGCTCCGGCTGGCTGCCCTGCCTGATAAGGGTGCAGAGAGAGTGCTGGGCGGTGACAAGCATCGCTAGACATTCCACACTTTGAGTCATTTTTATTCAGATGTAGAGGGGCTTTCAGGACAGACCATGGTTTCCCTGCAATTGAAAGGAAAGACACATTATGCAGCTCTCTCATTTGAATTATAAGACTCAGAGATAAGCATTTTCTCTCTGATAAGCTGAGAGGCCAGTATTGGCTATCGAACTAGTTTATGAAAAAGTACTCATTTGTATACTTAGCAGCTGCTAGAAAAAAGACATGAGCAGCCATCCAGGCTCTACAGTGAGTCAGACTTCTGAACTTCAAGGAAAGACTTTAAGGCCTCACCACTGGAGAAGCCTATGACGTTAATCTCCTTAGGCCCATTTATTCCAGAATTTCGCTGTAACCCAAGTGAAGGTAGAAGGAAAACATTTTAAAATATATAATCCAAGAGGAAAAGTTTCAAATGCAAGTCACCTAGGGTGACAACCTCTTCCTACTTGCAAAATAGGTAAGCTAAGAGAAAGAAAATTATTTGGTAATGACAGCAGGTGTGAGAGCTAGTGTGCTCCCTCACTTGATGCCAACCAGGACTTCAGATGTGACTTGTGGGCACAGGTGACATTCCTAAGAGAGCCTGGGGACATGCAGGACTAAGCACACACACTGTCACAGCAACACAGCTAGCAAGAGGGCAAGTTAGCAGATCTTCCCTTTTCTGCTCTGTTCTCCTGCCTGTCCTCACAGGCGAAAAGAACAGAAGAGACGTCAAACAACAGAGAAAGGCCACAGTGGGCGTACAGGGAGGGAAGATCCTGCCAAGATACTGGGTAGGAAGAAATTAATCAGAGAGTGGCCAACATGACATGGCTGGGGAGCAAGGCAAGCGAGGAGGTAAAAAGGAGTCAAGCCCGTGGACAGTGGGGTGACCACAAAGTGGCTGAGCTGAAGGCAGTCATGATGCACCACTAAGGGCAAAAGTAAACAGGAATTTAAGAACAAAGCACAGGGCCCAAACTGGAGACAAACAGAAAATGAGATGCAAATGGAACTGTGGGCAGCAACCAAGACAACCAGAGATGCAGTAGGAGGATCAGGATCCCCAGGGCTCATGGTTGCATCAAGCTGCTCTTCACATACGGGATATGGGAAGACAATAACAAGACAGCTTTTAAAAATCCAAAGTATGATTATATAAAAGTACCCAAAATCCCCAAGAGTATAAATGGAAAACAGTTTGGAACCATAAAGAAGTGGTTGTTAGTCTGTTCCAAACTAACGGCATTATGTGGCTACAAAATTTGCAACACTTATAATCCTATGTGATACTCATAACAAGATCTATATAAGAGGATACTCATTTCATATGCAGACTTGTCTTGTGTACAGGAGCCCAGACATTTAGGTACATATTATTCTGGGTTTTTCTGTGGGCATGTTTTGCATGCATAGAACAGGTTACTAAGATAAGCCTAAGATGAGCAGGCCTCACCCCAGCAGTTGAAGATCTGCAGAAAAATCTGACTCTTCCCAAGGAGGTGGGACCTCCCCATGGCTGACTGCTTCTGAACTGAGCCATTGGCTTTGTCCTCCCTTGGGACCTAACCTGCACCATCAGCCTTTCTAGTGAGCTTGCTGTCTTGTCTCATGCCTCTTGCAACTTGTCAGCCTCCATAACCTTTTCACTAATTTTTTATAATAAATCTCTCCCCCAAGAACCAACAGTGGGAGTCTCTCCCCCTCTAAACCCTATTGGTTCTGTTTTTCTGGAACACTCTGACTAATACAATAATGCTACTGCTGCTTTATCCAGAAGGAAACTGTGTTCCAGAGATGCAGTGGCACCATGAGGTCACAGCAAACGAGAGCTTGAACTGTCCTCCAACATGAAGCCATGAGGATTTGCTCTTCTGTATAGCTATATTATGAGAACAGGTAGGTATAAAGCTATGACTTCATCTCTTAATTGATGGACTTTACTTTTAAGAACAGTTTTAGACTTACACAGAAATTGAGCAGAGAGTACAGAGAGTTCCCATGTACCCTCCCACAGTATCTTCTATAATTAACATTTTACCTCGTATGGTACATTTGCTAAAATTAATGAACATAAAATGATATATTATTAACTAAAATTCACTCTTCATTTGGGTTTCTTAGTTTTTACCTAACGTTCTTCTATTCCCAGATTTCATCCATCACTTTTAGCTGTTATCACCTTAGAATTTTTTCTATTGGCTTCATTTCCCAGACTGCCCTTGCTCTTACTGACCTTGGTATCTTTGGGAAGCATTGACTAGGTACACAGTAGAATTAGCTTTTATTGGAATTTTCTGGGAATTTTTTTCCCATAGCTAGATAGGAGTTCTAGGTTTTGAAAAGAAAGATTATAGAGGTAAAGTGCCATTTTCATCACATTATATCAAGGGTACAAATTAGTGACATGGGGCCAGCCAAAAAGCTCAGCAGATTAAACCACCTGCAAGCAGGCACAGAGGCCGGGGGGTTTGATCCCTGGGCCTGCTGTGCTGGGCCCTGCCTCCAGGGTGCTCAGAGATGGCAACTGAGACGGGGCATAGTGGCATACACCTGTAAGCCCAGCTCTTGGGAGGCTGTAAACAGGTGGATCACTACAAGTCTGATCTAGTAGTGAGACCCTGAACACCCTGTAGAACCTTCCCCCCACCAAAAAAAAAAAAAAAAATTAGTGACATGGTTTATGGTAGCTGATATTGACCCTGATAAGTTGGCTAAGTAGTACTTAGGGGGTTCTCCACCATGCAGACAAGGCTTTTTCCCTCTTCTTGTAGTAGACTTTTTGATGCACAGCCCATACTTCAGGAATGGAGTTCTGCATCTTTGCTTTTAAGTGGAGATTCTATATAATTTATTTGGAATTCTTCTGCACTAGAGAATGTTTAGTTCTCCCATATTTACTAAATATATATATATATATATATATATATATATATATATATATATCATATAGAGAGAGACTATTAGACTAATGTATTTTATATAATGCTTTGGGGTGCATCAATATTTCCTTACTATATTGTTCCAGTTTTTGATATTGGGAGCCATTTCAGTCAGTCCCTGTACCTTTATGACACACTACATTGATGAATTTTAGTTTTATTTTGAAAGCTTTCTTACTTTTTTTTTTATGTATTTAGTACAGGGTCACACTACTCAAATCAGACTCGTAGTGATCCTCCTGTGTTCAGCCTCCCAAATGTGGAATTACAGGTGTGCACCCCCATGCCCAGTCTCAATCACTGTCTCAGCACAGGATGCCAGGGATCAAACCCTGGCCCCTGAATCTGCCTAAGCAGGTACTTTAATCTGCTAAGCTATCTGGTCAGCCCTCCCTACTTTTAACTATTACAGTATGCATTAGGTTTATTTATTTCCCACCCCAGTCTCAGAGTCAGTCATTTCTCCAAGAAAACTTTCTTTTATTGAATAGTGGTTTTAAGGAACAGGGTCTGAGCACTAGGTACATCCATTACTACTAGGGTATGTCTTTGGCATTCTCAGGCCTAACAGAACAAAGAAGCAAATGTGTGTTGTCTCAGTTACTTTTCTCATTGCTGAGACAAAATGCCCAGCACCTGAAGTTAAAGGAGGAGAAGTTTATTTTGGTTCACATTTTATAGAGACTTCAGTCTCTAGTCAACTGGCTGCAGGTCAGGGTAGCATGGCAGAGAGACAGCACAGAGAAGAAACAGTCCATGGCTCGGCAGGCAGAAGACAGTTGCTGCAGCAGCAATCCTGCCTTCTAGCTGTCCCTCTCTATGGCACCCAGTCCACAAGCCTATTGATTAGTGCCACCCATAGCCAAGGTGGGGCTCCTGTTGTCCACACCATAACACTAATATCATACCCTTAATCCACATTCACATGTGTAAGTTACCTCCTATAAATATTTCTAGTTATAAATGTCTGCTTCTATATCCTACATTATTTCATACTGATGTCTCCAACTATAATTTGTTGCCCCTGAGTCATTCTAACTTCCTGCTCTGGTGTGTCTACTTCTACAGTAGCAGGGAGAAACTTGGACACCATGATCCAGGACCATCTTAGTCAGCTTTCCTGTTCTTAGCCAAAATATCTAACACCTACAATTTACAGGCCCGACTTGGCTTAGGTTTCAGGGGATTCAGTCCATGGTCAGCTGGCTCCAAGCCCAAAACATCATGGTATAAGAGCACGATAGAGCACATTTATGAGGGCTGGGAAGCAGAACAGGAGATACCACTAGCAAGGAAAGGTTGAGGGATAGAATACAGACCCCAGGCTTGTACTTTCAAGGCCCACCCAGGCACACCCAGAAGCATGCTTTACTAATCTGCTGCGCAGCTTCCAAGCCAATCAATCTGATGGATATAATTAAACTTAACCACTACAACCATCCAATAACTGAAATGACCAACTGTGTTTCAGTATTTATGTTATAGCATCTGAATCACTAATCTCTAATCCTATAAAAATTTAAAAAACACTTTAACAACTACCTGATAATACTAATATTTACATGTAATACCTTTTGCTTTCGGTTTTAGTCTCTATGCTGTATTTTCAGAGTCACTAAGGTCAGTACTTTTTATCTGTCCACTTCAGGGAGGTTTTTAAATTTTTTTCAGCTTTTATTCTTTTATTAGTACATGTTTGTACTCCACAATGACTGCATTCATTATGAGGAGGTGGTACATGAATATCACAGATTTCAGTTTATATCACTGTTTCCTCTCCTCCTTCCTTTCCTGATTCTCTTTCCATTTGAAAAAGACTTCAGGGCGATTGTTCCATAGATTCATAATACTGCTAGATTCTTTTGTCACAGTGTATACTCTTTCCTGAAATTTTTCCAGCCTCCTAAATTTTTTTAATTTGTATAAAATTAAGATAACTTTTTATGCTATAAAATTCTGAGTTTTAGCAAAAGCATAATGTCATATCAAACAATACTGTATCATACAGAATAGCTTATGTCCTAAAAATTTCATGCTCTTTGCTAATTTATTTCTCCTCAATATTTCTCAAGAAATGACTGCTGTCTTTAGTGTCTCCATAGTTTGTGAACTCCAAGAGTGTTGTATAGTTAGAAAATAATTCTTAAACATTTTCACACTTCTTTCACATAGCAATATACATTTAAAGTTTTCCAGTGTCCTCTCATTGCTTGAAATCTCATTTCTTTTTTATAATTTTATTGAGAAACAAATAGCAATGAGACAGTTTCAAAACTGGTTAATTGAACAGTTCCAATAATTAATACATTGCATGTTGTTGTCTTCGTAGTGGTTATTCATAGTACAAGGTGAAGACATGATATCCTGTCCACAAACACTATTAGAGCAACTCTTTCTATTCATTGAATTAAGAGAAAGTAGCTATATATCTATCCTATTTTGAATATACAGATACAGAATGGTCCTACATTTGTATTCCCCTTTTTTTGTTTAGTTTTGTCAGAGATGTGTATTCCATTGTCATTTAAATATTGTAGGTGTATGAATTAAGTAAAATAATCCAATATAGTGCAGCAGTCCATAATAGTAGTGGGTTATCTGTAGGACTGGCAATGTCAGAAGTTGTTGACTTGAGCCCTTTACAGCCCAGCATATTAATAAGGCTTTACTTTTTATACCTGGTGTTTATAGTTTTCTGCTGGATGGTTAAGACCAAGATAAAGCAAGACCTATATAGCACATGTATCTGACAAACTCATTCAAATCCCCTCAGGATTTATCCTGTAACACTGTACTGCAGTTTATAGATCCTTTGTCAGTGTCAGTCATGTAGATGAGTCACGGCCATTGCTTGACCGATTTGTTCTCTGTGAAAGCCTGAGAGAATGTTTTCTCTCCATGTGACTCTCCTTAGGCACACTCTACATCATCAATCACCTTCCTCTGTGGCCCTAAGTTTGCAGACCAAAAATTTGAGAAAAAGAAGGGCTACAAAGACAGCCAACATTTTGGCCCTAGCCTTTCAAGGTCAGTGAGGACTCAGGACATAGGAGAACCTGTACTGTAACATCATGTAACTCAGTTGTGTCCCAAATTTTCTGATCAAGGAAATCTCATTTCTTATTGGTGAATAACATTCCATTTCCATGGCTGTCCCACAGCGAGGTATCCACTCACTTACTGAAGGGCTTCACAGTCACCTTCTCTTTTCAGCAATTACACACAGGGCTGCTACAAACACTTGTATGTTGCTCATTTGGACAAAAGCTTTCAACTTAATGGAGTAAATATATAGGAACATTGATGCTAGACGACATGGTAATATTATTTTCCTAAAATACCTTGCTTGATACTACAATGGTCTGAACCAAGAGAAAAACAATAGTCAGCTCTAAGAAAAATCTACCGGCAGGGCCAGTCGGATAGCTCAGCTGATTAAAGTGCCTGCTTAGGCAGACGCAGGGACCAGGATTCAATCCCTGACATGCTGTGCAGGCCCCGCCCCCGGGGCATGTTGAGACAGTGATTGAGACTGCACATGGTGGCATGCGCCTATAGTCCTAGCACTTGGGAGGCTGAAAACAGGAGAGTCACTACAAGTGTGATCTGTGTAGTGAGACCCTATAGACCCACTACTAAATACATGAAAAAGAAAAACATCCACTAGCATTTGGTACTGTCAGGTGTTTTGTTGTTGTTGTTGTTGTTGTTTTTGTCCACTTGAACAGATATATAATGGTTTGTATTGTTTTATCTAAAATTCACTAATAATAAATGATCCTCAAGGGAGGTTTTTTTTGTATATTTTAGATACACATCTTACAAGATAGGTGTTTGTTACAAACATTTTATCTTAGTTTGTGCTTTATCTTTTCATTCTCTTAGCAAATATTAAAACAGAGAAAACTTCCAAAAATTTAAAGCAAGTCTAATTTACCATTTTTTTTTTCTTTTACATATTGTGTTTTTGGAGCTGTATCTAAAACCTCTTTGCAATCTCAGTTCACTTAGGGCTTCTTCTATATTATTTCTGAAAGGTTTTTTTTTTCCACTTAGGTCCATAGTTCATTTTTAATTAACTTTGGGAAATATAGGAAATTGTTGCCTAGACTTTTTTGATATATTACTATTTTTTCTAGTATTATTTTTATAGAGTAGATCATTTCCCCACTGAATTATCTTTGCTACTTTCTCAAACATCAATTATGTTTTCATGCATATTTACTTCTAGCCTTTATTCTTTTCCATTGACCTGTGACTGTTCTTCCACCAAGACCATGCTATCCAATCTTTATTGTATAGCTTCATAGTACGTTTGGAAGCCAGATGTTAATTTTCTTTTTTATTTTGCAGCTTTATAAAAGAACTACTGACTAAATATCATATACTATATCTTCAGAGTGTATAACACAATGAATGTTTTGATTTACATATAGATGATTGCCACAGTTAACATACATTTTACCTCACAGCTGCCTTTTATCTATATGTGGTAAGATCAACTCTTTTTTTTTTTTTAATGTATTTTGTGCCGGGTCTCACTACATAGCTCAGACTTGCAGTGATCTTCTTGTTCTCAGCCTCCCCAGGGCTAGGATTACAGGCATGCGCCACCACACCTGGACCCAGTCACTGGCTCAGCATGCCCCAGGGGCTGGGCCAGCACAGGATTTGGTGCTGGGGGTCAGACCCCATTACCTGTGCTTACCTAAGGAGGCACTTAGTCCACTGAGCTATCTCGCCAGCCCAAAGATCAACTATAAAGCAAACTTCAACTATACAACATATTTGTAACCTCAGTCACCATATTAGAGCTCCCAAACGTATTCATTTTATAACTGAAAGTTTACACCATTTGGCCAAAATCTCATATCCCCTAATTACCGTTACCTGATATCCTTTCTTCTACTCTGTTTTTCTGCAGGTCAAATTTTTTTAGAGTTCACATGTCAGCCCATGCCACTTTCATCCTTCTGCACCAGGCTTATTTATGTAGTACAGTAGCCTTCAAAGCTCATCTATGTCATTGCAAGGCAAGACTTCCTTCATCTTTTTTACAAAGCTGAGCAGCATTCCTGCATTACAAGGGCCCTACATTTTCTTTATCCATGAACCTATCCATGAACACTGAGTCTGCGTCCATGTCTTGGCTGCATGCTACGAATAGTGCTAGAGCAAACAGGAAAGTGAAGCCATCTCTTCACCACGCTGGATTTACTGGAGCATGTGATAGTTTAAATGTTTTGAGGTGTGTCCCTGCTGTATTGCATGACATGTGCACTAACTTACATCCCATCCAACAATGTGCAAGGTTAATCGAAATATTTGGTGAATATTTAAATTTTTTAATGTGTATTTAGTAAAAAAATATATTGCCATTAATCCCCCTCTAAATACATCCCCCCTCTATCCACTCATCCACTGCTCTGGCCACTTTCTGAAGCAGTACAGAAAGTCCTTTTGTGAATGTCTTTACGAGGTATGATAAATAAATACAGGACATGCTGCTTCTTTGTGCCATCCATCAGAAAGGTGGTGGGCTCGTAAAATCCTTACAGTGTGTGTGCATCACCCTGATTCACCAGATCTGACGCTGTGCAATTGCTGCCTCTCCCTCAGAGTCTAAATGAACATGAAAAGTAAACATTTTGAATCATTCAGGACATTGAGGCAGCCACAACAAAGCAACTAGAGATGCTCAAAACTTCCAGAACTGCCTGAGAAAGTGCTAAGAATGATAGGATAAGAGTATGGGAAGTAATTTGAAGTGAGGGGATACAATCTGAAAAGGAAAATGGAAATGTGTCTTTTACTATCATATATATATATATATATATATATATATATATATATAATTTTGTTTTGTCTTTTTGAGGTGGGGTTTTACTATGCAGTTGAGGCTGCCCTTAAATTCACTTGGTATTAAATTTGGATTCCTAAGTGCGGACATTACAGGTATGTACCACAACGCCTGCATTTTGTTTTAATTTTTTTAATGTAAAGACTTTAGTTTTTGATCACACTTTATATAAGGGTTTTCTTTCTCTACCTCCTCACCAATCTTGCTCTCTTTTGATTTTTTGATGAGTCATTCTAAGGGAAGTGAGGTGATAGTTCACTGTAGCTCTCATTTTCATTTCCCCGGTGATTCTAGATTTTGATCAACTTATTCATATCTGTATTGGTGATTTGCATATCTTCTTTGAAAAAATGTCTATCAAAGCCTTTGCCCATTTTTAATTTAAGTGATTTGGTTTTTTACTATTAAATTGTATCTCATATATTTTGGGCCTTAAACCATTATTAGACATATGGTTTGCAAATATTTTCTTCTATTCAGCTTCTCTTCATTTTTTTTCTGTTCAGAAATGTGTTACTTTTATGTGGTCCCATTTATTTTTGCCTTTGTCACCTGTACTTCTGGTGTTTTCCATATATATATATATATCTATCCTGCAAGAATTTTTTAGTTTGTCTTAGAATTTTTTTTTGGGGGGGGCGGGTACAGGGTCTACAGGGTCTCACTATGCAGATCAGACTCATAATGATCCTCCTGTTTTCAGCCTCCCAAACCCTGGGATTACAGGCATACACCACCACTCCCAGTCTCATTTGTGTCTCAGCACGTCCCAGGGGCAAGGCTGTAATAGCATGCTGGGGATTAAACCTTGATCCCTGGGTCTGCCTAAGGAGGTGTTTTAACTAACTGATCTGTCTGGTCAGGCCTTACCTGACAGAAGGTTTTTTCCCTGCTCTGAGAATGCTGACAAGTGCTCTACTACTGCACTACATTTTGGCACAGCCTCCTAGAATTTTGACTAAAAGAGCCTTGCAACCTTTCCTTGGGTCCACAGGCAATGTGAAGGACAGACACCCTGGCAATATTGAGTCTCCCAATCCAGAACCCCAAAAATCTCTCTCTAGTTGTATTCTTCATTTCTTTGTCCAAATTTGCAGTTTTATGAATAATTTGAACATATTTCATTTGGCTTATATCTACACATTTTCTGTTTTTGACACTAGTGCAACGGTAGTATCGTTTTAAATTTCAAATTCCAATAGTTCATTGACATGTGGCAAATCAATAGCTTTATGTGTGATGCTCCTTGTTACAATAGCCTATTAGTTTGGCAGTACTTTTGTTCTTATTGATTCTTTGAGATTTTCTACACAGATAATCATGTCATTTGTTAACAAAAAGTTTTACTTCTTCATTCCTGGTCTTATCATAAATGAATATTGCATTTTGTCAAATTTTTTTCTGCTTCAATTTATATAATCATACAATTCTTTTTCTATAACCTTTTCATGTGAGAGATCATTTTCACTCTCTAGTTCTCCATTTTAGATGGTAAACCACACTTGTGTACCTGGAATAAACCCCTCTTGATTTTGGTACATAATTCTTTCATATAGTTACATTACAAGTTTTTCAGGCACTCTTAGTCAATAATGACCAGTCTCATTCTTCAATCTCATTCTCATTCTCATTCTTCCAATAATGACCTGTTATTAAAGTGTTCTGTTCAGTATTATTTATAACTTTCCTGCAATATAACATGAAAACTTTAATTTTACACTGTGTTTACAACAACCTTGCCTCTCTCGTTCATCCCTGCCCCAAACTTTGGAGTCAGCAGGAGAGAGGAGAAACTTGGTAAGAAGCTTAGCATTCTGAAATCACTTCCTCACCTACTCACTAGCTACACTTTTCAGCTACTGACACATGGACCTCGGTAAAGAAAAATGAATCCATCAGTCTACATGACTGGGTGATGTAAGTGATGACTGGGTCTATCTGCAGATCCTCTGATTATCATTTTCTGATGTTCTCCTCATCTCTTGACTCCCCACGGTCCTTTCTTCTGTTGGGGTAATCTCAACACTCTGTGCATTTCCCTTGAGTAAGGTTCTTTTCAAGGATATCGATGCCTGCTTCCCTCCCAGAGGGCCCATTTTAGGTCTGCAGAAAGCATATACCCTTGTTCTTGCAGGTTCAAGACTACAAGGGGGTTACCAGTGCCACCTTAGCTTTCATTCTCTGGCATGGAATTCTGAGTATATTGGCTGCAAATTAGACATCTTTCATATCTTTTATTTTTTTAAATGTATCTTAAAGGACATAAAAACTTAAATTTCATATCCTTTAAAGTCAAGAGTCACATAGAAATTTCTCCTAATAATCTGCCTAAATTTTACAATAAGGTACAGAGAAAACTCACACTCATCCCTCCTTCTTTCCAGTCAAAATAAAAAACTATACACATGACATGCGTAGTGCCATCTTCCCTCACAAATTCCCAGTTTCCTCCAGCAAAGCCCAAGGGAGCTCTTTCCTTTGTCACATTAATTATGTAGATATGTTTATCCTCAAACTGATACTCTTCAAACCTCAAAAGTTGAAAGAAAAAAAGGCAATGGGAACTCCATAAAGGGCAAGGGTGGTGTTATGGTTTGTGTCTAGATGTTCCCCCCACCCCAAAGCCTCATGCAGTCATGGGGCAGGGACTTCTAGAGTTTGAGAGTAACTCATGATCCACTGGGATTATGGGTGTTAGTACTTTTGCGTTTATGGGTCTTAGTAGTGCTGGGATTATGGGTGTGAGCCCTACTCCCAGCCTGGGGGGATAGCCTGAATGCAACTTAAGGGAGACTTCCTCTGGGTAGCCATTGTTGCCTGCTGCCATTGTTGCTGCAACACCTCCACTTTGCTCTCTTGCTCTTTGCTGCCCCCGTGAACTGATGCCCTCTGCCCTGTGCCACTCTGCCTTGGAGCCAGCCGAGGATGGACTGAAACCTCCAGTAACTGTGAGCTAAAAAACCTTTCCTTCCTTCATTTTGGGTCTTGGGCATTTGTCCCAGCAACAAGAGAAGAGTGAGACAGTTGGTATTTCCCTTAGAAATAATAATATTGGTGTAATAATATTATACCAATCTTCATAGAATGAACTCGATTTTATGGCAAAAAAAAAAAAAAAAAGACTCCTAAAGAGGGACTTCAATTGGGAGAAAGAAAAAACTTTTCTTTGCTCTGTAGACTTCAGAGTTGTTGGAACCAGCTCTCTAAGATGCAAACAACACAGAGCCCTCCCAGAGTGCAGATGGCTTGGCCCACAGTGCATAAGCTAGGCCAGCACTCAGGCCCAGGAGTTCCCTTGTTCCTCAGCAGAAAACTGGGCTCTGTTTGCAGATGCTCCAAGGGAGTTTTCGCCTGAGACACCCTAGTTATAATTTAACTGCATGACTTTCCCAGGATTCTTTACTCTCCAAATAATTACCAAAAGTGTCTTTAGACTTTTCTACCCAGGTCTGAAGAACCCAGACAAAGACTTTTCCCTTGCTTGGAAAAAGAAGTAACAGGAAAGCAATGACTCCTTCCTGCCAACCATTCTCTGGCTGAAGCCAGATGGCTGGTGGCTACTGGTGATGTCAGCAAAAAGACAGCTTAGCAACCTGACAAGGGGACACAGGTGGAGAACTGAAGAGCAGCAAATTACCTTCTAGGTCCTGTGAGATTTGGCAAGAGCGGTCTCAGTAATTGCCTGGGAAGATGGGATGTGCTAACTAATGGAAAGAGAGATTTATCTATCAGGAACTGCAGACCCAGTGGTTACAGCAGCAAGGAGTTAAAACTTAGGCCTGAGTCAAGGGCAGAGTCTGAAACAGTGGAGACTAGACTATATTGAGCAAAGGAAAGTCAGAGATAACATGTAGCTGTTTTTGTCAAGGGAAAAGTTACAAGGGGTACAAGATGCAGACATGATATCTTGTCCTACTAACCTGTTTTGAAACTGTCTCATTGCTACTTCTCAATAAAATTAATATTTAAAAAAAGGTGGCGAACAAGCATGCAATGATCAACTTCTTAATTAAAATGTGCATTCTAAGAAAAAAAAATTAAAAGAAGTAGGGAAAATGACAATTTCATCATAGAAGACAAAAAGAGAGAAGGAAGAGGGGCTGGGCCTAAGGAGACTCTCTCTCTCCTAGAAAAAAAAAAGAATGTAAAAATCAAATTTTCACACAGAACTCTCTCCAGAAACCTTGGTCTGCAACCCTGAGAGTTGCCTGTCTCTGAAGCTTATTGGCTTCGTGATCCCATCAGTTTCCCTGAGCCTCAGCTTCTCCACCTCTGCGGTGCAGCTAACATTCTGCTACTGAAATTAATTGGGGGAAAATATATAAAGCACTCAAAGTATAGTGCATACTCAGCAGAAGGCAGTTATTAAAGAAAATGCTACTAAGTACACCCAAGAGACAACGCTCCTGCTTAATCAATGCCCTTAATGAGCATCCTAAGGTACCAAGAGGGAGAAGTTTGAAAAACGTCTACTATAGATTTTCAGAAAATTCACTAATTTTGGAGATCTTTAAGTAGCCATAACTATTAACCGCACTCTCATCAAAAGTAAGGTCTATGTCCTCCTTTCCTGTGTCTTGGTGGACTTTTGTATTGCTTTGCCAAGTAGATTCTGACGAAAGTGATGTTGTGATACGGCTCCGAGGCGGAGTCACCAGTGGACATACAGCTTCTACTACATTGCTGGGGAAGCTTGCTCTCGCGAGAAGTCAGCCAACACGCAAATCCGGCTGTTGTGAAATTACCTTCCCAGAGAGGTCACAAGCAGGCAGCAACGGGATCAAGAACACTGTGCAGCCCACCTCATTGGCCACTGGTGCAGGACAGGCTCGATGCAGCAGAATTCTCCTTAGGTGCCAACTCAGGGACGAAATTAAGAACCTCACAAACCGAAGGATGCTGCCAGGTTCTGCCCAGGGTTCCCCAACTCCCATTTGCTCAGTCAGTTCAGAACCCTAAAAATAAAACAAGCCGCCTTCTCATCCCCATTTCTGGCAGCTGCACCACTGTTTTGATGTAGCTGGACAGTAATTGTGTGTTTCACATTTTTCTTCAAGGGCAGTGAGTGACTATTACCTTCCAGCCAGGACAGAGCACCTGTGCACCTGCATGTGCTGCAGCCGGTGCTGCAGTCTGCCAGGGCCGCAGAGTGGCAATCACAGGCCTCCCTGCCCCGGAACCACACTCCTTCCATCAGCATCTGTCTGCATAGAAAATGGATCATCACTGGTTGAATTCTGAGCCACCAATTTGTCAATAGTCACGCCTTTGAAGGGAGGAGGGTAAGGGTGGAGAGAAGAAATACAAATCCCATTTTTCACTCCTCTGGGGTTTGATGTCTGTTTCACTGCTGTTAAGATTTTTGAGAGATAGCAAGTGCCTGAGAAAAATACGCTGGCAAGGAGAGAACAGTACAAATCGGTTTCCATGGCAACTTCTCAGATAAGAGAAATGGTTCTACCCAGACTAGAAGGAAAAGTAGTAAGATTAAAATATGTGCAAAATACATACTTTTCTGACTTTATACTTCCTATAAGTACTTAATTTTAATGTAACTTGTGATTTCTTATACAAATTCCAACTCTTACCCTTGGGGAGTGATCCCTTCTGATTCCATTTATGGAGAACTTGTAGAATTCAAAACTAAACTCTGATGCAAAACACTATGTTTGGCAAGTCTGCTTATCCATAAGAGATGTGTTTCCAGACCTCCACTGAATGCCTGAAGCCATGGATAGTCCTGAATTGTATATATATGCCACCACTTCTGGTTTTGGTGGCAGGCACAATGCACACAGGGTTCTGGGGCTGGCACAGCATGCAGTACCGCAGATTGAACCCAGGTCCTTGCACTTGCCAGGCAGGCAGACTACTATCTCCCCAGCCCCTTGCATATATATTCATGAGCCAACTCAAATCGACTTTGAAAAATTACAATCTCACATAAAAAGAAACTGAAGCCAGATATGGTGGCACGT
>NW_004524590.1:19821784-19824275 GCF_000260255.1 Octodon degus
GATGACAAGGTCCCCAGCTCCTCTTCTGACAAGAGCAACCACATTCATCAGGAAAGCAAGCATGCTAAGATCCTCCAGCAGAGTAGCCCAGAAGAAGTAGCAGCTCCCAACAGCTTCTTCAAACAGCATCTCTCACAGCCTCTCAACAGCTTCTCCAGTTCTGCCTCTTATGCTGCCAGCTATAGTCCTCAGGTGGGCCTCCCACATCCATGCTGGTTCAGTTCAGCATGGTGTAACTGGGTGTAACAAGTTGACCACCAGTTAGCAATGTAGTACGCCATCACAGTGTCCTTTCTCTTGAACACAGTGTTGCTGCCCTCAAATTGGCCGCTGCACACACTCAGAACAGCCCCCTGGCTGTGGGCTCTGACTTCCAGCTACTTAGCTATCTCCTGACTGACCACCACACAAACCCACAAGGCCTCTCCCAATGCCAATTCTCTCTGCAGCTTGTTAGCCTCAACTGTGAGGGATGCATAAGGTGATCCCTCAGGGAGCCCTGCAACAGCGCTCTCCTGCTGGCTGCTTCCCAGTGGTCCTCTCAGATCCCACATCCAGGACATTGGAAGACCACATCAATGGGCCTTCTTCTCCTGATTACAGTGGGTTGTGTCAACATGGCAGGGGCAGCAAGACACTTGAGCCTTTCTTCTAGAGTCAGGACAGTGTCTGGAATCTCTCTCATAAAGGCCACAGCTTCCTTCAAGCTGTCCACAGAGCTCTCCTATGTCTTGGATTCTGGGAACAGCTGCCTCTTATCCCTTCAGGTATGATGATGCAAAGGGAAGTTGCTAGTCCCATATTATACCTTGCTCAGCCCTCTAATCCCTGCCCACACTTTTGCAAACAGTTTCACTTCATTCAAACTCTCCATGGTTACTCAGCTTGAAATGCTATGAGTCTCTGGTTGGGATGAGATTGATTCAACTTAGCCATTCTTCCCAAGCCCAGACAGATCCAAGAAAGAAAGGTTAGCTCCCTTGTTGGTCCAGGAATCACTTATTTGGCCAGGCTCCTGCAAAGTGAGGCTGGCCCTAAAATCCATGTGTGAACAGAACATGACAGCTTGCGTTGGTGGGTCATGCATCTAGTAAAGAGAGACAGAGAATAACCTAAAAGTTAGACTCCATCAGATGGTGGCGATTACTATGAAAAAGGGGACAGAAAATCCAGGAAAAGACAAGAGACAGCTCCAAGGGCTGCAGTTTTATAGAACATGACGAAGAAAGTCAAGGCAGACTGGTTTATTTGTGCAGTATATGACCCTTAGGATATACAGGAGAGAGGAAATTCCCAACCCAAAAAGTCACAAAACATCAAGTGAGAAAAATTGAAATCACCAGATGAAAGCACCAAGCAAGAATTGAACATACTTCTGCATATGGACAGAACAATGATAAAAGAATATTAAAGTTTAAAAAGGTAAAAATTGGAGCTGCTGCTACCCCTCCCTTGCTCTCTTGCTCTTTGCCGCCGCCATGCTATGTGCTGCTCTGCGCTGGACCCAGTTGAGTATGGACTGAAACCTCCAGTAACTGGTTTATCCATGGCTTAGAGGACTAGGTTATACATCCTTGGGTATATTTTTATTGGGATTTTTATTATGGAACATAGATAACATCTTTTGTGATTCTCTGAGGAACTTTCGAAAGAAGATGCCACCTATCCTAGGTGTTACCACACAGTTTCATGCATGGTGGCATATTTTAACTGGCCTTGGTTCTTATCTTCACATCCTTTTCAGCTTATATACAAGAACATTGTACCTGAGATACAGGCCAAAAGTGAAATTTTTCTTTGGAATCTGGCCAGTGATCATGTTTGAGCCTCTGAGGAAGCACTGATAATTATTCCATGAAGACAACAAAAAATACCTACATATGCCTAGCAGGATAATAAGAAATCTCTGAAGATCTACATATTCAAATACACCGTGACCATTGCAACAGAGGAGTGACTTTCCAACTAGTACGGCCAGCCACACAGAGAATAAGGAATTGATCCTGGTTGGTGTTTTGCTCCTGGCTTTATCTTATTTGTCCTCATTCTCATCCTATGGTCTTCATAAAGAAACAGATGTGTATTTCTGTTCTAGAGCACTAAGGAAACTGGGCTCTTCTTAGAAGGTTAACAATTTGTGCAGGTCATAAGAAATTAACTTTTTCTCTTTTGTGTTAAGGTTTGCATGTAAATTATATTTTTTCTAATATTTTATTAAATAAGGAAAAGAGGACTGGCAAAGCCCAATGTCCATATGGTCCCCTGTCAGCCAGCATTTAGCTGTGTCAGCCTTGATTTATATTGTTGTCATGTTAACCTCATGGATGTTTTCCCAAGATTTAAAAAAAAAAAAACATTTAAATAGTTCTTGCACTGCCTGACTCAATGCTAGACAGAGATCATAAACAAGCTCAGACCTACCACTGGGTTCTAGACTGGTCATTTCCCAGAATCTGCTATGGGCTCTGGGGTATGAGACAAAATGAAGCAA
>NW_004524590.1:19824375-19830794 GCF_000260255.1 Octodon degus
TAATGATGATAACAAAATGAAACAATTATAACAGCATTTCTAATGAAAATTATGTGAACTCTCTCTCTCATAACATATACTTCACTTACCCTTCTTTGGTGGTATGAAGTGATACAAAGCCTACATAATAAGTTGAAATGACATGGTCCTGTCATTTCAGGCTACTCCATAAGGTTTACTTGAACACAGTTACCACATAGTTGCTCTAATAACTAAGACCCAGACTGAGCTACAAAGAGACAGGTAGACTAACTGCAGGGGACTGAAACCTTGGGAAGTGAATGCACACAGAAGGATGACTACTGTGCGCCCTGTTAATACAAGAGTAGAGTTTAGAATTTATTATGCAAATGGACCTTAGAGTTCAGTTGCCAAGGCCTATGTGATTTGCCTTGTCCTTATCATCTTACCTTATCTTTGAGGGAGTGAAAGAGACTTTTATTCTCGGCTAAGAAAGGGAAGTAGGAGACAAAACCTACAAATCATCTTTTCTACCTTTTGTGGATGGGAAGCTAAAGATGTAGGACAAAGAAAATGCAGAGGAGGGATAGGCAAATCAAGCAAGGTTCATCCTTTGAGGAAACGGGAGCAGACTTTCAAAGCCTTTGGGTGCCACTTGTTTCCCAGCACTTTTGGTCTCAGTCACACTTACTTGCTCAAGAGTGTGAAAGCACACTGGTGCTCAGTTTACACGCTAGGCCAGGTGATATTCTCCTGTTGCATAGCACAGTTTCACAGGCTCAGACATAATATGCACCACCACCAGCACAAACGAAATTGTGAAGTACAAAACCCTACACAAATCTAAACTACAGAAGTAATAGTGCTAGCAGCAACAGGACCAGCAGCACTGAAATACTACAGTGTTAACGCCAGCAGAACGAGGATCCAGGTCTCTTGAATTTACAACTAACAGAGCCTGCTTTCTATCATCTATTCCCTCTATCTTGGATTCAAGTCCTCTTACTGAAAACCTAATGTAACATAATCCATCCAATTAAAGTTTCATCCCTTATAGATATGGGGTCAGGGCCAACCTGAACATACAATGAGGTAGTGGCTATCTCTCTGGCCATTTATGGGTCCACAGTATCTGTTCTGCTATCAGCAGTGCTTGTCTCTACTCACGAGTCACTTTAAACACTATGATTCAGGCTAAAGATTAGCTCAGTGATCTAAGTGCTTGCCTGGTAAGCTTAAGGACCTGGGTTCAGTCACTAGTACCACATGCCATGTGGGCTCTAGAATGCCAGGCATGCTGTGCTGGCCACCAAAACTGGGCATGGTGGCACATACCTGCAATCCCAGAACTGGGCAGACTGAGACAGGAGAATCACTATGAATCTGAGCTATGCAGGTAGCTAAATAAATAAGTAATTTTTAAAAATTTAAACACTATAGCTCATATGACTCAAGGAATGCTAAGTGGATTGGAGGAAAAATGGAAAAAGTAGATCTCAATAAGAAAGAACGAGAAGTTGAGAAGGCAGATTTCCAGCCAACATTGAAGATCTAAACTTCATACTATATGTATAAATATTTTGGTTTTCATTTTACACTAAAATCCATTCAACACTGAACTTCAGAATACTTACTACCAGGAGACTATATTTTGAGATATATATGTCTCAGTGCACAACTATAAATTTAGCTCCATTACTTTAGAATTTAAAACTATTGATGATCAACATTATGTTATATCTCCCATTTCCCAAATAATTCACCAAATGTAGCTTTAAATTACTTGTCATTGTTTTCTGAAATCACATTTATTCTCAATGGATGAAAAGTCACTACTACTGAAAATAAGTAAGTGTGTGTTCTCAATGCAATTAATTCCTACAAGAGCTGGAAACTGCCCTGGGAAATAAATATATTATGGGAATAAGTCCAAGTTGATCACTTTGAAGTAGGGAAAGCTCATCTGAATGTAAAAGAACCATTATTTGCTTTTAGAGATTAATTATACTGCTTTGTAGTTAGAATTGCACATACTTACCATCAATTTGTTCATTCAATATTAACTTCCATGCCTATGCTATAGGTACTAGAATATAAGGACAAATAAGATCATTCCATCTATATGCTGCTAATTTGCAATGTTATGTTTCCAGTCCCAACCTCTTCTCGTAGTGTAGATGCATATTTCTATCTGTCTTCTAGAATAGCCACCTTGGTGTCCCTACAGATTTCAGACTTTATCTATAAGCTTTATATCTGGCATTATCAACTTGGAGACAAAAAATTTTTGACCTTTATAGTTGGTCACTGGAGTGCTAACCTGTTCTTGTCATTAGGGAGCTTAGATGCTCCTTCTGACCAACATTTGCTATGATTCTTGGAGATGCTGATGGCCTTGCCAACCCACAGGATGCTGTGTGACTTGCTACATAGACAGAAAGAACTGCAAGATCCGACTTACCCACTGCCACCACTCTTTCTGTCATGGCATAGTGCTGGACTCACGACATTTTCTATGGCAGCCACAAATGGAAGCCAATTGCACGTAGGCCAGTGGTGATTTGCTTTGAGTGGTGCTCTTGGGAATGGGCTTTAGTTTCTTTTCTCTCATCGCTGAGACAAAATATCTAACACACAAAGTTAAAGTGAGAAAGGTTTATTGAACTCGCAGTTAGTGGAGGTTTCAGTTCATACTTGGCAGGTTCCAAGGCAGGGTGGCCTATGGCAGAGGGGCAACAGTTTATGGTGGTGGAAAAGCAAAAGCAATAAGAGATCTTAAAGGTGTCCTTCTGTCCCTTTTAAGCTTTATCTAGGGTACTGGGATTAGATGGTTGCAAACCAATCAGTAGACTGATTTAGTAATCATACACCCTTAATCCCAGCATCCACACTTTAGATTTGGCCATCTCTGAAAAAGCCCTATCCAAGACTGGGTGAGGCTTTAGAGGGTCATCCAGACACAAACTATAATAGCATCCAAGTCACATTCTGTGCACCCAAATAATGCCCATGGTTTAATTTAGGGCTCTAGCTTGCTTTGCAGTAGTCTTCCACACTCAACAAGTCTGAAACATGAAACCATATGGACCAATATGGCCAGCCCCTCGCTGGTTCCCTCCCATGGAGATGCTCAGGTAGCCCAGACCTCCCTTCTCTCATGATGTCTCTCTGCTGTGCTGTGCTGTGTCCTTTACGCTTCCTATCTAGTGTCAGAACAGCATCTTGCCACCGCTGATGCACCAGTGCTAGACCACCATAGTTCTTCATGGGACTCACAATGAGGCACCTTGGGGGCTTGTTCCATAGCAGTCATAGTTACCCTAATGTTGTGCTTCATGTCTAGATGTCCCCCAAATGCCTCGTGGTGTCCTAGGGCTTTTTCAGAGGTGGCTAAATCTAGAGAGTATGATGCTGGGATTAAAGGTGTATGATTGGTCTATCAGTCCACTGATTGCTTTGGCATAGTTCTGGCTAGCACAAAGGGTACCCCACCAGGGGGCACAGTAGTCTACATATAATATAAGGGACAGAGTCTTGTCCCCCTTCCTCTTGTTGTTTTTCTATCTTCCACCACCATTAGGTGTTGTTCCTCTGCCACATGGCACTCTGCTTTGGAGCCAGCAGGTTATGGGCTGAAACCTCCACAAACCGTGAGCTAAGTAAGTCCTTCCCTTTTTAACTTTGGGTGTCAGGTATTCTGTCTCAGCAACGAGAGAAAAGCAACTGAGACGCCTGGTGAATAAAATCAGATTCCTATCATCAAGAAACCTGGAGTTTAGAGAACACAACTGACAACTCAAATAATAAAAAATTATGCTCAGTGTTTCAGTGAATGTGCTGTGAGACTCAGAGGAGGGAGGCTTACTGTACTCTAATGACCTACACACTTCCCTGGGGCTGCACCTCTATTGCTTCTCTTTTAATTCCAACTTTAGGCTATGACCTAGGAATAAGGCTGTTTAGGAAAACGATCAGGCACATACCAGTCATTTTCCTAAACCAGCATACTTACAAGGATTCCCATAGTGTTTAGGAAGGAGAATCAGCGGCTACGACCTTGTTTTCCCCTTTCCCACAGCCTCCAATGTTTCCATCCCTAGCTCTTCTCTTTTCCCTATGAAATAATTTAATCCTGTATGTGCAAAACTGCCTTGTCAAAAACCTAGCCCACGCAGGGCTGATGGCTCCTGTGGGGGATTAGACAAGAGCAAAGGAGCTACTGGCTATACACAGGGAGCAGATTAAATTTCCGCAGCCATAAGCAATCTCCGAATCAGCAAATTCTGAATTATCAGCTGTCAGGTGGTAGAATGCTGGTTAATTGGGTAGGCACAAACATCTGCGAAATGAATCTGCTTCAAATGGACACCAAAGCTGAATACAGGAAAGTAGTAGCTTTACTTATTTTGTTCTCTGTATGCTGAGCCTGTTCCCTGGGTCACATTCAAAGTTTTAGAACACAGAGAGCTCGGGCTTAACACCTGTGCAGAAGAACATATTTTCTTCCCACATAGAAGCATCAGAGACACGGACGACCCCATCCACGTCCTCAGGAGAGGGAATACTTGCCCCCAACCATCCAGCTACAAAAAGAAAAGCTGAACTAAAACAAACAAACAAAAAACCCCTACCAGGCCCAAGCCATTACCATGCTCAGAAAATAATGCCAAAATAAGATCACTTATAGAATTATTAAATTGTACCAATTAATGTGTAGAAATATTACATGTCAATAAAAATAATAAGTGGTATTTATTATTATACATAAAACTGTTTTTAAAGAAGAGTGGAAGAAAAAATGGGCAATGAGATTGCAGAAAAATACAATTAAAGCTGCACCATAGTTAGGCAATTAGCTGATGACAGTATGTCATGTAAGATACAATTGAAATGCACTTGACCAGAAATAATGCTCAACAACTGGAAGTTGTCAAGTATGATATGTGGGATACTTATTGCATTGGATTAACCTCACTAATCAAGACAATTCCTTGTAAATTTGTCATTGCAAAGTAACATACCCAGCTGTAGAGCTATTGCAGTGCTGAGGGTTGAAATATGAAATTGTGTATCCAGTCGCCCAGCAAGATATTTAAAAAGCAATGAAGCATCCATGAAAGCCTTTGTGATGGATAAGCAACAGCACTGGGAGGAGACAGATAAGCCTGAGCACACTGAGTGTAGAGAAGGAGGCAACACTAGGTGGGTGGGCTCTCGCTCGGCCCCAAATCCACTCAACAAACACTTGCTGATTTGTGTTCTAGGCACTATCTGTGGGAATACAGAAATGAACAAAGTCTTAGAAAAAGCTATGGGAGGTATGGATGTGTGTACAAATGTGCCTAAACTGTGCAAGTGTGGAAGGAACAAAGCTGACCTATTTACAACCATTTATATTACAATACACAAAGTGCCCTAACTTTAGAACACACTCAGAAGTAGGCAGGGTGGCGTAATCCAATAATCCCAGTCCACTGGGAAGTGGAGGCAAGACAACCACAAATGTAAGCACAGTCTAAGAAAGTTTATAAGCAAAGGCCCTAGGATTTAATCCCCAGTATCATACACAAAGACATATACACACAAATACACACCCCATACGTGAACATACCCAGAGCAAAGGCATCGATGACAGAAAAAATTCTACTTTGGGAAGAAGAGAGCACAGGTCTGCAGTTGTTATTAAGAGAAAAAGTGACTCAAGTAACAAGAAGCTGGTAGACTAAGAAATTGAACTCACACTTCAGTACTGAAGGCCCAGCAGGTGAATCCCTATTCCTTCCTTACCACACACAGAAAAGCCCTTTCTTCTGTGCACTTTCCAGTCAGAAGCACATAGGTCAGGCCTATCTTCACATCCATAATTCCAGCAAGAACTTCAAGCTGATAAAGGATGCAGAAGTACCAGGCAAAGCAGCTCCTGGAAAGGCTGCTCACTAGTAAACCTTCTGTCACGGTCTGGGATTTTTTTTTTTGCAAGGAAAACAATATCATACAGGATACATTTTGTAAGATTATTTTGTTTTTTGTCATTGTTGTTTTTTTTTTCAAAACTGAGGGTTTTTAAAAAAAATTATTTTATTTAATTTTATGAATTTTATTATATTAAACAAGTTCTTAACAGGAAAAGGTATAAAAAATAAAGTATCAAATTTTTAATATTTCTTGAGTGTGTATGAAAAAGGCAGCAAAAGTTTTTTAATATCAACTATTTTTTGTGTACAAAGTCTAAAACACCAACAACAGAAATAAATTTATATATGAACTATAATGTAACTCTAAAAAAAAACTGTAGTTCAATTATCACACCCAGGGCAGTCTCCATGCAGGACAACAGCACATTTCACACACAAATATTGCTTACACTGACAGCACATATGTTCTGTTGTCCTGCCTTTTTTTTTTTTTAAACAAGGTCCAAGCCTATTTATTTATTTTTTTTCCTTTTATTTTATTTT
>NW_004524590.1:19836779-19865187 GCF_000260255.1 Octodon degus
TTTTTTACATCTGGTGAATCTATTCTTTCCCCTTCATGTAAGAAGATTTTTCCTGGTCTGAATTCATTTCATCAGGGAAGGGGTGTGCCAGGAAGGAAATGCTTATTGGATCTTAGAGGATTCATATCACAAATAACATATTTTTGAAAATAATTTTTTTTTTTCAGAACCAGGGATTGAACTCAGATCCTTGAGTTTGCCAATCAAATGCTTATCCTACTGAGCCATCTCCCTGGCCCCTGAAAAGAATTTTAAAGTCAATAGTTTCTTTTCTCCCTGGAGCCTCAGGGACCAGGCAAGTAAGAGGATGAGTAAATTGACTGTGTAGCATGGTAAACAGGACACTCAGATACTCCACAGGGAGCAAACAATATCCAGCTGCATTTTCATGGAGAAACAAGGGCCCAGTATCACCCGGTCTTCTGTTTTAGAGAAGAGAAAGCTGAATCTTCACGTAAAATCTCCCGATTTTCAAATACAGGTGACTAATTCAAAGGTTTTGGTCAAAGACTGGACCAAGTCCGTGTCTGTCTGTCGGTGATGACCTTCGCTTTCTGGCCAGATGTAGCTTGTTAGCAACCCCTGCTTCAGCAGGAGATGAGACTCACACTGCAACACGGCCAGGTGAAGCTGCTCGATGGCCACAGCCCGTCAGTAGACGAGGCTACAAGCAGAAGTGCTATCTATATGAGGAGATGCTTCCTTTTTTTTTTTTTTTTTTTTTCATATGCATCGACATGAAGAGATGTTTCCAGAAGGAAGCCAAAAACGTCAGCGGCATCTCACATGACAGATGCTAAAAATAAGAACAGAGAGAACCTTGAGCCTAAAAAGACCCATCACTTAACCTATGTGGCAGACACAGGAGCTGAAAGCCTGCCTTTAACCTAAAACCTAGGGAGACGTCTCATACACACACACACACACACACACACACACACACACCAGTGCACAGTGGATGGCATCCCAGACATGCTGATTGGGAATACAAAGACAGGATAATTCAGCCAACAGCTAGACCGCTTGGGGGTCTAACACACTGCCGAGTACAGGTTTCAGTGCTGGCCTAGCTCATGGGGAAGTGGGTGCTATGGCAGCAGCACCACTCAGTCCCAGCTATCAGAGCTCAGACACGAGGAAGACAAACAAGAGGCAGCAATACAGGAGGAAGCAGACAGAGAGAACAGATACAAGAGGAGAGAAAGAAATGAAAGAAGGAAGAAGACAAAATAAAGGAAAGAAAGTGATAAAAAAAAATAGAAAGTAAGAAAATGGATCAGGAAAAGGAAGTCAGAAAAAGGCAGTGAGAAATAGAGGCAAGAAAAGGGAAGTGAAAAAAAAAAAAAAAAACAGACCCAAAACCACAGAAAAGGTGAAGGACGTGGGCACTAGAGAGAAACCGGGAAGCAAAACAGAGGAAATCAAAGAAGGACGTAAGAAAAGGAAGCCAGGGGCCAGCGGGATAGCTCATGGATTAAGCGCCTGCTTAGGCAAGCACAGGAACCGTGGTTTAATTCCCAACACTATATGCAGCTGTGGCCCTGACCCCGGCATGCTGACCCGGCCAAGGACACTGGGCATGATGGCACACACCTGTAATCACAGCACTGGGGAGGCTGAGACAGGAGGACCACTACGAGTCCAAGCTGTGTAGAGAGACCCTGTACCAAATACATTTTTAAAAAAAGAAGAAGAAGAAAAGGAAACCAGAAGACCAGAAAGAGAAAGTAAGAAAGAAAACTAAGAAGAGGAACTGAGAAAGAAGAGGAAAAAGAAATAGCGCTTTCTCCAAAGGGAAGGAGATAAAGGTATGGAGAGGGTACAGTTGCAAAGAGGAACTGGGACGGATCATGTTTGAGTAGCAACGCTATGCAGGAATGGACACAGCCCATACTGCTAACATAAACAAAAAGAAGTGGAAAAAGAAAAAGGAAGCAAGAAATTGAAAACAGGAAAAGCTAAAAAGAAAAGGAAAAAGGTGAGTGGGTGGGGCAGAGAGTGGGAGCACCAAGAAAAAAAGTTCGGGTACAATCAAAAAAAGTTGAGGGACAGCTGCCAGTTCTGAGTGGGGTTCTTTCAGGCTCAGAGGCAATCTTGTCCCAAGCCAAAGTAACTAAGAATTTGATAGGAATTAGAGAGGAGAAGAGAACACGAGAGACAAAAGTACTTTGCTTTTTATAGTAGAGCACAAAAAGAATGGGTGTGTTGATAGGGACCAAAGGGAAATCAAACCAAATGAAAGTTTTGTGATGAGATACAGGTCTAGCAAACCCACTACATGAAATATTTTCTTTTCCAAAACATAAAATAATGGAGAAATTAACTATATTCACTAATATATCTTTCTTTTTATTTTAGGGAAGGTTCTACAGGGTGTTTAGGGTCTCACTGCTAGATCGGACTTGTAGTGAACCACCTGTTTACAGCCTCCCAAGAGCTGGGATTACAGCTTGCACTGCCACAGCCAGTCTCAATTGCCGTCTCAGGGTACCCTGGGGGTCGGGCCAGCACAGCAAGTCTGGGGATCGAATCCCTGGCCCTGTGCCTGCTTGCAGGTGCTTTAATCTGCTGTCATTGATATATCTTTAGGAAGTGTGTGTTCTGGTTACCCGTCCTTACTTGCATACTGGCTACACAAGACAAAGTTTAAAAGGAAATGTTTATTTATGAATCCAACTCCATGGCAACTAATACAGTTTCTGAAGTGTTCTTCATATGTAAAAGATGTTTGGCATTATTGTCCTCTGGCACTAACCAAGAGGCCATCCTTTACCACCAGTATCTATGTAGGAAAAAAAAAGCACAGTTTGTACAGTGTAAATTCAGAGCAATCATACTAGAAATATAAGTAAAGCAGGCTAGAAAGTTATTCTTGAATTGAAAAAACTACCCAAACGCCCCAAGTATGAGCTCAAGTAGTCTCTGGAATGTTCTATCTCTACTTTCTGGATTTAGGAAATCCAGAAAAAGATACTGTCTATACTGGGGAAGGAGAAAATATATTTCCTTCTATTTATGAGACAAACAGAAAGGGATGCATGAAACTACAGTTTCTATTTTGTTATTTTTATACTTTTGTTAGGACACATTAGCAGTACATAATGATTACATTGTCATGGAGAGCTGGTACCTGTACATAGCACATCTCAACTGTTGTTCTCATCTTCTTCTCCTCCATCTTGTCTCTTGGTCTCCTCTGCTTTTACAGAAGACCTATCTTTCTTCCCATTATGAATCTCTTATTTTGCTCCTTATTTATATTTTGAGTTTCTCATATAAGAGAAACTACACAATATTTAAACTTGTGTGTCTGACTTATTACACTTACCATTATGGCATCATGGTCTTTAGATGCATCCATTTTTGTACAAATTCCTTAAGTTTATCCTTGTTTATGGCAGAGTAATACTCCATTATATATAAATACACCTTTTCTTCAGCCATTCATCTGTTGATGGACATACAAGCCACTTCTAAGATTAGCTGTTTTGGATTCTGCATTTCTTAACAACAGCATGGAGATTTTTAATGACCTTTCCATGGAAGACAAATGAGCATCTTGGACTTACTCACGATGCCTAGAATCTTACAGAATATTTGCAGATTGCAGATGTGTACTCAAAATTGAAGCATAGTCTAGGTGTCCCTCCAAAGCCTCCTGCAGTCATAGCTGTGACTCTTGAAGGTGGATTGATTAGGGTATGTGAACATGGATTACAGGTATGAATGATGGAGGCCCCACCCCAAGCAACCCATAGGCTTATAGCCTGGTTGGAGTGCAAAGGGACAGAAAAAGGGCAGGCTCACTGCTGCTGCTGCGCTGCTGCTGCTGCTGCTGCTGCTGCTGCTGCTGCTGCTGCTGCTGCTGCTGCTGCTGCTGCCACCTGAATTTGCTGCTTCACTGCTTTACCATGAACTGTCTCTCCACTCTGATGTCTCTCTGCCATGTTATTCTGCCTGCAGCCAGCTCACTATGGACTGAAGTCCCTACAAACTGTGAGCTAAAATAAACAACCTCCTCCATTAACTTGTGGGTGCCAGATATTTTGTCTTAGTGATGAGAAAAGTAACAAGACATATGGTATATGTGCATATACATGTCCTGGCCAATATGTTATACATTTGCTTAGTGATAATCAAAGTTGAGTCATCAGGCCAGTCACTGAACCACTGAATAACTCTGGCTGTCAGTTTACTTGTGTATAATATTTTTTTAAATGGATGTGAGTAGAGGCCTCTTACTGACAGCCTCCAAGCTGAATCTGTAGCAGATCTGCAGTGTGTGGCAGGTGACAGGTCCTCTCAGACCTGCCTGGTTCCTGGGATGGATGCACAACACCTCCTGACCTAGCTGGCCCAAAGGTCCTTACTGTGATATGGAAGGGTCCAATCAGACAGGACCTTGCCAGTCTCTTCCTCTGTCCTTCTCTCTCTGTGACCTACTTTCCCAGTCTCCTTTCGAAGTTTCATTACTGCATGTCTTTTAAATATTGGGTCCTGCAGGACGCACTTTGTCTGATCCTACACAACTGAAGACTCAGCTCACCTTCCAGTACTCAGGGGACTGAGTGCCATGACCCCTAGGCCTACATGTGTGCCCCTAATCTGCTCCTTAGTCCTCAACATGAACTTCCACTTTCTTCTTATGCACCCCATCGCTACTTAGATGATACAAAAACGTGTCAGTCTCAATATTTTCAGAATGTAAACCACATTTTCTCTCCCATACATGATTACTTCCTGTCACTAACCAATCCTCTTCTAATCGTAGAACTTTATGACTCCATTTGCTTAGAATGAAACTTTGATTTCTTCCTTTGCCTGGAACACAGCTCACTTTTCAGATACAATCATTTTTTTTTTAAATATATTTAGCACAGGGTCTACAGGGTCTCCCTACACAGATTGTACTCAGTGATCCTGCTGCTTTTAGCCTCCCAAGTACTCAGATTACAGGGGTGCACCACCACATCCTGTCTCAATGGCTGCCTCAGTTTACCCTGGGGGTGGAGCCAGCATAGCATGCTGGGGATTGAACCCTAGTCCCTGCATCTAAGCAGGTGCTTTAATCCACTGAGCTATCTGACAAGCCCAGATATAATCTTGTTATTTTAAAGAGAAAAAAAAATTCAAAACAAGGTACTAGGAGCATAACAATGGCTGGTACATCACATATTGTTGTCTTTAAATTAGTTACTCAAGGGATGGCCAAATAGCTCAGCAGATTAAAGCACCTGCAAGCAGGCACAGGTTTGATCCCACGACCTGCCCTGCCAGCCCTGCCCCCAGGGCCTGCTAAAACAGCAATTGAGACTGGGCATGGTGGTGCACACCTGTAATCCCAGCACTTGGGAGGCTGTAAACAGGTGGATCACTATAAGTCTGATCTAGTAGCGAGACCCTGAACACCTTGTAGACCCTCCCTTAAAAAATACAATAAATAAATAAATAAATAAAATTTTTAAAAAATCAGTTACTCAGAGTACAAGATATTGCCATTTAATTGTCCAAAGAATATTAGCACAAACTTTTATTTTCAATGAACTAAGACAAATTAGTAGGCTAACTATATATATTTCCCCTTCCTTTTCTCTATTCTTCCATCCTAAATTTTCTTTTTGAAGTTTCTTCCCACTTTATGGTATCTATTGTACATTTTGGATTTTATTTACTCTTTCAGCTTCTCATATTAGGGAGACACCATGATGTTTACACATGTGCATCTTGTTTATTTCACTTAGGAGTATGGTCTCAAGTTGCATCCATTTACCAATAAAGGTCTCCAGTTTATCTTTCTTTATGGTCAATTAGTACTCTGTTGTATAAAAAGACCACCTCCATTCCTTGTTGGATGGATATTTGGGTTGTTTCCAAGATCTAGTTATTACAAATTGTGTTACTATAAACATGGGTTCACATATATCACTGTGGTTTTTAATTATTCTGGGAAGATACACAAAAATGGGATAGGTGAATTAAATGGACCTCCAATTCTAGTTTTGTGATAAATCTCCACACTGATTTCCAGTTTACACTCCCATCAACAGTACAGAAGGGTTTCTTTTTTTGGCACAACCCTGGCAGCATTTGTTACTTGTTGATTTCTTGATAATAGCCATTCTTTTTAGGATAAGATGGAATCATATTGTCGTGTTAATTTGCATCTCTCAAATGCAATATCTGCATGTCTTCATCTGAGAAACATGTATTCATCTCAGGTGCTCATTTTTGGACTAAATCTTTAAGTTTGGGAGGTCCAATATTTTTTAGTTCTTTTGTTTTGTAGTTATTACTCCTTTGTCTGATGAACAGCTGGCAAATATTTTTTTCCCATTCTGGGAGTTGTCTCTTCAATCTGTTAGTCATTTCTCTTGCTGTTCAAAAGCACTTTAATAAGATGAAATCCTAGCTGTTGATTCCTAGTGATAGTACCTGTGTGCTCTGGGTTTTATTCATAAAGTCTTTGTCTACATCAGTGTCTTTAAGAATTTTACTTATTCTGTCTTCCAGCAGATTTAATGTTTCTCTTTTAATATTTATATATTTGATCCATTTCAAATTTAGTGTAGTGTACGGTAAAACATACAAGTCCAATTTTAATCTTTGGCACGTGCCAAGCTAGTTTTTCCAACATTTATTGATAAGGCTATCTTTCTTCCAGTGAATGTGTTTGGCACTTTTGTCAAAGATAAGTTGGCTCAGTGTCTCTGGAGTTGTTTCTGCATCTTCTAACCTTTTCTGTTGATCTTTGGGTCTGTTTTTATTACCAGTACCATGCTGTTTTTATCATAGTAGCTTCATAGTATAATTTCAAGTCTAGGATTGTGATGCTCCTGCCTTGCCTTTGTTGCCCAGAATAGTCTTTGCTATTTTTCTTGTAATACATTTTTGGATTGTTTTCTCTAATTGTATGTGATATACTATTGGAATTTTGATCAGAATTGCATTAAATTGAGGCTGGGGAGATGGCTCAGTGGGATAAGTGCTTCCCTGGCAAGTGCAAGGGCCTGAGTTCAATCCCCGGTTCTGCCAAAAAAAAAAAAAAATTGCATTAAATCTGTATAACAATTTTGGAAGTATGGTCATTTCTACTACAAGTTGAATATAGGATAAGTTGGAATCATTTTGTTGTGTTAATTCACATCTCTCAAACGTCCAGTGATGCTGAATATTTTGCATATATTTATTTGATATTTGCATTTCTTCATCTGAGAAATATTTATTCATCTCAGGTGCTCATTTTTTCTACTCACGATCAGGGAATGTCTTTCCATTTTCTGATATCTGCTTCAGTCTCCTTTTTCATAGTACTGCAGTTTTTAATGTAGAGGTCTTTCATATCTTTGTACAATTGATTCCCAGGCATTTCATTTTTTGGATGCTTTTGTGATAGGTATTGTTTCCCTAATTTCACTGTCAGTGAATTTGTTAGTCATGGATAGTAAAGCTACTGATTTTTGAGTGTTGAGTATGCTATTAAATTTGCTTGTTAAATTTGTCAGTTCTCTTAGTAGAGATTTTGGGGTCTTCTATGCAAAGTATCATATCACTTGCAAATAATCACCGTTTAATTTCTTCTGTTCCTATTGTTATTCCTTTTATTGCTTTCTCGTCTCTGGGTATTCTGGCTAAAGTGTCCAGGACTATGTTGAATAATCATGCAGACAGTGGACGTCTTTCTTTCTAATTTTAGAGAAAAAACTTTCAGAATTTGTCCATTGAGTATGATGTAGGCTGCTTGTTTGTCATAGCTGGCTTTTATCAGATTGAGATAAAGACCATTTATTCCAATTTTCTGTAGAGTTTTTATCATGAATGCATGTTAGACTTTGTCAAAAGCTTTTCTGCATCTATTGAGATGATCATATGATCTTTTGTCCTTGGCTCTGTTAATATGGTATATCACGTTTATTTATGTATGTATACTGAACCATCCCTGCATCCCTGGGATGAATTCCACTTGGTCATGGTATATAATCTTTTTGAGGATTTGCTGCATTGAGTTTGACTATCTTCATGATCATGGTATCTCCCCTGCCAGCTAAGTATGAGTTTGACTATCATATTGAGGATTTTTGCATCTATGTTTTATAGGGAGATTACCATATAATTCTCTTTTTCATTGAGTCCTTCTCAACTAAAGGTATCAGAGTAATGTTTGCTTCCAGTAATGAATTTGGGAGCATTGCTTCCTTTTCAGTTTCATTAAGGAGTTCGAGATATCAGGTACAATCTTAAAAGAAATTTTTTAAAGAAAAGTGCCCCCTAACCAACATGACTGTGCTTCTTTGTGCCCTAAGCATCCTGGATTTTACCTCTCTTGTAGTACAATCTAAAGAGTCACAGTTTACTCACCTGTCTACCATGGTTTTCTTTAAAATGAGCACAATGTTTTAAGCACAACGTTGCTTTTTCTGTATTTAACACAGTATTTGGCCCAGTAAATAATTATTGAACGAGAAAATATATTTGGTGATAGACATTCATTCATCTTCTCTAAACACGTATAATCATCCACTGAGAATCCTTTGTCTTCATTTCTTCGCCTAAGCTGAGCCCATAAATCAATGATCTGCCATGGCATATTCCTTTCCAGTTATTATCCAGTGATGTAATTTGTGCATTGGAGCAAAATTTCTTGTCTGTGCAGATTCTTTCGTACTTAAGTCATTGCCTCCATAATAGCAGGTGGCCACTGAAAGTGAACAGCTTACCTAGAAAGAGATTAAAAGTTTATCATTCCATTCCACATGGAATATATTTGGTAGAACTGAATTCCATGGGACATTAGGCCCCTTAGTAAAATGGCTGTTCTGTGCAATTGACATGTTTCCAGCGTGACTGAGAATTGGTCTGCCTTATACATCCTCAGAAGTTGGACCTTTATCTCTCAATTCTCCGGCATTTGATTCCTTCACACTCATTGTCACTTCAAACCACACTGATGTAGATACCTTGTTCTGTGTTCATGGTGTCATATTTGCAATTCCTCTCCATCCTTAACTTGACCTTGACAATGGGACTAGATGGTTGAAGTGAAGATTAATGAGACAATTATTTTTACAAGGAATATAAACAGGCTGAGTTGGCTGTGTGAACCACAGCCGTGACATTCATTGCTCTTTAGAGTTGAGATTTTGCTCCTTGAATTCTGAGCAGTGGAAAGTCAATGTAAAGTGTTCTTTGAAGTAATCACTTATAGTGGAGAAAAATAAATTAAGATATGGCTTGATATCATTGCAGCAAACACTGTTAGCATTGAAGTCTCATGAAAAAAAAATAAAAGAGAAGAGCGGACAAACCTCAGAACCACATCTTAGTTCTGTTGCACATGATTTAAAGTCTCAGAGCCTCATTTTTTCTTTTGTAATGAGGAAACAGTCATTGCAAGGAATGAAAAAAATGGCATTTAAAGTAAGAATCATCTGAAGCCACTTTCCAAAAGAATCAAGAATCCAAATCTGTGTAGATAATTGTTTATGAAAATATTTTATACATTTTTGAGAAAAAAAAGTTAAAATTCCCAGAGTATCTCCTGAAAAAAAGAAAGTTTAGAAAAATGGAGAAAGTATTTGTTCTGAAAATAAAAGTGAGGAAAAAAAAATTAAACCCAAAACCAGAGGGTTGGAAATCATCAGAAATGAAAGAAAAGATGGACATCATGGGGGCAGCAAGAAGATTCCTACAATGTGGCAATAAGGGAACAAGAAATTCCCTATGGCGAAAAGTGCTTAATAGATTTCTACAAACAAGAACATCTGAATGGAACTGGAATGGTGTTTCTGCCTGTGGTGTAATTACCTTCCATTTTCCCTAAGACATCAATAAAGTCTGCAGCACAAAACAATCTGGTGTGTGTGTGAATTGTCAGGATGGAGACAGGCTGCTGGCAGACCCCAGGAAGGGGAGGCACAAGCAAGCTGGAGGCTTAGGCAGCATCATGGACAAAGATGGTAGCAGAAGCAACAAAAGCATGCGAAGCCCCCATCCAAGGTCAAAACATATTCTGTCATCTCTCCATCCCCAGCCCCAAGCTTGTGTCCCCTGGAAAGTCAAGGACACATTGAGTAAAGCCACCTGCAACATAGAGAAAGGAAACGTAAGCCCTCCTGTTTGGATATTAAGTGGGCTAGTGCATATTCAAAGCCTGGAGAATCGCCATCTACCTGAGATTTGTTGTGGTTCTGACCACCTCCTTGAGAAAGGTAGACTCATGTAATCAAGCTGCAGAACCCCTTCCATTCCCATGTAGGTGGCCCAGAGCTGGAAGGAGCACTTCTTCACCAAGAAGTAAAGGCTCTTTATTTCTTCTCGCCTCCTAGGGGAATGTTTTTCACACTCAGTGTGCACCCCTTTGTCCTGTGTATAGATCTGTATCACATGACACTTGGCCTATACCACTGCTTTGTGAAGGGGATTGGGTCCTTTTACTGAACAAGAGAGGTTATGGTGGTGAATGTCCCTGTGTCTGCTGCTGAGGGGGCACTAGCCAAGGGGGAATCAATGCCCAGTACAGAGGCCATCTCACTCTGTCTCTTCCTTATATGGATGAAGCATTGTTTTGTTCAGGGCTTCACTACACTATGCTTCTGCAGAAGCTCAACATCAAGAAGAAGCAAGCAGAAGTGATCACACTCTTACTCCTGATGACCAACGTCAAGTGTCCCATGCACTGAGGACCAAAGAAATAAAAGAACACGGGAGTAACGAGGACACTTTACAATTATAAGAAGTAGGATAGTAATAAAAGAACAAATTTCTAAAATCGCAGTCTGTGATCCCTTTCTAAGCAAATGTAAAGCAACCAGATTTGTAACGTTCTGGGGACCATTGTAAAAGGCTACAGTAAATTCAGTCATACAATTGTTATGATATTCATTTCACCTTCATGTGGCTTCTAAGCACATCTTATTAACCAAGTAATCAGTATTTATTGTATGAGCAGTACTGTGGAGGGATTAACATGAAAGAAATACTAACATGTGGTTCCTGAATACAGAGACTATAATGAAAAATTAAATGAAGAGAAACTTAGAAAATAAGTATATCAGATCTGAGTTCCAAGCCCAGCCCTAAAACCAACTAACCCTAACCTTGGACAAATTGATTAGCCCTGCTGACTTCTCATTTGCAGCTATAGAATCAAAACAAAGATTCTGCTTTATTCTGTCTACCTTGCAGCACTGTTACAAGAAGGGCATGAGCGAACGTGCATGAAATCTCAAAAATTAGGAAAAACTCTGTACACTAAGACATCAATGTGAAGAAGTCGTTCTTGAGTGTTTCTAAATTATTTTGTGACAAAAACAAAACAAAATTCCATAACAAAATAATAGAATACCAATCGTTATTACATTGAGTATTGTTATCTTTAAAGTACTTGCTCTGAGTATGAGATATGGGCATAAAAAATTATCCAAATGATATTAGCATAGACCTTTCTTTTCAATGAACTAAGAGAAACTAATAGTATAGCCGTCTTGCATTTGGTTTTTCCTTTTCCCTTCCTTCATTTCCCCCATCCTAGTTCCTTTCTCCTTTTGAATTATTTCTCCTCATTTCACAATATCTATTGTACATTTTGCTTGAACATTATTTACTTGAGTGTTTATTCCTGTCTGTTTTATAACTGCTTAGCATATTTTATCTATTATATGTCTGTATGAGGCCACTCATTCTGCATAAAACATCTGGTCTCTCTCAAAACACTCAGTGATAAATCATTCACCCAGCATCCTCGGAGGGAGTTGGTTCTGCTCCCGCTCCATATGGTAGAGGACAGAAGGGCAAAGGGCAGCCTGGAAGGAGTGGCAGCTCAGCTTGGGATCATTCTGATGGTCTTTTATGTGGGCGAGAACTGGAAGAGAATGCAAGATGCTGGAAAGCATGACTGCATGTGGCCTACCCTAGTAAGATTGCAAATTCCTTTTTGACTTATTTCCTTTTTCATAGTTGCAATGTTCTTGTTCAAAAGATAAGAATGAGAAAAATAGCCCTACAGATACCTTGTGACACTTTGCAGTTCACAGAGCATTGTCAAGGGAACAAATTCATTCTTATATTGTTCTGTGAAGTCAATAGGGCACTGAAATGGATTCCATGTTACAGCTGAGGAAACTGAGACTTGGAGATGTAACAAGGACTCCAGAGTCAAATACATTCTTTTCAATATTAGACTCTATGGAAGAAAAGCAGACTGTGCATGCTCCAGAAAGGAAACTAGAAGAAGGGTGTGGTTAATTAAGGGTTCCTCAGAAAACTGTTGTATATAGAACCATGATGAGGCCATGACTTGAGATTATCCCAAGGTTTGAGAGCAATGGTAAGGATGGCCAAACAGTTGATAGTGTGCAGATCTTTCCAGGGAGAAGCAATTTCTACAGATTCATGAGTGCAACGAGAAGCTCTCTTCTTCCTGGCCTAGATTCAAGCCTCATAACAAATGGACATGGTAGGGAAAGGTGATAAAATCCAGCTTTCCTGGGAGTTATAAAGTTTTTATTGTAATTTTATGACTTTGAAAATGGATCAAGACTTTATGGAACAGGGAATTGTCCAAGTAAACTTATTGCAAACAAATAACCCAAAAAGCAGCACCTTTAGCCTTGCACCCACTGCTCAGGACCAGTGATAATCATGAGACTGATGGCTGGACCATCACTGAGACACAGGGCAGGGCTGTGAAGTGATAGTGCAGGAACTAACCCCTACTCTAGGATATGCAAGGGGGTGCATTGAGCTGTTACCACAGATGTTATTCAATGTTAATTAGTTGCCACCTTTTCAATTCTGCAGAATTTAACATCACAAACACATTATGGTGCCTCTCAAAGACATCAAAAATTCTGACTTTGTAGTGGATTGCTAACTGGTGGTCAATTTCTTATACCCAGCTACACTGAACTAGTGTGGTGCTGGGTGTGGGAGGCCCACCTGAGGATTGTTGCTGGCAGCATAAAAGGCAGAGCAGGAGAAGCTGCCTGAGCACTGTTAGGCATGCGCTTTGAAGAAGCTGTTGAAGCTGTTGGAGGGTGCTAGTTTTCTTGGGCTGTTCTGCTGGAGGACCTAGTCATGCTGGCTTTCCTGGTGAACTTTGAAAAAGCTTTGGTCTTAAGCATCACTTCCTGGCTCTGGAGGCGAAGATGGAGTACTGCTCAGGCTCCTAGAGAAGCTTGCCGCATTGGCTTTCCTGATGAGAACTCAGCTTTCCTCATTGCTGGGAGTACAGGACCTCACTGTTGCTGGGGATGGCTGTGGTACTTTTCAGGGGAGCTCTGGTGCTTACCTTGAGCGTGGCTCTCTGGCTTCAGTGCAGATCTCTCAGCCTGCTAGCACAGATCCTTCATCCCCTAGCTTCCACCACTGACCTCTGGGCCTTTCCTGTACTTTTTGTGTATCATTCTTGGGTGATTCCTTATAAAATTATATTATAAAATATGTCCTAAATTTTATTGTTCACATTGTAAAAACCCCAAACCACAACAGACTCCTTGGACTCAGAATTCCTACATGGCAGCAAGCGGTTGGAGTTTTAATGGCATCCCTTCTGCCTGCACCTCCCTGGGCTCACCCAGCCCCTATGTCATCATCTATGTTATCTGTATGACCTCTGTACCTCAATTTGGGACCAGTGTTCTGGGGCTGAAGCAAACATCTACATGATGAGCAAAGTTTGGGAGGATGAGTCCACACAGACACAGACAGCTCCAAGAACCTGAAGCAGCCAGAGTTAGGCAATTCAAGTTGGTCTGTGCAGCTCAGACTGTGTCCTGTGTTCCTTTCTGGCCCTGTGCCTAAGATTCCAGACTTAAAAGCTTAACTTTCCTTGCCAGAGTCAAAGTCTGCACTTGCCAAAGCCTTACCATGGGGCAGCTCTGGAGGGACAGACCTCAGCAGTGGCACCAGGAAGCATAATCAACGGGCAGCCATGATCAAAGCATCAGGAGCAACAGACCAGCAGCAGTTGCAAGGCTCAGCTAGGGGACATCTAGAGTGCATTTCCTATCCTTTCGGGCTCCACATCATACCCATAGAGAGCACATTTACCCACGAAGCTGAAAATGGAGGGGCCTGAATCCCCAGCCTAAAGACAGCAAGGGTGAGGCTGCTCATAGCCACTTTCCTTCCTCAGATGCACCTCTGTGACTGCCATGCTGAAGACCTTTAATCAGTTATTTGAGAAATTAGTGATCGGATCAGGTCGGCACTTCAGAAGCTGCTGGTGGCAATGAGAAGCGGTGTAACTTCCAAGAAAAGCCCTTTAGCCACAGCTCTGAAAACTGCCAGAGTGCTGGCTTTCGCCTTCCAGTCTCACCTCTTGGGATTTATTGTATGCATGTAGTGTACATACACAGGTGCAAAGGGACCTGTACACAAGTGTATTCATTATAGGTGGTTGATACCAAAAAACAACTGGAAATTTCACTGTTTATCAAGAGGAAATAGTGGATGGTTGAAAGAAGAGAATACTGTGTCATACTTATTTTTAAAAGAGGAAGATGTGGTACCCTCTATAGGAAATATGGAAAAGTTCCACAAAATTAAGTAAAATAAAAACAAGATATAAAACAGCATGCGTAGTATTTCATCAGTTTTATATGAAAGCATAAAAATAAAAATTGTTATTCATATCTGCTCTATTTTCATCTTTAAAAAAAATCTAGACAGGCCTGCCATACACATTTTTAAATAAGGCACAATAACAGTGATTGCTTTCTTGGTGTTCTGCGAGGGCAAGAGGTGAATGGGAGCAGAGGGAAAATCTCTTACTGTTTCCATTTCTGTTGTGGACCATCTCTGTTTTGAACCACACTGATTTGTTACTGTCCTTCTTCAAAGTATTTTTAAGAAAGTATCAATAGTTATTATACTATAAATCAGTATCTTCAAGCTGTTTACTCAGAGTACAAGACAAAAACCAAAAAGGTTCTTTTTTTTTGTATTTTATGGAAGGGTCTACAGGGTGTTCAGGGTCTCACTACTAGATCAGACTTGTAGTGAGCCACCTGTTTACAGCCTCTCAAGTGCTGGGATTACAGGCGTGCGTCACCATGCCCAGTCTCAATTGCCCTCTCCCGTGCCCCGGGGGCAGGGCCAGCACAGCAGGTTCAGGGATCAAAACCCCTGGGCCGCTGCACTTGTTTGCAGGCACTTTAATCCACTGAGCTATTTGGCCAGCCCTCAAAAAGGTTCTAATTTAAAAAACAAAAAAATACTAGCAAAAACTTTTCTCTTCAATAAACTAAGGTAAACTAGTAGTATAAATGAAACCAACTAGCATATATATTGATATATTTTTTAAATGATGGAATTTGTACTTTGGGGAAGTTTTTGAACTTCTTCCTATTTCCCATTTTGCCGCGTGTGTGTGTGTGTGTGTGTGTGTGTGTGTGTGTGTGTGTGTGTGTCTGTGTGGTTTCTTATATAAGAGAAACCATTCAACAGGTGAGCTTATGTGTCTCCTTTCTGTCACTTAACATTATGTTCTCAAGTTAGGGCCTGTTACTTATGAACGCCTCAAATTGATCTTTCTTCATGGCAATCTGATACTCCACCACGTATAATCACCCAGCATTCCTTATCCAATCATCTGCTGATGGGCCTAGGTGCTGTTTCCAGGCACTAGCATTATAAACCATACTGCTCTAACAGGGGTACACATGTATCACTGTAAAATGATGACAGTGACTCTTTAGGAAAGACACCTGAAGTGGGTATCTGAATCAAATAGAATTTTTGTTTTAGTTGTTTGAGGACTCTACACTGATTTTCATAGTGGTTGTACTAACTTACATTCTTACCAACAATATGAAGAGGTCCTTTTTCTCCACATCTGTATCAGCCTTGAACACTGAGATACACTAACAATCTTTATTTTTATTTTTATTTTTCATTTTGAGACAGGGTGCTGCTAACATGCCCAACCTGGGCTCTGATTTTTAGTCCTTCTGTTTCAGCTTCCCAGAGTTCTGAGATTACAAGTTTACATTACCAGAACCAGCTCCCTTTATTTTTTTTTCTTTGTGATTGACACATAAAAACTACACATATTTCTAGGGCACAGTGTGATAACTGGGTACATATATGCAGTGTGTAATGATCAACTCAGATGAAGTATCACTTCGCTCTTCCTAAACATGTATCACTTCTTTATGTTGGGGCCAATCAATATAAGATAGTAAGTTGCTGCGAACTATAGTTGCCCTGCTGTGCCAAAGAACACTAGAACTTGTCCCTCCTCTATAATCATATTTTGGTGCCCTCTAGCATTTTTAGCATTAGAATTTTTGACGATGGCCATTCTTTCTGGGGTAAGATGGTATCTTAGTGATAAGCATTTTTTTTCAAGTATGTATTAGCCATTTGTAATCTGAGAAGTTTCTATTTCTTTCAGTTGCCCATTTTTGGGATTGGGTAATTTATCTCAGGAGTGTCTAAATTTTTGGCTTTTATATAGTTTCGATGTTACTCCTCTGTGCAATAACTAGACAAAACAATGCCCCAATCTGTAGAGTATCCCACTGGCCTCTTCACTCTGATATTTGTTTCTTGTGCTATACAGAAGTTTTTTGATTTAATATGATTCCATTTGTTGATTCTTGATATTATTCTTATACCACTGGGGTTCTATCCAGTATATTGAAGAGTTGTACTCATTTTATCTTCCAACAGATTGTTTCTCCTCTTCTAACATTTACATCTTTAATCCATTTTGATTTTATTTTAGTACCTATTTTCTTCCAGGTTTAATGACAAATGAATGTTAGATTTTATCAAATGTATTTTCTGCATCTATGGAGATAATTATGTGATGTTCATTCTTGCTACTGTTTATATGATAAATTTCATTCACTGATTTTCATATGTTGAACCATCCTTGCATTCCTGGGATGAAGCTTTTATTTCATTAGCTTCTATTCTGATCTTTATAATTTCCTTTCTTCTACAAGCTCTGGGCTTGAATTGTTATTCTTTTTCTGAGAACTTGACACACATTATTAGATTATTTATTTGGACTTGCTCCTATTTTTCTGATGTCAGCATTCACTTCTATAAACTTCCCGCATAGGATTGCTTTCATTGTGTTCCATAAGTTTTGCTATGTTGAATTGCATTATCATCTAACTCCAAGAATTGCTTTATTTCTTCCTTAATTTATTCTATCACCTGTCAATTATTCACAAGTATGTGGCTTAATTTCCATAGGTTTGCATAGTTTCTGGGGTACCTTTTGCTATTGATTTCTAGTTTCATTGCACTGTGATGTGATAATATGAATGGCAAAATATTGTTTCTTTTGCATTTACTTAGCCATGCTTTGTTAACTAATATGTGCTCTATTTTGGGGAAAGTACTATGTTTGGCCCAAAATAATATATTATTTTCTAAATCATACACACATTCCTTTTTCCTCCCCCTTTTAAACTTTTATGCATTTATTTATTTTTCATTTATAAATATTGAACCCAGGGCCTTGAACACTGAGATACACTGCAATCTTTTGTTATTTTTATTTTTCATTTTGAGACAAGGTGCTGCTAACATGCCCAACATGGGCCTGACTTGTAGACCTCCTGTTTCAGCTTCCCAGAGTTCTGAGATTACAAGTGTACATTACCAGAGCCAGCTCCCTTTAATTTTTTTTCTTTGTGATTGACACAGAAAACTACATATATTTCTGGGGCATAGTGTGATAACTTGATGCATATATGCAATGATTCTAGCTCTATACTATTATGAACTGAAACATCCTTTGTCATTGGCTAGGGGTAAATTCTTATTCCTCTTATTATTCCTCTTCCTCCTCCTCCACCTCCTCCTCCTCCTCGTCCTTCTTCATCTTCTTTAGTCGGAAGTGAGAACAAATATTATAGAACTGTTATGGTTTAGATAAAAAATATTCAGCAAAAATTTCATGTTTTCAGGTGGGGCCTGGTGAAAGAGATGGGTTACTGGGAGCATGACTCAGAATGGCACATTCTTCTTTAACTATTTAATTTTTTAATTTGAGAAAAAGTCCCATTAAATCCCACACAGAAATAGTTCATGGTAGTAGAAGAATGGGAAGAAGCAAAACATGGAAGTAGCAAAGAAGCAGCAATGGCAGCAGTCCTGTTCTGTCCCTTATATTCTACCTAGCTACACACCCTCAGGGCAGGCAGCACTCACACCCAGGGTAAGCCTTCCCATCATCCACACCCAGAACTACACCAAACCAATCAGTAAGCTTATTTAGTAAACATACATCTTTGTCCCAGTGTCACACACTCTAGATCCAGCCACCTTTGAAAAGTCCCACCTACGACCACATGAGGCTTTGAGTGCATATTAAAACATAACAGTAACACAAGGAAGAAGAAGGGATCAAAACAGAATTCAACCAACTCCTGAAAGTCCGAATATGCAAATGTACAATAACCAGGCCATATACAAAACAGAGCTCTAGCTTGCAACCTGCAGTGACAAGTCCAAGAAAAGAACCATCATCCATCTACAGATTGCCAGCCTGCTATCTCCCAGTCACTCAGACCTCACTATTTCTGGTCTGAAAAGACCAGAAGCAATTAATTCAAAATTGACAGCCCTTTAAAAGTAACTGAAAATTTCCTACATTAGTCACTTTCTTGACACTGGGACAAAGTACTCAACACCCTCAATTTAAAGAAGTATATTATTATTTTGGATCATAGTTTCAATGGATTCAGTTCATGGCCCACTGGCACCAAGGCAGAATTGGAATGGCAGAATGCTTGGCAGAGGAAAGCTGTTCCCTTGGTGACTAGGAGGCACAGAGAGAAGAGAGGAGCCAGAGACAGAATAGATCTTTCCAGCTGATAGAGGGCATAAGCATGGAATCCCAGCACTTTGGAGGCTGAGGCAGGATAATCACCAGAAGTTCAAAGCCAGCCTGGGATAGTGAGTTCAAAGCCAGCCTCAATTACATGGTGAAACCTTTTCTCAAAAAATAAAAAAGAAAGAAGTATATACCATCCCATCATGCTCTCAGTAACCCATCTCTTTGACTAGGCCGTACCTACAAACTTGAGATATTTGATGAATACTTTTTATCTAAACCATAACAATTCTCAAATATTTGTCCTCCCTTACAAGTGAAGGAGAAGGAAAAGGTGGAGAAGGAGAAGGAGAAGGAGAAGGAGAAGGAGAAGGAGAAGGAGAAGGAGAAGGAGAAGGAGGAGAAAAAATGCAATCGTTCAGTCCTATCCATTCACAAAAGATGCTGTGTTCTAGTGAGGCTGTGCACAACTCTCACACAGCAACCTCCAATCCAAGGACACTGAAAGCCTTCTTTTTTCTACTCCAAGCTTCTCTTGTTCCTCTGTCTGTCTTTGAATCCCTGCCAAAATTCAGGTAACACTGACTGACGACACCATTGATAAAGCAAGTGCTGGATAAATAGACTTCATTCCCATTTGGTGGGTCATCATTAATTTCTTCACTTCTCTAGGACATCCGTGATATAATATTCAGAGTTCCCAGTATTACAATGATATCACATTCTGATCATTATTAAAATACAAATACATGGCTGGGCATAGTAGCACATGCCTGTAATCCCAGCACTCAGGAGGCTGAGGCAGTAGAATTGTTGAGAATTTGAGACCAGCCTGGGCTACAAAGTAAGATCAAGCCCAGCCTGAATTCCTGAATTGCATAATGAGACCCTGAGATAGATATATATATATATATATATATATATTTCACACTAATACTATACTTTTATAAGCTCCAGAGAAACAAAAAAGTTGACACTAAATCTCTTGTATGTTCATGCATGAATATTATTTGGTAGGTGAGGGAGAGTTTTTAGAAGATAATTTCTAACATAGGTCTTGCTCTGCGATTCTCCCTGCCATGGGGCTCATAGGCACTAGGCCTCAAGGCCCTGGCGAGGCAACGCCTCTTAGAACAACAATGCCACTGTAGGATTTGACTTGACAAGAAGCTTACCTGCCCAAGGTTATGTGGAGAAAAAGCAACTTCTAAATTTATCTTATCATATTAGGAAGACTAGAGGACTCAGGGACAAAATTTCCTCAATGATTGTGAGGGGAAGAGAGAAATAAGGATGTAGAGTTTGAACTCAGGATCTTTGTTTTTTATACCTCCTCTGAAAGGAACAGGTCAGTTTAAAACATCCAGACAGGTATGAAGGAGGCAGCAGCAGGATATTGCTGCTGATGGCAACTGCCACAGAAGCAGCAGAAGAACTGACAATGCAAGAGAAGTCCTCTGTAGTGGACTTCCTTGTGTCCCCAAAGTCTATACATTGGCACCCGATGGCCCAATGTAACTGTACTTAAAAATAGACCCTTTAAAAATATAATTATGATTGATCAGGACATAAGTATAGAGCCCTCATACAACAGTACTAGTGTCCTGCTAAGAAGAGGAAGAGCCACTGGGAGAACCAGAAAAGGCTGTGTTCTAATGACTCAGTAAAAACATGCCCAGATGCAAGTCAAAGAGAATGTCCTCACACACAACAAAAACCAGTCCTGCCAGCACTTTGACGTTGTACTTTGTCATATATTGTGTGTAACTGGCCCCCAAAGCTTCATAGTGCTTTTTCAGAGGTGGGTGAATCTAGAGTGTGTGGTGCTGGGATTAAAGACACATTTAGCAATCAGCCCACTGATTGGCTTGGCATAGTTCTGGCTAGCACTAAGGATGTGGGTGCTATGCCTACCGTAGGGCAGGGAGCCTGCACACAATATAAGGACAGGAGTCTTATCTCTCCTGCTTGCTGCTTTTCTACTTTCTGCCTGGCGTGACTGTTCTCTTCCATGTGCCATCCTGCCTTGGAGCCTGCCAATTATGGACTGAAACCTCTACTAACTGTAAATTATAAATAAATATTTTCCCTCTAACTTGGATGTTGGATATTTTGTCAGTGACAAGAAAAGTAATTAAGACACATTCAAGCTCCAGGACTGAGGAAATGAGCATCTGTCATTTATACCATCAAGTCTGATTTTATGAGCTAATCAGTACGTACCTCCAAAACAAAAGTCCCTTGGAACACTGCTTGGCTTGATGTCTCAGCATTGGCCGAAGGAGTCTTCTTTGCTTTCCTACTGACATGGCATGCAAGGCTCCAGTGAGCATACGTGGAGACTGTCAACCCAGATGTTCCAGCAGAAGGACTCTCCAAAGAGAAGTGATGACCTTGAAACTGGGTCCAACAAGTCAGCAGCAGCCATGATTACCAGCACCTCAAACCACTTAGACAAACCTCTCAGTAGATCGTCCAGCAACCCCACACATTTCAGCTCTACCTTGTTGCACCAGTACCAGGATTCTCCTAAGAATTCCCTGTGGAGTGGAAGCCCCCAGCTTCCTACCTTGGCCCTGAGCATCCATTATATCCTTTCCCCCACAATCTCAGGGGCTGTTTACATTTTTTAAAAAGAGAAGGGGGCAAAGGGTGACAGAAACAGGAAAAGCAAAGGAATAAGATTACCTATGAGAAGAGCTCAAATATTAGCTCAGGCTAAGGCTAGCAGGTTAGGCTACATTAAGACCCCCCTCCCACAGGAATGAGCTAATAAAGGGCCTCTCATCTCTGCCCTTTCCTCTCTTCCCCTTCAGAGCAGAAAATCTCAAACCCTGGGGGACACACTACCTACATTAAAGATCAATTACCTCATGCATTACTTTCCTAGGGCTCATAAAGAAAATAGTATCAGTGTCAAGAAAAGTAAGGCAAGTGCATTTTTCTGCACATCTGAGTGTGATAAGAATAATCCATTATGCTGCTAGATCCCTTTATGAGCACATATATCTATGTGTATTTGTATATATACATACTTTGAGACATCTCGTGCCTTACAGCTGAATTATCCATTCACAAGAAAGACTGAATGCTGCCTACATTCCAAAAGAATTTCCTTCCTGATTTAGAGGATTCTAGTAGCACTTCCCATCAACAGCCAGAGCATTTACTTCCTAGTCACGTGCTCAGACCCGCCTCTCATCTCTGCCCTTTCCTCTCTTCCCCTTCAGAGCAGAAAATCTCAAACCCTGGGGGACACACTACCTACATTAAAGATCAATTACCTCATGCATTACTTTCCTAGCCCTACACTATCTCTAGGTACTGACAGTAGGAAAGCTCCTGAGCCTTGCTGCAAGTTAAAAATAGCACAGATGAGGAAATAGATTGGATGATCAGCTCCCATTACCACATTGCCATTTGATTTGTTGCTGTTGTTGTTGTTGTTGTTGTTGTTGTTGTTGTTGTTGTTGTTTTGGGGCAGTTCCCCAAAACAAAACAGATTTTATACATAATAGGTTTTGTCAAAAGTAGGCAACTGACAAATATTTATGAACTCTTCTACCTAGTGGAAGTAGGAGGCAATCTCAAAGCACCAGGCCTCACTTGGCAAGTTGTGTCCCTGGATCAGACTTCAGGGGACACTTTGTTCATCCCTGTCTTAATCTTTCTGTTGCTGTAATAGAATACCCGAGACTGAGTGACTTATGAAGAGTTGCAGCTCATGGTTATGGAGGATGGGACATGTAAGAGCATGGTACAACGCCTGAGCAGCCTCTGGAGAGGGCCTTGTGCTACCTTGACTTATGGAAGAAAGCAGAAGTGACAGAAAGACAGATGCAGGCACAAGCAGGACCTGTTAATTATAAGATCCCAGGACGGTGTCAGATAGTTCCCAAGGCCCCAGATATAGACCGCTCATGGCTTGCTAAGAAGTGGATAGCATATAACACATAGAGGCCACGAGAACCTGCTATCATGTCCCTTTCGTGGCAGCCCATCTCCCAGACCCAGGGTACACTTTCATTTTTGATTTTTTTTTCCTTCTTTTTTGTCCAGCCTCGGTTTGCTCTGCACAGCCAGATTTTTGCTCAACCCTGATTTTCAATACTTTGTCATTGATTTTGGTGTGCCTCATTGATTTTTTTGTTCAAGACAAGAAGGACCTGGAATATGTTTAATGGTGAGTCATTTCTAAAAGAAGCTGCCCAATAACAGAAGGACAAATCCCACATGCTGAAGGGAAAAAGCGAGATACGTGTTCTAACAACAGCTGTACAACTAACAAATTTAGTTGTTGCAACAGTGGAAACTCACATTCTCATGGTCAAAATCCTTCATAAAAGCCCCACCTAACAGCATCACCACAATGGCGATTAAACTTTAATAGGAGTTTTGCAAAGAGTAAACCATATTCAAATCACAACCCCTAAGAACTTGGCTTCAAAAGCACAGTAGGAAATTCACAAGGTACTGCAAAACCAGAGAGGTCCCATCATGGAACACAATAGGAGTAAAAAAAAGGAAAAGATACCACTAGGAGGAATAGAGCATCATTGGAGCAAGGAAATAAGGAGTTTCTAGAAAGCAAATGTAAGTGAATTGATTTAAGAGGAGTGAGGATATGAGACGGTCAAGTGAGTCCAGGATGGACGTCTAGGCCTTAGTGCATGTTCTGTTTTTCTGCTTCCCTCTCACTATACTTGGATAAGACCTTTGGCAACTTGATGCACAGCTTTTTTACAGTTCAGAGAGGACACAGAGCATGGACCTGAGGATGCAAAGTCACTACGCAGGGTAGCACACACAGTACACAGCACAAGCACAGGGGAATGGTGATCAACACCAGGCAACTGGAGGGCATTGCACCCAGCAGTCCAGGAAAGGCTTCATGACCATCCCACACAGGTGAAACTGGAAAGACAAAGCTAGTAGGCTCACCACCGCATTGCTTCTCATGACCAGAAAGGTACATGAGCCTTCTCTACATGAGCCACGCTGAGGAAACCTTGTACCTATGACATCACCTCAAAGAATGTTCCAGAACCACTCTGTTCAATACAGTAGTTACTATGTGTGCAATGGAAACTGGAAGTGGGATTCAATAAAATTAAATTAATCCAAACACCCAGTTCCCCATGTGGCTTGTTGCTGCACAATGAACAGCGCACATACTGAACCGTGGGACCATCACAGACAGCGCCACTGCACAGAGCTGCTCCGAACGCAATGTTTAGTTGCTATGGCAACCTAGTAGGCATTAGTTTGGGCTCAGAATATATTGAATCTTTGAGTTGGGAAAATATATAAGAATGACAATTTCTAAAGATTATAAAATAAATATTTTTAAACTAATATATAATAACCTAAGAGAATAGCCCCAGAAATTTCAAGCTCAGAACTAAGATGTTAGCAAATTAGGATAATATCTAATATTCCTAAGGAGTTTCACTGATTTTTTCCTTATTATTTTCTACAAATGTGTATGACAAATACAAAAAGGAGAAAAAAAAGCCCACACCCTGAAAGGTTTACAAAGTCACAAAAATAGCATCTCGGCCACCAGGGACATTTTGAATGCGTGCACAGTCCTGTCTCCGCCCACAGTGATTTTGCGCGGAGAGCACAGCTGTTCATCTGTAAATGATTCCTGGTGTTCAGGTGACCTCTGGGATGGTCTGATGGCATCATCCCCATCAGCCCTGCTAAACGCTTTGATAGGTATCTGAGCAGGTTCACGTAAAGCAAGCAGGGTCATCCCACAGCCCCAAATAAAGACATAAATACACCTGTCACATTTTGCATTCATAAATGAGACAAAAAGGTTTCAAAACCTCCACCTTAGACTTGGCAAACTCTGTACAAAGAATGATAAATGGGCACATGATGGCTCTGAAGCCACCTGCAGCTCGTCAGCAGTTTGAGAAGCCAACCTTCAAAGAGCAGCCCGCCGGGGCTCAGATGAAAGAGAAAGCAGAGGAAATACCCCAGACAAATCTCTCACTACACTGTCTACTGACTTCCTTAAACACACACACACACACACACACACACACACACACACACACCCCTTGCTGGATGACATTGTGGAGATATGCCATGCCCTCAGTGAGTTCACAGGACTTTCCTGTAGCCCTTCACCCACTAGCCTTGGCCAGTGTACATTTCTTCTACGAATGAAATGATTTATCTTTTTTAAAATGATTCATCCCCTTTGTCACAAACATGCAGAAAAGTGACAGATTCTGAACTCTGGGGTCTCTGTTTGCTGTATCTCCTTTGTCTTGTCCTTTCCCAACCAAATAATGATAACAGCAGTAATAATAAAGTAAAAAGTTGGAGACTTGGAAGGCCCTACAGGATGGCAGCCATTATTCCCGGCTACCACTTGTTAGATGTTGGCCATGTGCCAGGCACCTGGCAAGCATTTCTCAGGCGCATCCCATTCAATCTCCGTGGCACATCTATGAGGAAGTCCTGCCATCCTCCACATCTGGAGGAGGAGGACAGTGAGCGACAGACAGAATCCACACAAGTGGCAGGTGAAGGCTCAGGTCTGCTCTGTCAGGTGCCAAACTTGTCTCTTGGACCAGGGACTGTGAGAGGCATGGGAGTGTCTAGTAAAACACTGGAATACTGACCCCAACACTCATGGCTTCTCAGAAGGTATGATGGTCACCAGAGCTGCGGGAATTAGCCTAGATTATATAATGGATTATAATTATATAATATATGCTATACAATTTTACTATTTAATAATATAATATATCATACTATGTTTTATTATATTATATATGCTTTATTATATTATATAACCTGTTATATAATATCTTAAATAACATGTTTATTATAGATTATATAATGTTATATATTTTTATCAAGTAATTAGTCTTTGTCTCTATGATATACCATAGCAAAGGAATTTTTTTATTATTCTGAGCATAACAATATGGAAGAGAAAGAAAAATGCTGCCTTCATGCTGCCTTCTTGCTAAAGGGAAGATGTGATATTCACCCAGGAGCTTCAGGAGAAAAGGGGAATAGAAAAGTGTGCCTCCCTAACTACCCAGAAATGACTGAGGAACGAGGGAAGCGGCGTAGACTCACTCACGGATGGTAGGTCTCTCAGCAGAGGGTATTCAGAATAGAGCCACGTCTTACAGATTAATCAACTCTGCTTGCTTGTGTGATCTCCCTTAATTTATTGATGCCTAAAATACCACTATGAAGGCTTTTCATTTAGTGTAAAACTTTGCTTCCTATTAAAAGAATTATAATGAAATGAAAATTAGATAAGTGGGGCAGGGTGCTTTTTAGGCTGGGAATAATAAATTGACTCTCTGATAAACAATATCAGTAAATAGAAAGATCCGGAATTGGTACATATTTGGGCTCCACCACTTAATCAATCTCAGATCTAGGGCATGTGCACCTGGAGACTCTGCCCGTATGCCATCATTTTACCATGAGAATGAATTACCTAACAATTTGAAAGGCCAGGTCTATAGTAGATGCTCTTAGTGTTTGGGCCAGAAAAGAAATGTGTTAACGAAAAACCTATACGGTACTTGTACACTTTTGTGAAAGTTTTCTTTTGTCATCTTCCCAACAACCCATTTTACTAGGAGAAATGAAGGTTAGAAAGGTTAAGTAATTTGCCTAAAATCATATAGCTAATCAAAGACTGGAATAACAATGAAATGTGTGCGTGGCTCTCTAGCTGAGCATTTCTTCCACATTAGCAAATAGTCTCTTAAGAATCAAAAGGTAAAAAAAGCAGGAATGACCCTGGCCATGGATCTTATCAACCTTTACCATGTGGGCACTCATCTATGCTGGATTCAAAAATGGTGGTCAACTTCTTATAACCAGCTGAGCTGAACCAGTGTGGTGCTGCGTGTGGGAGACCCACCCGAGGATTGCTGCCTGCAGCATACGAGGCAGAACTGGGGAGGTAAAAGGTTAGAAACTATAAGAAGCTTTTGGAAGCTGCTGGTTCTCTCCAGCTGTTGGTTTTCCTCGGGAGCTTTTCATGCTGTCTTTCTGGATGAACTACACCATTCTCATCTTGAAAGGAGCTCAGGACCTTAGGGTCACTGAGAATGGCTACAGTTTCCTTTGGGGGAGCTCTGGTCCTCACCTTGAACATTGCTACCTGGCTCCAGAGAGGAAGATGGTGCATGGCTCAGTATCATGTTAGCTTGTCATGTTGGCTTTCCCGGTTAGAACTTGGCTGTATTTGTCATTGAAGGAGTGTGGGAACCTCATTGTTGCTGAGGATGGCTCTGATACCCTTTGTGGGAGCTCTGGTTCTTGCTTTGAGCATTCCTTCCTGGCTCCAGTTCAGATCCCTCACCCTACTAGTACAGATCCTTTATCCCACCAGCACAGAATTTCTTGCATCTGCCACTCACTTTTGGACCTTCCTAGTACAGATCTATGGAACACGCCTGCATGAGACATCGTCATGGGCACCTGGTCTCCAGTTGGTCTCACGGGGACATTGTTATGGGCTCTAGGTCTTCAGCTGGGCTCACGAAGGATATTGCCATGGGATCCAGGTCCTCAGCTGGATTCTTTTGTGTCTTAAGTGTGTGGACAGATTGCCAGCAGTCTCTTTGTATGTGGCTCTTTGGATGATTATTATAAAATAATCTTAGAAAATGTGTGTCCCGTAGTGTAGTGCTTCCCTCATAAGCCGCAGACCACAACATCTTCCCACCTGCCTGATAAATGCCTTTGACTTTAGAAACTGGAACAAGATCTCCTCTGCCTTGCTGCAGGCTGGACGACCTCTTGAATTTCTCTGCATACTGTACAGCTGCTGATGCCATGCCAGGCAGGCAGTATTGATCATGTTATTAACAGATAACAAGCAGATCCATGAAGCAAGCACCAGAACTAATTGGATCTGGTTTGCTATAGATTCAGGTTTTCTGGCTGAGCTACTTGCAAATTGAATTAAACCACAGACATGTGATATTTCTGGCTTCCTGGAGTCCTGGGTGTTTATATGTTCTTTGAGATCTTTCTCTGTACATTCTGGGTCATGACTCAAAGAATTAAATGTTCAGGGCCTATTTCCGTGGCCTCTTTACTAACAGTGGAAACAAGAGAAAGGAACTAATAAGTCAGAGGCAGGAAAAGAAGGGACTTAGTTTTTATTTGATGCCAGCCATGTACACGACACTGTATTCCATACTTTATATCTTGTATCTTTATGCAGTATCAGGCACCATTTTTATTGTCTTTTTATCCTACTTCTTCTAACCTGACCTCTGCACTTGTCCAATGAATCCATTGTTGTCAATACAAAGGAAGTTCAGAATAATCTCTGGCTAGAGTTTCTGAGAACTTGGCAAGGGAGGGTTGTCAGAAGGCTTTTTGTTAGAAATTGAGAAATTCATAGAAATGCACTTATGCTAAAGGCATTGAGGGAGAACGGGCACATATTCTTTTAAGTAGCCCATACCCATGCCCAACTCTTTGTGACTGAGAGAATACAGATACTGAAGGACTTCAATATTCCTACCCAAATATTTGGTTTCCCAGGCTTCCTTAATAGGAGCAATCACATTGCTAAACAAGATTGAACAGAAAAGCATTCAGGAATTC
>NW_004524590.1:19865287-19899585 GCF_000260255.1 Octodon degus
GGTTATGATTTCTGCAATGACAGCAGCCACATGAGGGACAAGGGACAACAGTAAGAAAAGAAAAAAACAAGCAAACCCAGAGGAGTTAGGCTGACAGCTAACCTGGCTTCCTTGACTACACTGAGAGTCACCTGCAGAATACTTGTTATATGGCACAATGAGATCCTTATTGATTTTAGCTCCTATTACTGAATTTTTTTTAAACGTAGGGCCAACCATATTAATAAGTGTTATTCTCAGGATAGAGCCTGCCTTAGACAAGGGAGGTTCTCATTCAACGTAAGCTGCTGCTTTGCTGACTCCCCTTCTACGGTGGACCAAAACCAAGCACTTGGACAAAATAAAAGTTAACAAAGTTCATCTCTGTAAACATCATGTGCCCCTCCTACAATCCAATTTAAAAGGGAAAGTGATGGTATGTACGAGGGCCCTTTAGTTTCAAAATTAAAGAAAATAAACACCACTTTCCTTTTGTGAAAGGACAAAGCAACTGGCTTCCCTGTTGATCCAGGAGGTGGTCAGGCTCGAGGCAGGTGACTCTGAGGCCTCGAGTCCTGCCATCAAAGCTGGGTCCTTCTCTATGTGGCTCTCCCTCTTTCTTCACTCCACTCTCATCTAGGCTGGCATCTGTTACAGAGAGGCCTTCGTTGGAGCCTATGACTTCTAATCCTACATCTGAAAACTCCAATCTAGCAGACAGAGAACCTCCTGCCAATCATGCAAAAAAGTGGAGCTTCATTTTTCTGGCTTAGGGTGTGTGACCATCTGCAGGCTGCAGTGGGAAAACCATGTCTACTCAGCCTGAATGCATGGGGCTAGTGTGGCCCGCAAAGGCATAAGTGCTGTGGGTCAGGCAAGAGCAACACCATCGCCTGCTGAGATGCTCTTCCCAAGCCAACTGCTTAATACTGGAAGGTTTGGGCATCGGGAAATCCCATGATCTAAAGTGCTGTTCTCTGCATATGGAGACACCAGAAAACTCCAAGAGTGGGGCCGGGGAGATGGCTCAGTGGAATAAGCGCTTCCCTGGCAAGTGCAAGGGCCTGAGTTCAATCCCTGGTTCTGCAAAAAAAAAAAAAAAAAGAAAAAGAAAAAAAAAAGAAAACTCTGAGAGAAAGACGTCAGGAAGTACGAGTGGAGCAAATAGGCCTCATAAGGAAGTTTTTTAAGGCATCGTAGAACTCTGGAATCTTCCATCAGAAGATGGAGGCTGCAGCCAGCGCCTTCAGGGCTGTCTATAAATCACCCCACTCACACCCACAGCCCAGTCATCTCCATGAGTTAGAAGCATCCAACAATCACTGAGTGCCCACCATGCACAAACTGGTTAGGGGACTAGATAACTGGGAGGAAATCAAAAACTAGAACACACACAGGTCCTCAGACAGCTTGCAAATATGGTTATCCAGACATAGATAATGATTCAAAGCAGAACACGCAGAGAACTGGCCCTAGTCATGCAGAAAAAGAAACAGTGAAGACTGAGCAAGCCAAGGAAAACTCCTTGTTCAAAGAACAAGGATTCAGGATGTGAAACACGTAACTCTCTACAAAGCAAATCTTTCACTGTTCTATTCAATATCTCCAAACCAAGAATGCACAGACTGTGCTTGCCTTTGTGAATTTTACCTGCTCCCGGCAATTGATCCAGATGAAGACAGGCGGGAGCAGGATGTGTGGACTCTGGAAAGACAGAGTTAACATGTCGGGGGCTGGCACCGCCCCTGCTGATCGGGCACAAAGGTATGAAGGTCCCAGTGGGCACACAGGGAGCCTGTCAGAAGGTGGTCCTGACTAAATCTGATGGGGGGAAAAAGGCAGCCCTGGGGGAGGGGAGAGGCTACTGTGACTCAAAGGGCACTTCAGGTCAAGGGAAACATGACACTGTTTTCTTAAGAAGGGAGAGACAGGAACACATTTCACTGCTCTCATGGAAAGATACCATAGGGAGGGAGAACTTTGTGCTAGGAGGGGATAATTGATTGGAGCAGGACTCCCAAGGAGGTTGGGAGGTGTGGTCCCAAGCCCAGGGAGAAAGGGATGGTTGAGGACCTCCCTGAAAGCACAGAAGGAGCTCAGAGAGGCCCAGAAGGGTCGCTGTGGTCAAGATCACGTTCTGAAAGCAACAGCGCTGGGCTAAGTCCCTGGTCACCACTTCAGGCTGGGTGAACTTGGGCTTCAAATGTCATACAAAAGATAAGAGCTTTATACTTCCATAGTAGGTAGTCTCGGGGACTATATAAAATAATTTACATAAAAAGCCTGATGTTAAAGTCTAATGTATAGGCCACGCTATGTACAGGAGGTCAAGCTTAGTATCAATTAAAAAGAATGAGGTAGGTCTTAATGTACAAGCATAAAAAATGTCTGAAAGATATACTTCTGAGATGTTTAAATAGGAAATTACAAAGTAAAATAGATAATAGGAGACTATTTACCTTTAAAATTCCATATAACTGCAGTGGATTGAAGAGAATATTTATCTATGCCCCTGAGCTCATCACAATTGAAAAAGAAACTTAATAAGATGAGAAAATTCTCACTGATGCCGAGGGACTGAGTCATTATTTTGAAAACAGGTAGGAAAGGATAAAAATCAAACACTTCTCTAATTCTCAACACAAAATGTACTTCAAGATAACCAAATAAGTTGATAAGGGGAAGCTTCTCATAATCCTCCAGCTAGTGATGAATGAGGATATCTGAAGAGCAGCCTTTGACACACTCCTATGAATTAACAGATCTGGGTATTGAGCACCTACAGATGTCAGCTTCACAAAAACAAAGCCGACTGGAAATCAGGTAGCTGCAGATGGGAGAGCACAACACCTCCTGTGAAGGAAGCTGACCAGCAAATCAAATCTGGATCTGACCCCGCCATTAGAGTCAACCACCAAGGAGAAGGACATGACCAGGCACACAGGCACAGTCCTTACCTCTAACACCAAGGAAACTCGGCCTATTAAAACCCTTTGACAAACACCCTAATTTCTCAAAAGCCAAACAAAATAAACCTAAAAATCTGCAATAGTAAAGGGAAGAAGAAGATTAAAGATTAAAAGAAATTTTAAAATTCTCTCATCGATATACATGGACCACATTGCATCCTGATTTTAACATGCAAACTATTAAAAGAAATAATGAAACCACTGGAGAAATATGATGCAAACTAAATATTTGCTATACTTAAAGACTATTACTAACTTTTTAGGTGCATGTCTGGGATCAGGGTCTCTGGAAACAGCCTCTGAATTTATGTGCTAGTGATTTGTTACAGGAAGGCCTCTAGAAAAAGATCTTGGGAGAGAGTAAAGGAGATAGGGGAGGAAAGGAAAGTAGTGAGGAGTACAATTTGAGGCAAAGTCCCAGCCTCTGCCTCATCCTGTAGGGAGGGCACTCTGGAATGAAAATGCACTGCTGTCTGCCTGAAGGCTGACCTTCCACAGTCCGGCATCAGTCCCCAGTCATGGAGAAGGACAGGACATGAAAACACTTCTGATTCTAGATAGAAATTGTACATTACCTCTCCTGAAGAGCACGCATGGTCTTAATCTGTGGCGAGGACACCCATCTGCCTCAAAGCCTGAGGTCCTTTATGCAAATCCGCCCCTAGAGCAGGCAAGGAGTGGCCCCTGCTCCCAGAAGCATTTGTGCCAATCTAGAGCATTAAGCAACATTTTTTAAAAGATTTTTAAATGCAATTCTTTCTAAACTATATCATTATCATACAACTAAGATCAAGGAAGAAAGCATAATGAACACAATTTAAACTTTTTGCTAAATGGCTTAAGGTGACCTAAAATATGGTTCATAGGACAAAAATTCCACAAAATCCTACAGGAGCCGTGCAGAGAGGATTGTCTGACCAAGTAACTGTGGCAGAAGAGGAACTGCTCAACACTAGGCAGGCATTTTTAGAACAGGACTTCTGTGTGTACCACGGAAGGCAGAATCTCCTAAGCCAGTAACCTATGTCATTCCTTGTCAGGTGCACATTTATTTTTCTATTTGAACATCTCAAAATCTCGGTGCATCTTACAGAAGATACAGTAACTGCGAGCACAAATGTTCATGCCCAGGGTCCCAGTCCATTCCAAACAAGTTCAATGGAGACAGAGAATTAAAACTGCAGGCCTATTATATGACTGGCAACACACTAGTTGTCAAAGTAGCTTTTACCAGATCGTGGCTGGGCTCCTCTCTTGTCATCAGAAATCTGAAGTCTATCTGATCCATTGGTGTAGGCATTTTTAGAATAGGACTTCGCAGGCAGGCAAAAGCCTAAGCAGGCTTTTATCATCTTAGCCCAGCACATCTTTTCCTTCTAGAAACTTCACCCATGAAACTCCTAAGAGCACACTGACACCCACCCACAGGGCTTCAGGTATCCCCCACCCCAGATGAAATCATGTGGATTAAAACTGCCATAGTTTAGATCTGGAAAGGTCTCCAAGGGCCCATCTGTTAGAGGCTTGATCTGCAATCCACGGTACTATTAGGAAGTGGGTGAAATTTGAAGAGGTGGGAACTTGGAAGGCAAGCACTCAGAAGGGATTTGTGGGACCCCTGTGTCTTCCTCCTCTCCTCTTCTGCACCCGGTTACAAGGTAAATGGGGTTCACTGCCATGCACACTCACCAGGCTGTGCTGCCACAAGCCTCAAAGCAACTGGCTCAGTAAAGCCATGTAACAAGTAAGCCTTTTTGCTTTATAAATTACTTCTCTCAGGTATTTGTTACCCTAATACGAAGCTTGCTCATGAGGTAATATGGAAATTTTCCAGCTGTCTTGACTTCAGTCTCCTTGTCAGATGACCCCTTTTCCTTGTGATGCCTCTTGTCCTGCTTGACGGCTCACATTTTTCATCTAATGCAAGGTGAGTCACATCACAAGGGCTGCTAGAATAGAGGGTAAACTGTGAGTCAGTAAGTTCTAAATGAAAGGCAGAGGTCTTGATGAGAGTTCTGGACTGAACTGGGCCTCACAGAGGGGGCAGATGGGCTGAGGTGAGGAACGGGAGATCTGATACTGCTTTCTGGCTGGACCCTGAGGGACTGTTCACTAGAAGTCATCCCTAGGAGACCGTGAAGGCCATGAACTCTGTCTCCCTTCAGTCTAGGGCTCCTACATAAGGTGCTCCTTCCCAGCGTGGGGCCTGGAAGTAAGAAAACCCAGATGATAAGGCATCCCAGGGATCTTCCTGGCAGGAGCAGCAGGGCCTTAGTGGTCATGGACTCAGAGACCCCCAGAGCTCAAGCGCTAAGGAGAAAGTGTAGACTTTCAGGTGGAGCAGGACCACAGGACCAGTCCCTGTAGCATACAGGGAGGTAAACTGGAGGGGTTGGCCATATCCGTCTCGCAGCAGGGCCAGCTAGTTGCTATCAGGGAGTTCTCCATGTATGGTAACTCCAAAGGCCCACAGGAATCACGCAAGTCCCTAGAGCATAGGAAGTGAGGGAAATGACAAGGACTGACACACATCCATAAGGCAGGCTGGCCTGAGTTCTATAGAAACAGTGCATTAGCCAAGCTCAAGACCTCTGGGGGCAGCCTCCCCAGTTATAGACACATGGCAGAGGACCAGGTAAGCACTGGCTGGTAGCACAGGAGGGTACCACATCCACAGCCAGGCCTCTTCTGCTCCTCTGGGAGTCTCCTTTCCAGAACTGGCCTTTCTGGCCATCTGGAGGCCAGCTTTAGTGAAAGGTACATGTTCCTGCTTAACGTTCTCTGGAAATATGACCACTCCTTTGCATGAGGCCTGGCCTCCGTCTACACACTGCAGAGACTGTCCTCCATGATGACAGGCACAACTATAGGTGGCTGCAAGTCCCTACCGCCTTCCTTCAGCCTGTCACCCAGTCCTCACTCAAAGCCAGGAGGCCACCTGAGACTCAGATCTGGACTTTGAGTTTCAAGTTTCATTGTGGGAATTGTCTTTTCTGAGGTGATACTGGAGTTGGAGTGACAGGAAGGGAGATAGGAAGAGACAGATGTGGCATGGAGTCAATTGATTCCCAGTCGACTGGCAGAACACTCTTCAATAGAAACTCTGTATTAAGCCCCCTCTCTCATGCCTTTCTGCTTTATTGAAAGATGAGACACAGACATGTACCTTCACTGACTCCTGGACTTGTGCAGCCTGTAGAGTAGAGGCACCCTCATGTGCACTCTACAGACCCTGACTTGTACTCACCCTCCCCCAATCTACCTGTGTAGCCAACTGCCAGGCCCTCCGTATCAGCAGCCAAGTCCCCAGGGAGAGCACACCCTTCCACAGACACTGTGCCCTCACACATGCCATCGCACAAGTGTCAGGCGCTGGCCTACGTGCTGTAGAAATATTAATGCATTTGAGCTGATCATAACTCTTGGAGATATTACTGTGATTGTTCCCATTTTCTAGATGAAGCTGAGGCACAAGGGAGTAATTGGCTCAAAATTCCCCAGAAACTATACGTATGTTACATAAAGACACACAGAACTCAGGTTGTGTATGCAGCTTCCTACTGGGATCAATGTCCAGAGGCATTTCTCCTCTTAATTTCTTGTCTATTTGATGAGCATCTGTAAGCCTTGAGCAGGACTCTGTGGAAGCCATGCACAGACTAAGTGATATCATGAAGACCCTTTAAAAATTTCTTAAGGAAACTATACATCCTCTACTGTGTAGTTCACCTAAATTCTTCAAAAGCCCAGTGATGCAAAGTTTTTAAGTTATGCTCATTTTAGGGTTGAGGAAACTGAGTTTTCAGGCTGTAATCCTCCATCAGACATAGGATCATCAGCTAGGATTTCTGCAGTTTTCATGTCCAGTGGCCCATCTACTGCAAACCCCATGCTCGTAGGTCTTCACGTCAGATGGCAATGTGGTGAAGGGAAAGGGCTTATTAAGTGGGCTGGCCAAGATGTAAGACTATGACCATTCCCAACCACTTGGAAGCATTTGGGAAATATTCAGCTACTACTTTTTTTTTTTTTTTTGAGGAACCAGGGATTGAACTCAGGCCCTTGCTCTTGCCAGGCAAGTACTTATTCTACTGAGCCATCTCCCGGGCCGCCCAGCTACTTCTTGGGGACTGTAAATTGGTACATTTTAGAGTACAAGTGAACATAAAAGCTTTTAAAACATGACTAAGTTTTAATTCTATAATCTTATTTTCAGGCATTATGCCTAAGAACATAATTGGACCATCACACAGACATATGTGCAAAGCTGTTTGTTGTGAAAGTTACTACACTGGCAAAAATCTGGGAAAACCAACTGACAATAGGTATTGGATAAACAATGGAAAGCCTGGCGTAAGGTGTGCAATCACTGAAATTGCTGCTGCACACCAGTTCACCGACAAGGAGCTATGCACGCATTGTTCTTGTTTGTTCAGACATGCAGGTTACAAGGCGAAGCTAAGATGTTTTTAAATGAAAAACATCTAGAAAGCAATCCATCCCAAATTTTAGTAACCATTGGTACAGATTTGTGAGACTTTACATATTTTTTTCTCTTGCACACCTATATTTTTCCCTATAAACATAATAATTTTGTACTTTCCTAAGATAGAAAACAGTTTTGAAAGTAGGACATTGTTAGCATGGTCTGAAGCAGTAAAAACCAAGGTCTTGTGTCCCACATTGCCCCAGAAAATTCTGCTTCCCACACCAGATAGCTGTCATGAAGACCGGCCCTGGCCTGCCAGTCAAGTGCTGAGGAAAATTAATGGCAAAAACACAAAAAAGACAAATTAACTCAAGAACTATAAAATTCTTGACATTCAACTCATTATAAGAGGAAATGTAGGAGAGATCTTCTCCCATCGCTGCCACATGGCCAGCCGCAGAAACTGTAGACTGTGCCACTGGATATAGTTTCAGGTCAAAGAACCAGCATTGCCTAAGTCCGACCAGGGGAAGCATCCTGCTTTCACCACTGTGGTCAGCCTGGATTCCTTGGTGGCAGCAGCCCGTTGGGGCCACTGACAGCCCCCGTTATCCCCTAGGAGCCTCAGGCTGTCACCAGCTGTAAGCATTCACATGAATGCTGGAAATTAGATACCAAGAATGCGGGTATCCTTGGGGGCCTACAGAGAGTAGGGTTGAGTTCATTTCATATCTTGCCAGCTGAAATGGGAATGGTGACAGCTTCTTTGGGAAGCTATCTGGAAGCATCCAGTGAAATTAACTACAAATTAACATATGCCCTGGCCCGGAAGTTTGCTGGCTGGAATCCTTTTCCAGAATTAACAGCACCAGCTTAAGAAAAGGTGTCCCAGGGTGTCAGGTGTAACGTTAGAGCAGGCACTACAGGCATAGTTCTATTATGCATGTTACTGGCCCTGAGGCGTTGACGGTGATGGGCAAAGACACGGACTTGAGGGAGGAGGCAGTACTTCCCTGCTGAAGTTGAGGAGGGCAGGAAGTCTTTCCAACAGGGCAGGAAGCACCATGTAAGTGCAGGCAGCCCCTGGACTGTGAGTGTAGGCAGTGTGAGACACTCCAGGCATAGGTCCTGCCCTTTCTGAATGTACCCAGGACTGGAGTTAATCAGGATGGTAAGGGAAGAAAGATGGAAGTGATGTCATGAGGGGAGTTTTCTATTGATAGGCAGACCCAGGAAGCACCCCACACAATGCCATACAGGGCAGCACTAGGCTTAAGCAGGAGAAAGATAGAGCGAGAGAGAAACACAAGCAAGAGCCTATAGTTGTGGTTCTCATGGTACAAGAGCAGGTGAGGCAGGGTATATAGGGCAGGACTAGAAGGGTGGGGGAAGACAATGTTATTGGGGCTGCCCTGAGCTGTCTGCTACCTGGCCCTGGGTGATTACTCATCACAGTCTGTTGGAGAAGGTATAGGGTGTGGGTTCTCACCTGGTGTCTCAGTTACTCTTCTCTTATTGCTAAGACAAATACCTGACACTCAAAATCAGGAAGGAAAGGTTTATTTAGCTCACAGTTACTGGAGGTTTCAGTCCCTACTCAGCTGGCTCCAAGGCAGAGTGGCACATGGCAGAGAGCAACCTTTCATGGCAGCGGCAAAGAGCAGATAGCAAAGGGGGGAGTATCAGCAACAATGGCTATGGAGAGGAGTTCTGTCTCCTTTAAGTTGCACTTAGGCTGTCTGCCCCCAGGCTGGGTGGAGCATCCATACCCATAATCCCAGTAGCTCTCACACCCACAATCCTAGCAGCACTCAAACCCATAATCCCAGTAGCTCTCACACCCACAATCCCAGCAGCACTCACATCCATAATCCCAGTGGATCATGAGTCAATCACAAACTCTAGAAGTCCACCCGATGACTGCATGAAGCTTTGGGGGGACAACTAGACACAAACCATAACACTTGGTAAGGAAAGGCAGGCTCACAGGAGAGAGTCCTTTCCATCTCTAGCGACTGGCTACGTCCTGAGAAAGGAGTCTCCAGGTCAAACAAAAGAAAAGAAAAATCATGCTTAATACAGCTAGCCAGGCTCAATAGTCAGGGGGTGGGGCCAGGGAGATGGCTCAGTGCAATAAGCGCTTCCCTGGCAAGCGCAAGGGCCTAAACTCAGTCCCCAGTTCCACCAAAAAAAAACAAACAAACATAGTCAGGGGGTCGGGTGTCCCCACCTGGGGTGGGGGGGTCAGTCATCTTGCAGAGACCAAAATATAAGAAAACCCAGGCTACCTTCAGGAAGTGCCAAGCCTGCAAAGGAAGAGGGAACATGGAATGATGTCACACTGTTGGGCTTGGGAATCACTAAATTGTGCATTGCAAACTTAGAAGACGGGGCCTTCCACATGGAAGAGGGGGCCAGGGGCCTTACATTCTAGGTTGGAGATTGTGAGCCAACTCCGATGTGCCGGGCAGAGGCTCCAGGTGACAGGCTACCACTTTAATTTCCAGAATTATATTTCTCTCTGGGTTTAACCTGCAGATAGAAACTGGAGCCAGAAGAGTAACTGAGTCCCACAGGGAAAGAAGGAAGCCAGTAAGGAGAGAGATACTTTCTTTCCTTTGTGCCAAAACCAAATTCCAAGTACTTGGGTGGCCTCGGAATCTCAGGGGTAGGTCGGGAAATGAAGCATGCTTGGAATGGGACATGTGACTTCTAATGATGCGTGTGTGTGTGTGTGCAGACACGGCAGCAGATGAGTCACCGCTTCCACCCAAACCCGCTCACCTGCAGGGCCCCTCGAAGGCTGCAGGCAGTGCCTCCGCGGAGGATACCACCCACTCCCTCCTTCCAGTGACCTCCTAAACAGTGGAAATTAACTTTTATCATGAGTTTAAAAGAAGAAGAAAGAAAAACACAGAGCAGAGAGATTCTATTTGTGGCACTGGGCTGAGAATTTCACAGAGGGAGTTTGTCTTCATCTCCGCCTAAAGCTGGACCTTAAACACTTAGAATACTTGCATGAGATACTGACCTGGCTCTGCCTGTGACTGGCATCTGTGATGGTCAGGAACAGAACAAGAATAGCTCTCCTGGGCTGCCACGGCCTTACCCAATGTACACAAGAGCCTCTTCACAGGGACGGCTGCACATCTGCCCACTCTCTCCATCTGCCGCCCAGCACAGCCTGCCAAACTATGTCACTGAGCACGGGGGGTCCCTGGGGGCAGGCCCTGGGCATTGGCTGAGGCAACGCTTAGAAGCCCCTGGCCATGGGGAATCCTTTTGCCTCCCTGGGCATTGCCTAAAAAGGTTGAGAGTTTTCAGCTCAGACTGCCTGCCCTACTCTTGCCCAAGGAGCTGCATTATAATTCAAAACAACTATAGGCCATCTGTGCCTGAGCTGATGTGTCCACACCCAGCTGGGCTATCCCCTTGCCCCTCCTGCCCCTCCCCCTCCAGAACGTTCATTGCCCACCTCTTGCTCATCAGAAGGGTGATCCTTTCTATATTCCAAAAGTATATTCCAAATCTATATCTCTTGTTCCAAAAAATGCAGACATGGAGCTCCTGCCTACAGTTACCTGCTGAAATAAATACCTGTTAGTCAAAAACAAACCCTCCTTCTCCTCAAATGGAGCAAGGAAAAATAGACACGGCCCCTGGCAATTAGAAATAATGTGCCTACCCCAGGAGCACAGCCCAGCTCCCCAGTTTTGCCTTCCCCTTTCCCAAGTATAGAGAGAGTTACTGACATTGGCTTTAAAAAGGATCCCAAAAGGGCAAGGATTTGCAGACTTAAAAGACCAAGCAAAGCCATGGGATATCTTGTTAAAATGAAGACATGGAGGTAATAGTTTGAGGCTGAGGCACAGAATGATGCTTCCTGGGCACAATGCTGCTGCTGCTGCTGCTGCTGCTGCTGTTGAACTGCTCTGAGCAGCAAGGGTTTAGGAAACAACCAGCTCTCATCTTCAAACATAGTTACATATGCATTGGTGTGTACGTGAATATGTACATGTGTTACATAAACACATGTGTATGCGTGTGTATAAATACAAACACGGTAAGGCATACAATAATGCCTTAAAAGAGAATACTATCAAAAGGGGATCTTTTTATCTCTTTCTGAATAGGATGGCTTTATAGATATAGTATTTAAGCTTTCCTCATAGCTTCAAGATGCAAGGTACTATCATTTTGATGATAAACACATCTTTTTTTAAAAAAATCATTTAACCATAATAAATTCAAAATGCATTTTTATAGGAAGAAATCAAAACCCCTAAGGAGGGAAATTAGCTCTAGGGAAAGTGCTGACTTATGGTTGTAGCATTGAAGCTGAAAGGCCCTGGGGAGCAGGGCTGCGTGCACACCACCCCACACCACCCTTGGGAGCCCAGGGCCAGGCCAACTGCAGGTCTTGCCTGGTGCTGCACGGGACTGAAAGTTTCAGCTGCCTGGGAAGAGGGTAATGAGGAGGGACCACCTGCATGTCTGTTGCTGGTAGCTTGAGAAGGTAAGGGTTCGTGCAATTTGACAGAAAAAGAAAGGCTATTTGGGAGGCAGATGTTTCTGTTCTGGTCTTCTTTTCTCCACTTTAGCCTCAGGGAGAAACCCACTCGATGGTGTACTTGTTTGCAGCTATTACAGTCTGTAGGCACTTCCTCCTTTTCTTCTAGATTAAATACTTAGGCGATAGATGACGACATTGCTGGGGAGACTGCACAGAGAGAGCCACAGCCTTACAGACTGGGCTGGTTACTGCAATGATCATCCGCCTTCCACTACTATAACAAATATCAAGATAATGCAATGACAGTGAGGAAAGGTCTGCCCAGCTGTAGCTCTAGCCACAGGCTTCGCTCCATACCTGGCTGAACCGGCTGCTTCCGAGTCTGCCTCCAGGCAGCACCTCATAGTGGTGGTGCACCAGGCAGGGCAAAGCCACTTACCTTGCTGTGATCTAGAGAGCAGAGAAAAGAAAGGGAGACTAGGATCCCACTAATTCTGCAGGGCAAGCCCTTGATGACCTAAAGACCGCCCGCCCACTGGCCCTGCCTCTTAAGTTCCCACTTTCTCCCAGTAGTGACCAGCTGAGAGCCAAGTCTTCAGCCCTTGAGCAGTTGGGATATTCCCAGCTCCCAACCAGCGCAGGGGTTTCATTGTTTCTTTCCAGCTATTCTGCAGTCCACCTCTCAATTTTCAAAAGCCAGGAGGCCGGGGACAGAGCTCAGAGGCACAAGCGCCTGTCTGGCAAGCTTATGGTCCTCAGTTCGATTCCCTATACCCCCTGCCCAAAAAGAAACCACTTCACTCACAAAATACTCAACAGCCAGACACACCCCTAAAACGTCAGACCTTCTAAACACCTCCCAACCCCCAAGTCACCTCCATTTCCACAGAGCTGCATGTCCTGGCCACCCTTGAGACACCCAAGAGGTCCCAGAACACATGGACTACACTTGAACGTGTGAAGGGAATACGAAACCCTGATCTCTGCTGTGTGTCTTCCTTTCTGACCCACACCGCACCCTTTTGCGGTCTGTCGGCTTTCTGCGGCTCCTGCTATGGCTGATCTGGATGGCATTTCAAATTGTCTAGCGCCATCTGGTGGAAAACTTCAGTCATCGCTGAGCGGAAAGCCACTTCCTGTACAAGGTCCCAGACAAAAGGCTCAGAAGACGACTCAAATTCTCCTCAACCCCAACCTACTCCTACTTGCAGTAAAAACATTACATGTAGGATCTCAAGTCCGCATCTTGTACAGCAATTAACCACTAAGAAGAATATATGCAGCGTGTTATTTGTTGAAACTGTACTTCCGATTTGGTTTGAAACTGTCTCATTGCTGTTTATCAATAAAATTTTGAAAAAAAAAACATTACAGGACACTATGATGTTTGCATAGGGTGGTGGGAAGAACATACAGATTAAGAATGAACTCAAACGCAGCTCAGCCACCCCACACCTGGGTGTCATAGAGCAAATTCCTCCCGCTAACCTTGGTTTCCTTACCCACTTCCCTGCCCTGGAAATTTGCCTCTATTAACTTTGTTCATTGATATAAAACTCCTGGATGGAATTAGGTCTTCAATGAAATATAATTTTATTTTTGTGATTATCATTTGTGACTATCAAATTATGTCTAAAGTCTGGTTATCGTCTCAAAAAAATTATTCTAGCACTATGCATGGGGGGCTGGTGAGATGGCTCAGTGGTCTAGGGCACCTACTTAAAACAAGCTCAGCAAAACACAGGGACCGCGGTTCAAACCCCAGCACCACATGCCAGCCAGCCCGCCCCCTGGTGGGCTGAGCTGGCCACACACACACACACACACACACACACACACACACAAATAAATATAAAAAAAAAGAAGAAGAAGAAGTAAAGCCTTGGGGCCGGGGAGATGGCTCAGTAGGATAAGCGCTTGACTGGCAAACGCAAGGATCTGAGTTCAATCCCCAGTTCCGCCCCCCCCCAAAAAAAAGAAGTAAAGCCTTAAAGCTAGCACACATGAAATGTTATCTGATTCAGGCCAATATGCTGACATAAAAGCTTAGGCCTAGGCTCCATCTGTTCTTTAAGGGGCCGGGGAGATGGCTCAGTGGAATAAGCACTTCCCTGGCAAGTGCAAGGGCCTGAGTTCAATCCCCGGTTCCACCAAAGAAGAAGAAGAAGAAGTAAAGCCATGTTGTTATGTTGAGCTGTAGGGGACTCAGGTCAACAATTTCTGACATTGCCAGTGAAGTAGAAGACCCAATACCATTATAGACTGAACTCTTAGAATATTTTGCTGAGTTTACACACCTATAATATTCAAATAACAACTTAACAAAAAAAGGGGATACAAATGAATGTCCATTTTGTATCTGTGTATTCAAAGTGGTTAGGATAGGGGCTGGTGAGATGGCTCAGTGGTCTAAAGCACCTACTTAGAACAAGCTTAGCAAAGCATAAGGACCGCGGTTCAATCCCCCAGCACCACATGCCAGCCAACCCCGCCCCCTGGTGGGCTGAGCTGGCCACACACACACACACACACACACACACACACAAATAAATAAAATTTTAAAAAAAATTTTTTAAATAAAAAAAAAACCACTATGCATGGGAGTTTCTTGCTTGCCCCAAAGTTGTGCCCTTACCACATAAAGGACTTTCTCTCTGCCTGTATTCCAACCCCAATCGGTGAGGGTAGTAAAAGTAAATAACGGAGCAATGCTTTCTAGAATCATCTGTCCTAGTTTTCCAGAGGATGGAAGAAAGTAAGCAGCATTTTGCGCCTGAGCCTGACACTGTACAGTTGTGGCTGTCCTGCCATCTTCTCGGGCTCCAAACAGTTCTAGAAAGAACCTGTACTGGGGGCTTATCTGTCCTCCCAATCACTAGCAATGAAAACACAGCTCCCTCCACCACCACTAGCTCTCCTGGTCACAAAATTGAGAGTATCTGGCTGTTGACTTTGGACTTAGCAGGGCAGTCAGGTGGTGTCAGCTACCTGAATTCATATCTGGTCCAATTTCCACACCCATAAGGGGGTCCACACAGATGCTCTGTGACCTTAAATTTATAGGAATCTGAATGCTTACGGGAAGGATGTAAGAGTAGCAAAATTACGTGGGGCTAAGAGATGCTGTCTCTGGCTTCTTTCTATCTGAGTCTATGACTTCATTCATGAGTTGTTTGGCTACCAGCTAAATTTCATTTCATGCAATAACTGAATGGGGATGTGTTTCTGAAATCTTACTCTATATTTCTAAAAAGTATGGATTCCACAAAAAGCTAGGACTGGAGGTCCCATTCAAGCCAGCTATTCCCCTCCTAGGCATTTTATGTGCACCCATGTTTATAGCAGTACAATTTGTCATAGCTAAAGCTTGGAAACAATGCAAATGCCCATCAACTGAGGAATGGATATCAAAGATGTGGTTTTGCCCAGTGGAGTATTATTCAGCTATAAGAAAGATAAATTCAAGACTTTTGTAGATAAATGGATGAAGCTAGAGACTATATTAGTAAGTGAAGTAAATCAAATTCACATGTGCAAGCATCGTATTATCTCGCTAGTGTGAGAACCCGAAAAAGTAATGAAAATCTCAAAGGTAAAAAGACAGTGTGAAAGGGAAGGAAATTGTTCAATGGGAAGAAAACACTGGGATGAGGAAGAGGACAAATGAAAGGAGGGAAAAGGTTATATTTAGGTATATATGCAGAATAGTTTGGATAATTAATTATATTGATTTTGCTAGTCTTTTGAAAGGAGTAGTTAATATTTTAAAAAAAAAATTTTAATCTGAGTTTTTTTCTTTCCTCTTTGAATTTCTTATAACTTCTTTGCTATTGTTTTGCTTTGTTTTTTTTCTTTAAAAAAACTTACACATTTATATCTTAATCTGAACAATTTGGAGATAGCATCATGTAATAAGGCAACCATTGTTGAATTCCTATTACTTTGTTTAATGAAATGTTGTGTCATTTCTAATGTTACTTTTTCTATCACTATTCTTTGAAGATGAAATAAATAAATACATTATGAGTTTATTTGATTAGGCTATAATATAAATAAATTTAAATATTATGAAATTCATACTAATAAAAGAAAATTAAGTTCAGAAATTTATGTACTTATTTGACAAACTCACAGCCCCCATGTAACAAATGGAGCCAAAAGAGGAGGAAGTGCTGGTTGTCATTTAGGGATAAATAATCATGAAGCATGCACGAGACACAGCCAAGGCAGGTCCCCAGCAAGAGCATGTAGTTTTCTTTGGTGAGTTTTAATCTTAAGTCATGGCTCTTTTTTTCTACAGGTCAAGGGCTTAGTGACACAAACTTCCAGTTTAGCTCAGGTGTATGCACCTGGAAGGATGGACACCAGGCCCGAGGAGGCAGTGGTTGGAGGGCTAGAGAACCCGAATAGAACCAGTTGGCAGACACTGGCTGTTCCTCTGTCTTTTACCATTGCATGTGAATATGTCAAGCCAGACAAAGCTAGTTCAGGATAGTTCTGTTCATAATCCTTTTCTTGGTTCTTGGAGATGGGGGAAGAGGCCCTCAGATGTCCCCCAGATGAAAGGCTGCTTGAGATTTCGGGGCCTTAGAACCACAGTGGGCATCTATTGCTGATCCCGAGGTCATCAATGGAGCCAGGAGCTATGGCTTTAAAGATCTGGATTGCTGTTTTTCTTTGTGAATTTTTTGTTTGTGTTTTGCCTTTTGGATTCTTTGAGACAGTGTCTCACTTTGTAGTTCAGGCTGGCTCTGAACTCTGTATGTAGCCCAGGCTGGTCTCCACCTCAAGGGATTCCTCTTCCTCAGGCTCTCCAGTGCTGGGATTATATGTGTATGATGCTGTGCCCAGCTTGTCTGGGTTTTTTGAGACAGGTTAAGTTCCTTCACCTACATTTTTTTGTTTTTTCATACATCAGTGTGGGTTAAAGCAATTTACTGGAACACAAAATAAATGGCTGAAAGAGAATCAAAAGAGGAATTAGCAAAGTTCTGTGGAATATGCTCCAGTGAAAAGAGAGGGTAGAGGACTCGTTGGCAACAGGGTTTGCATTGGGCTTGCCAGCTCTCACTGTTCAGAGTGCATAGAGTAAATTCTACTCACACATTTTTGACTGAAACTATACAGGAGCACTCAAAACCTGGGAAAACGTGGAACAATGAGCTGCAGAATATTTTTCATACACACACATCTAGCATTTGCTTAGGAAAATAAGTCCAGAGAGAAATAATGTAATAAACGAAAACAGTACCTATTTCATAAAATGGAATATGTATGCACTAGCTAAAAAAAATCATTTATTCTGTTCCTAAAAATGGAACTTATGCTTTCTCTTTTGAAAACACTTGTTAATATTTTGCCTTTGTGTTAGGCATGGTGTTGGAAACCAGACATCTAAAATAAATAAAACACAAAAACTGCCCTTAGCCCAGTACCATGATTAAGACTCTGAAGTCAGATTCCCAAAGTATGAGCATCAGCCCTTCCATTTGCAGTGTCTGTGGCAATAGGAAATTACATAAGCTCTTAGGAATTATTTTCTCATCTGCAAAATGGGCAGAACAATGACGCCTGCATCATAAATTTGCTTTAAAGATGAAAGGAATGCTGTTAAATACTTGAAACATCAAGACATATTATGTACTTTTAAATAAGTAAAATAAAGGGACACATAGTTTAAAGTCAAAAGCAAGCATGTAGCCAGGTAATTCAAGCCACGTGAAGGGCATTACAATAAAGACATCCTCTGGAAGCTCAAAGAGGGAAGGGAACAGCTCCTAATGTCAGGACAGGCTCCTCAGAGAAGACAGCAGAAAGACCCTCAAGCTGAATCTTACAAAATGAGCTGGAGTCCTCCGGTAGGGCTGGACACTGGAGGCAGGGACCCTGTAACTTCAGGCACCTAAGGTGCCTTTCTCTACCTTGTCAGGGGATGCAGCCTTATTCCAAGCACCAGAAAGCCCTATCCTCATGGGAAAAGAAGAACCTCAACACAAGAAGATCCCCTGGGTAGGGATGAAGAAATGCTTAGGAGTTTCCCATTTAAAAGTAGTAGTCAGTCAGGCTACTAATGGCCCTCACATCTGCCATAGGATCAGTGTGACTGAGCCAATTTCTAGACCAGAAAGGCACTACAATGAGAATTCCCCACCGAGAATTAGAATGGAGCTATTTCTGCTTAATTGGAGGGGCTTCACATTTATAGAGATGAAGAATAATAGAACAGCTTCATGATAAATCCAGCCCTCTGGGTGTCTCACAAGAGCTGCCTCCCACAAAACCCAAGTCCAACTGGAAAAAGCACCAAGCCTGGTGAATATAGATGAGCTTGGGGGCCGGGGAGATGGCTCAGTAGAATAAGTGCTTCCCTGGCAAGCGCAAGGGTCTGAGTTCAATCCCTGGTTCCGCGGGGAAGAAAAAAAAAGATATTCCAGCTGCACTGAAGATGGCAATTTGTAATAGTAGGTTCATGCTTGGAGTGCCTGTCATTCTGGTCTTCTGAATACGGGCTACTTGTCATGACATGCCAGTTGCTGCCATGCTGTCTCTTGGATAGATGACTGTTCAAAAAGAAGGGGATGGTGAATGAAGGCAGGAGACAAGAAAAGGAATGCTGTGGAACTGTCCTGCTACAAGGTTGTATATGGTTAGATTTCTGGACTTATGTGTAAACATAAGAAGTATATACTTCTTTATGCCTATTCTTAAAATATATTTTAATTTTTTAAATGTTTTTTCATCATATTCTGTAGGGACTTAAAGTTTAACGTATCAATACTTGATAAGAAATACCTGTTCTATGTTATGCCTAAGATGTTTGATATTCAGACAGTGAGGTTAAGCTTAACAGCCTAGCTTGTATGGTAATAACAATAAGCTTGTCTTCTGGAAGGTTAACAACCTAAGTTTACAGACCAAAATTAGAAAAAGGAGGGTTGCAAGGAAAGCCAACATTTTTGCCCTAGCCTTCCAAGGTCAATTAAGACTCAGGACATATGAGAACTTGTACTGTAATGTCATGTAACTCAGTAGTGTGCCAAATTTTCTGATCAAGGAGATTATGGGGCCAAAGAGGAAAGTGATTGATGATGTAGAGCATGCCTAAGGAGAGTCATAGGGAGAGAAAACATTCTCTCAGGCTTTCACAGAGAGCACATTGGCCAAGCAATGGCTGTGACTCATCCACATGGCTGACAACTGACAAGGATCTACAATCTGAGGTACAGGATCTCAGGATAAATCCTGAGGGGATTTGACTGACCTTATCAGATCCAAAAGCTACAACTTCTGTTGCATAGGTCTTGCTTTATCTTGTTCTTAACTATCCAGCAGAAAAGTATAAAAACAAAGTATAAGAAGTAAAGCCATGCTGTTATGTTGAGCTGTAGGGGACTCAGGTCAACAATTTCTGACACTGCCAGTCAAGAGGAAGACCCAATACTATTATGGACTACTGGACTCTTTTAGAATATTTTGCTGAGTTAACACACCTATAATATCCAAATGATAGAACTAAACAAAAAAGGGGATACAGATGAATGTCCATTTTGTATCTCTGCATTCAAAATGGTTAGGATAGATTTATAGTTACATTCTCTTAATGAATAGAGGAATTTTTTCTAATAGTGTTTGTAAATAGGATATCATGTCCACATCTTTTACTAGGAAGAATGTATGCAATGTGTTAATTATTGAAACTTTCCTACCAGTTTGATTTGAAACTGTCTCATTGCTACATGTCTCTCAATAAAATTATGGGGGAAAAAAGAATATAGATGAGCTTGGAAAAATCATCTTTTCCATTTAATTCTCTGACTGTGGAGAAAAGCATGATGTCATTTGTGAAATTCATATCCTGATGCCTCATAGGTGAAAAGTCTCCAGGCTTCTTCCTTTACACATGTTTGCTATCCATTTATTAAACCTAAGAGCTCTTGGGGGCAGCTCTATTGCACTCCTAACCCTGGCCTCATTTACCCACCCACTATCTCTCACTCTTATGCCAAATGCCCGGTTCTGTAACAATCCCTACACAATGGACTAATGTCCTAGGGTGGAGTGGGAGGGTTATAGGCATGAGGACAGTGGGTAGCAGTGAGGAGATTAGTAAGTAATAACAACCGAAAAGCCCATCCACCACTGCTTGTTTTCCTCTCCCGAAGACAACTTTCTAGAGTTCAATAGCTGCTGTAGTGATGCCCAGTGAATTACAACATGTTCATTTGGAATTCAGTAATTATACAGCTACAAGCTGATACCTGTTAGCTGTAAGTGGGGAGTGTTTTTGCCTTAGGGATGACAGATTTACAGAATTCCCACATACCTACCCATAGAGTTGTTTACAACCAGCCTTACTCAGAGAGCTCCTCAAAATGTGTTCAGCACAAACTCAGTAACCTGAACACTAGCACCCTGGTATATCTTGGAGTATCATGTTTATTTTGAGAGCAAAACTCATAGAGAAAGATACTGGCCACCTCTACCTTCTAAGCTGTTGAAGAGGCTGCAGAAGAGTCCACAAAGAGCTAGTGCCCACCCTGTTATACTGGAGTCCACATCATGAGTATGTCATGCCAACTATATAATCTATAGTCCTTTCGCTCTCACAATATGGTTCCCAGATAGGTGGCATCCCCTGGCACTTGGTAGAAATCAGTATGGCCCCACTGTGGACCTACTGAGTCAGAAACTCTAGAGCAGGACCCTAACATCTATATTTTAACCTAATAAGCCAGGGATTCTGATGCACACTTCAGTTCAAAAACCACTGACCTGGTTGGTCATGGAGTTGACAAACCTGTGCTACAAATAACCAAGTCTTCTACATGTTAGGTTTTGCTATCCATTTATTCCTATTACAAATACTCACCTCTGCTGTTGAATCGTTTTCAATGAGCAGGAATAGACAATGTGTAAGATGAATGAGACTGACTGCATGTTAATAAAACTTTATTTGCAAACACAAGCAACAGATCAGATCTGGTTCCTGAGAGATAGGTGGCAGACCCTGACCTAGTCTATCTTGGTACAGCCAAGACTTTTGGATGCTATCTCACCAGTCAGAATGTTAATATTTCAGCTAGATCTATGTTCCTGGTTTCTTCAGGAATCTTTATTAATTTTTTTAGAAAATGATATTTACCTGTGATCAAAACATGAAATTATTCAGAAAAGTAAAAAACATCTTTTCCAAAAGACAATGATAGAAAAGATGTGACAGTACCATTTCTCACGGAGGAAACTGAGCCTCAGACAGGACCCGCCACACTGCACAATCAACCTTGTGTTACCCTTGAGCACAGATAGCTCCATTTCCCTAGAGAATGTGGACAGAGCCTTCCAGAATCATGTGACAGTGACCCAGGACATGGGGTGACATGGGGTGGTGACAGTGATCTATACCACACTGCTGAGCAAATGGACAATAGATTTTCAAAATGGCTCATTCATGGCTCACAAATCTCTAAACTTTATCAACAGTATCCACCCAAAGATTCTGTTATGTTTCCAGAGCAAAAGGAAGTCTCTCTTCACAACTAGTAATGTACATCGTGCAACAGAGTAGAGATGGGTTTGGTTTAATATCTAGGTCTTTTCTGGAAAACCAGCTTTAAAGACTGGTAGGAGCTATCTGAAACACTGTGACATAGTATTCTCAGGTGACACTCACACTCCACCGAAAGTATGTGCTATATGATTAGTGATGTCCCAGCACTTCCTCCTCTGCTCAGAACATAATGTCAGTGTGCTGTCTGTCCACCAACACCAGCGAAGCCATTCTCACCCAGTACCATATCCAGCAGCACAGGGAGGAGAAGTTACGACGTTCATAGTAGCATCAAGACAGGGATGCTGGCCCCAGACTGTGATCAAGATCTCAGACAATATCTAAGGGGTAGTTTTGACAGCCTCCTTTCTTCTTCTCTCTGGGTAATAGAAGGTGTGTTTATAAAATACCTGGCCAATGCTCCTTATTAAGGGGTCCATTCAGATAAGCAAGATATCGCGACAATCAAAGTTCTTCCCACTATTTTTCAGACAAAATTTGGGAGGGGAAAAAGCTTATTTCCTCTCTGATCTGAAGATCTGAAGAACCTGAAACTCCTTAGGTAATGGCAGCCATACTCCCTTGCCAGGTGGTTACCAAGCTGAAAGACTGAAGCCCAGGTCTGGAGAACAAAGGATAAGAGATGAAGAAGCCAGGATCTGAGAAGCATTCAGCTCTGACACTTATATCGTTACAGATAAACAGTACCCCTAGATTTTCGCATCACAAGGTGATCATTTCAAGCTTTTAACTTTGGTTATATATTTAGCTTGTGTTGGGATAAATTTCTGCATTTGTATCTATGAGAGTTTTAACTAACATAATTGCTCCAAAATCAGGAAAAGGGAGGGAGGAGTTTCTTAGATCAGAAAAGTAATTATCAAGAGTATAGATGAGATAGCTCAGCCGACTAAAGCTCCTGCTTAGGCAAGCTTAGGCAAGTGCAGGGACTGTGGTTCAATCCCTGGCACCACATACCATGCCAGCCCCCTCCACCCCCCGTGCCCCACATAAAGGTACACGCTTGTAATCCCAATGCTGGAGAGCCTGAAAGTAGGATGATCACCAAGAGTCCACGCTGTGTAATGAGACCCTGTAACAACCAAAAAAACAATAACAACAACAACTTTTAAGTCTAGGCCACTCTACTCAAATCAAAAGGGAAGTGCCATATATAACCTACTGACAATGTAAAAGTATGAAAATTTTGCAGCATTTTGTTCTTAATTTGTTTACCAGGAGCTACATCACTTTATTGTAACAAACAAATCCAAATCTCAGTGCCTAAATGCAGCAAAGTCTTTGAGGTGACGCAGAGACCGCTCTGAGGTAACTTCCCCCTTGCTATGGCTCAGGGGTCCAGGTTGTATGGATTTGTAACTGTGCCACTAAAGCAAAACCTCCTCAGGGATCACATAGCATGGACAGATGGACAGAGAGAGGCACCTGGGCTTCGCCCTGCTTCTGCTTACAAGTGGCCAGCCCCAGGCACAGAGCCCTGCCCTCTAAAAGGGGACTCGATGTCCACAGGCCTGGAATGTGATGGGAGCTGAACTGGAAAGTAGGAATATCAGCACTCGCAATGTCCACCACACATGCGTGGTATTTCCCCAGCAAATCAGAGGACTTCGCTGATACAAATGCAGAATACAGCTAGGAGGAAGTCTGAATGTGGAATGTTTCACAAACAGCATGATAAATTGTGTGCACATAAAACAACACCACCATTCCTATACATCTAATAAACACAGATCCATGAGGTTACTGTTCTCCAGTAAAGGCTTCCTCAAACTGTACTGTGGTTACTTCTATCCTTCTGAGGATTCAGGCCGGCTGATGGATGCAGAGGGAAAGGATGTATGTGAAAGAGGGCTGACAGGGAATTAATATCAAAAATAAAAACACAGAAATGGAAACAAACACTAGACAGTGCAGTGAAGTGTTCTCCATATCTGTCTTCTTGTCTCTCTGCCTCTGTCCATTTGAACAGAACACATCTGACATCCCAAAGTCTCTTTTTTATTCCACTTCAATATTGCAGGCTAAAGAAGGCCATCCATCAAATCCTAAGATGAGGGCCCCAGGACTGTTGTAATTTAGAGTTTATAAATAGAAGCAATACAATATAGAATGCTTAATAATAAAAGTATTTTATAATAGTCACCCAAATAATCCTATACAAAGAGAGTGCAGCAAATCTGCCCAAACACTAAAGACCAAAGTATCTAGCTGAAGGCCCGGGTACCATGGCAATGTCCTGCATGAGTCCAGCTGAAGAACCAGAGCCCATGACAATGGCCCCCATGAAACCAGTCCATGACAATGTCTGATACAGGCCTATTTCACAATCTACACTGAGAAGGTGGAGAGGTCAATGGTGGAAGCTAAATGCCAGCAGGATGAAGGATCTGTGCTAGCAGGCTGAGGGATCTGAACTAAAGCCAGAAAGCAATGCTCAAAGTAAGAACAAGAGCTTCCCTGAAAAGTACTACAGCCATCCTCAGCATCAATGAGGTCCTGACTCCTCCAATGACAAACACAGCCCAGTTCTGACCAGGAAAGGCAGCGTGACAAGCTTCTCCAGGATACTGAACTGTGTGACATCTTCCCCTCTGGATCCAGGGAGCAATGCTCAAAGTGAGGTACCACAGCTGCCCCCAAATGAACCATAGCATCTTCAGTGACAAGGTCCTAATCTCTTCCACTAATGAGACCGGCAAGTTCATCAGGAAAGCCAGCATGACAAGGTCCTCCAGCAGAATAGCCAGGAGAACCAGAAGTTCCCTAACAGCTTCCAAGCAGCTTCTCTTCTTCTCCAGTTCTGCTTCCTATGCTGCTAGCAAGAATCCTCAGCTGGGCGCCCCACATCTAGCACCACACTAGTTCAGTCCAGCTGGGTATTACAAGTTGATGAGCAGCTGTCAATCCACTATACCTACCAACCTCCACATCTGTCCAGAGCATGGTTATTAGAGATGCTGTTGCCTGAACATCTATCAGCCTGGGTGCTACAATGGACAAGCTAGTGATAATAGGTATCACAGATTGATAGCTACAATAGGTATTACCATAATACTCATAATAACCTTATGATAATGATACCTCACCCACCTCACAGACGAGAAAGCTGGGCATGGTCTAGATTAAGAAACTCCTATTCAAGGTCACACAATTAACACGTGGTGAAGCTGGAACCTGCACTTGGATCTAGTAACTCTGAAGTCAGATCTCATTGTGTCTATTTCATGACTGCCTTCCCAGTTGTTGCCTTTGCTTTCGATGCCTACCACATGTCTCACCTATTTTCAAGAATGAGCAAGGCAGAGAGTGGGGCCTTGCAGCTGCTGTCCATGTAACTCAATGCCACAACCGTGGTGCTGAAAATGTGCCTATTGTTCAGGGCTCTCAGACGTGAAAGTGTGATCTACCAGGTGGGGGAGGAGCAATCTTCAGAAAGAAACTAAAGTTGATTCTTCTGAGGAACAAACTAAGTGGCTACAGTCTGGAGTAAGAAGGTGAGTTTTCACCATTCACTGTGTGATTTTTCTGTGTCATTTGGAGGTCAAGATCCCAAGATGATACCAGGCACCCAAGGTAGGTGGCTGAGTTCTCTGTGGGAGGACAGGGTCGCAGGTGCTTCTGTTTCCCCACAGCAGCACTGCGCCACTACCTTGAAGCAGCCCTTGGGTTTAGGCCAGCATGCAGGAATTAGGACCCCTGTCAGGGTTAACTGTCTTCGAACCAGAGCTCAAATTGAGAACATGGCCCAGGATGCTGAGAAAGGATAAGGTCAGGCCCCAGGCCTTGGGCCAGGCGTTGGCCTGACCACGGGTGAAAGCAATCCATCCCAGTTACCCTAAGACACAGAAGCCTGGCTGTAGAAGCACAAGGATAATCTGCACAGCGGTCTCTAGGTGTGGTGTGCTCCAAGCACAGCAGCACCCTGCCTGGAAGTGGTAGGAAATGCCCAGCCTCCACCGGGATCTATTGGATGGGACGTTCTGTGTTAGTTTCTACTCTAGAGAAATTCTACTCTAAAAACATTTTGACTGCTTTAAGATGAAAGACAACTTCAAGGGCCTACTAGGATTGAGAATTGACAATTCAATCCTAGTGTGTACCTCTTCCCCACTTCACTTCTCTAAAACCAGCCTTGGCCATTTCAGAGAGCCAGAGACCCTCAGCCTCAGTGGGGAACACTACATGCCGTTGGATGGGTTCAGAGAGTGAAGGATGAACTGCTAGTCTTCTTGACATGCAGAGCACTAGGCTGTTTGCTTGGGAGAGCAGGCTGAGGGAGGTGAGCCTACGCTAGACTTGAAAGAGAAAGAGAGTAAAGGTTCCCTGAAGCTGAGTCTAGGCCACCTCTGAGTGGTGCCAGGACAGCACAGCTCTGCTACGAGAAGGAGGGAAAGGAGATAGAGAATACCAGTTAGAGAACACAGGCCTTCAACTCGACACCGTTTCTCCAGCATCTGCTGTGTGCCAGGCCCTCAGGAATGGTGAGAAGGTGGACTCCGCAGCCACAGTTCTTGGACCTGAGTCCCACTGGGGTGACTTCAGGCTCATACAGTGATGGCCATGACAGCTTCTTTTCCAGGTGGCACTGGCATCTTCTCTGAGTGGTTATAGCCTTTCCTTTCAGTGACTACCGGCTGGATCATCCCAGTTATTCTAACTTTGGAATGTCACCCCTGTTGTCACTTACTCCTGGGGCTTGATAAGTTATGAAGTCTCTCCATATTAGCACTGCCTTATCTGTAAGATAGGAGCAGTAACAGTACCTCAGAAGTCAAGACTGTGATACTGTAGTGAACTGATCATGTTAACTGGAGTAAGAAACACCCAACTAAATTAGATCAGCATTGCTCTGGCGGTGGCTGAGGAGATTTACTGAAGACAAAACCCAGCCTAGTGGGGCTGGTCACTTGAATGGTGGAAATGAAAGGGAAACTGTAGAAGAAACAAAGAAGGAAGTCTTGCTTATCTTTCTTAAGAGAAGCGCCAGTCTCCTCCTTCACCTTGATGTTGTCTCCTGCCTTCCAGTGCAGACTCTTCAGCCGCCAGCACAGACCTTCAGCCTCCATTTTTAGACCATTTAGCCTTCTCATACAGACTTGAATGGAACTCTACACTGAGCTCTAGGCCTTCACTGGATTCTTCAGGTCTTCAGCACAGACCTTTTGTACTCTTCCACACCTGCCTGACTGTATGGACAGTCACTATAAGCCAGTCATAGATAGATAGATAGATCGATAGATAGATAGATAGATAGATAGATAGATAGATAGATAGACAGACAGACAGACAGATAGATATCTTGCATTAATTTTCTCTGGTAAATAGTGACTGACACAAGGACTAGGAAGTTAACCTAGGATAATGCTCAGAATGGTGCCTGTTATGTAACAAACTCTCAGTAAATATTAGCCGGGGGAAATCCTTGCTCCTAAAGCATAGACAGTGAGCTTTCCCAAGTTAACATGTCCAGAAAGTATGGCCAGACTTGCCCAAGGCAGGAGAAGCCTGACTCCCATGGTGACTCTGCTCCAGACTTGACTCCCACCCTAGCTCAGAACTGAGGAGGCAGTGATGGCTGTGGCAGTGGTGTGGAGGGATGGTTCCTTAGCCCACCTCCAGCCAGACCAGAGCAGTGGCACACACTGACACACTTTCTCCTCCTCAGGCATGTGGATGTTCTGCCTCAGCTCTGGAGCAGCTTCTTGGAGCCCATTCAAATGCAGAGAAATATTTAGATCCAATCAAAATCATTCCAGATTGTTGGCTTTATTTTAGATAAACAGGATAAGCAAACTTGATCTGAATTAGAACTGGTAATAAATATTCTCTTTTCCTGTCTTTCTAATTGCCCAAAGCCAAATGTTCTAAGTCTAAATGCCTTCTGGGGAATGTGTGAAGGGTTTAGGGATTGTTCGTTTAGTTAATAATAACAATTCCTCACATTACACAGACTTACATGTGATCCCTACAACAGTGTTGAGAAGTACAAAGGAGGCCTCAATCTCATACTACACCAATTGTGATGGTTTGTGTGTATTTGTCCCCCCAAAGGCTCATTCAGTCATTGAGGTGCAGTTCTACAGTTTGTGATTAATTCATGATCCGAGGCTGGGATTATGGGTCTGAGTACTGCTGGGATTATGGGTGTGAGTGTTATACCCAGCCTGGGGCAGAGAGACTGAATGTAACATAAGAGAGACAGACTTGTTCTCTGTTGCCGTTATTGCCGCTACTCCTCCATTTGCTCTCTGCTCTTTGCTGCTACCATGAAAGGTTGCTCTGTGCCACGGGCCACTTTGACTTGGAGCCAGCTGAGTATGGACTGAAACCTCCAGTTACCGTGAGCTCAAAAAACCTTTCCTTCCTTCATTTGGGGTGTCAGGTATTTGTCCCAGCAAAGAGAGAAGAGTAACTGAGACAGTGATGGTGGTGCAGCGAAGTCACATGTTCTAACAACGGGCAGTTCATAGCATTGAAAGCTTCGAAAGGTTCGCCATCACTGCACTAGACAGCTGGATATGGAAGCCCAGTGACCATGCATGGCTTAGCCCAGTGACTATAGATGGCTTAGTCATAGCAGTAGGTATTTCTTATGGAAATAAAGGAACAAAACCAATGCAGTGGAAATATACACCCACTTTCTAGTCACTAAGTGGAGCCTTCATTCAGCAGAGTACTTCCTCACATCCACAGTAAGGACTGCCACCATGAGGCCTCAGGAGAAGCAGCTGGGTGCTGGCCCCACCCCCGGGGTATGCTGAGACCATGACTGAGACAGGTGGTGCATGCCTGTAATCCCAGCGCTTGGAAGGCTGAAAACAGGAGGATTGCTAGGAGTCCAATCTGTGTAGGGAGACCCTGTAGACCCTGTACTAAATGCATAAAAAATAAATTTAAAAAAGAAGCAGCTGGGCACAAGTGGGATAAATGGGTGACACCCGATCATTCCACTGCCACCACCACCTCCTCTCTGCACATACCATTGTACCATGGTTGTAAACCTATTCTACTGCTTTCTGGACAAACAAAAGATTTAGATACACAAATTCTATACTATAAAATGAACATTTGAGAATGTGGCAGAATGAAATATTTTTAAAATATCTAAAGATAAATAATATGCAAGATTAATATATAACTTAAACAATCTGGAGAATATGCAAAGTGATGTGTTAGTTGCATCTCTTCAAGCAGACCTGAGCAGGAAACATCACGTATAACCACAAAGCAAATGAACTACACAAAATACCCCATGTGGAGGAGTGAGTACAAACATTTGGGTCTTCAGACTACCAAAGTGAACTCCATCTTCTTAGAAAGGAGGGAAGGGAAGAAAGGAGAGAGGGAAAAGAAAAAGAAAAGCAACTTTCCACCTTACGAAGTTTCTCGCAAGGACATCAACATACTTTCATCTAATCTTCCACATTGTGGCACCACAAGCAGCACTCTCCTGGTTTTGTTAGTTAATTAGGCAATGGTTGCAGGAAAGGCGCCCAGTGTACTAATTTGTATCAGTGCTTCTCCATCACAGGCGAGGAGGAAAGCCCCGAAGATGAAGCCGGCACGATGACCGTCTGCGAGCCCAGTCAGGCCGCCCCAGCGCGGCACAGGACAGTGGCCTGAAAATGAAGAGCGTGGTCTGCTCAAGGGTCCTCATTCACTCCTCCAGATATCCCCAATCACTTTTTGGTCTTCCAACACGGCCCTAAACCCTAATGCATGCCCACTGCCACCTCATCATCCTGTCTGAACCAGACCTTAGCCTTTTCCTTCGGATTCCTCTAAACGTCCATGGCCGGATTCTTTTTTCTATCAGGCAAGCCAGCAGAGGCAGCCAGGCTTCTCAGCCTCAGGACCCCGCGTGGACACTCTGGCTCTGCTCCCTGTCAGCCAGCCTGACCGCCCTCCAGAATCCTCGCTGCAAGCAGAGGAGCGTCACCTTAAGGCCGCTGTCTAGTTCACCCGGAACTGCATTCCTCACTCCTTTCCACCTTTTCCGAGTTCTTCAACATCAAATTAAAATTCCATGATTTCTCTAACGTCTTCTCTAACTCTCCTAGTTCTAAGAGCGTTTCTTTCCCAAGTTCCAACAGCAATAAAATCCTGGGGCTTTATTTTCATCCTATGGAGAAAAATTGGTGCCGGAAAGCCACAGTGCAGTGAACCCGAGTTGTCAGCTGTGTATGGGAAGCCAGAAACCTTCTAAGGCAAAAAGTACAGAAAGCAATTTTTTATATAATCTCCCAAATGTAACAGCTAAAACTGCCATTTTTATTTTAAAGGAGATAAAAATCAATGCAAGCAAAAAATATAAAATATTTTCAGAAGCTATGGAGGATGAGGAAGGGATCTTTAGGGGACATTTAGGTTAAAGAAAGGAGAAATTGGCTGCAGGAGCGAAAGATAGACGAGATTAAAATCCTGGTCAAACAATGATCCAGATGACTGTTATCTCGGCTCTGGTTTTCTGGGGCGGCTCCCAGGAAGTCCTCATTGCCTGAGGCCGAATTCCAGTTCCTGTGAGAGGATCCCTCATTGCTGAGACAAAATACTCCATGTCCAAAATTAAGGAAGGAAATTTTCTTTGTTTAGATCAGTTTGTGAAAGTGTCTGTCCATAATCAGCTGGCTCCAAGGCACGTGTTGCCCCACGTGGCAGAGGGGCAGCCGTTCAACAGGTGGCAGAAGACAGCAAAAGCAAGCCTCTTTTCCAGCTTTATGTTGTGTACCAGCTATCCACTCACACCATCTCCATGTGCTCCTCTTCCACAAACTCAGGATGGTTGAAAGTAAGGACCTTGGCCTCCAGCTAAGTTACTTAGTTAAACTTCTTTTTTTTTTTTTTTTGGCCGGGGCGCTGGGGGACAGAACTGGGGATTGATCTCAGGCCCTTGTGCTTGCCAGGGAAGCGTTTATTCCACTGAGCCATGTCCCCAGCCCCTCTACACTTCTTAACTTGTCAAGTTGACACCGTGTATCAACCACTACAGAGGGGCAGCCTCAATTCTGACCGTGGGGTAATTTCTCCTCTCTAAGGGGGTCGCTCCATCATAGGCTGTTCTGTCCACAAGGGTCTGCTTTTCCTGGCATCCAAGCTGGCTGGCTGTTCAGCACAATGATTAGAGATTTCTAGGCACTGCTCCAGAGTGTCTGGACAGGATGTTGCAAAGCTGAAAAGAGCAGTATTGATTAAATTCCTTTCCAACCTCACCATTAAAAAAAAAGTAAAGCCATATTAATATGCTGAGCTGTAAAAGGCTCAAGTCAACAACATCTGACTTTGCCAGTTCCACGGATAACCCACTACTATTATGGACTATATCGGATTATCTTGCTGAATTCACAAACCTATTTGAATGTCAATGCAGTGCCCATCACTGACAAAACTAAACAAAACAAACAAAAAAGGTAGATATAAATGAAGGACCATTTTATAGTGAAAAAATATATATCTGTATATATAAAACATGATAGATATACAACTACTTTCTCTTAGTTCAATGAAAGGAAAGATTTATACTAATAATGTTTAGACAAGATATCATGTCTGCATCTTGTACTTGAATAACTACTATGAAGACAACAATATGTAATGTATTAATTATTGTAACTATCTACTAACATGTTTTGAAACTGTGCTATTTCTGTCTCAATAAAATTAATTAAAAATAAAAAATATATAAAATAGTTAAAATACTATACTCACAAGCTAGAGTACACACCCTACACTCATACATACCACTAATATGAGGTAACTGGCCAGGCACTTGAGAAGAAAACACAGGCGTGTAGTTACAGAGGCAGGACCTGCTATGCAACCTGATGTATAAGCCCGCAACTTCAGTATCAAAAAATGTGCACTTGGAGCCGGGGAGATGGCTCAGGGGAATAAGTGCTTCCCTGGCAAGCGCAAGGATCTGAGTTCAATCCCCAGTTCTGGGAAAAAAAAATCTGAAACTTTCCCAATACTATTATGGACTACAGGACTCTTTTGGAATATATTTTGCTGAGTTAACACACCTCTAATATTCAAGTGACGGAACTAAACAAAAAAGAGGATACAGATGAATCTGTATCTGTGTATTCAAAATGGTTAGGATAGATGCATAGTTACATTCTCTTAATGAATAGAGGGATTTGTTCTAGTAGTGTTTGTAAATAGGCTATCATGTCCACATCTTGTACAGCAAATAACCACTAGGAAGAGAGTATGCAATGTGTTAATTATTGAAACTGTCATACCAGTTTGATTTGAAACTGTCTCATTGCTATATGTCTCTCAATAAAATTATGGGAAAAAAATACAAAAAAAATGTGCACTTTTCTTGCACCAAGACAGATACACCGAAATGTCCACTGCTGCCTTAGTTGTAATAAGCAAATAGTAGACACAGCCCAAAGTTCATCAATCATAGAAAGAATAAATCATGTGAATTATTAACGGTTTATTAAAATACACCAACACAAATGAACTCAGCTACATTCAGCAATGGAGATAAACTTTACAAAGATAAAACTGAATAAAAGAAGCCAATCACAAACAAAACAGGACAAGGATTAGAAAAGCACAAAAAGTGGTTTCTGATGTACTGAAAATTTCTGTTCATTGATTGGGAAGCCAGTTACGTGGATGGGGATAGTTTGTGAACATCAAATTCTGCATTTCTGATAGCCACAATTTCTCTTATATGTGATACAATAATTATACTTAAATTGCGTGTGTGGCTATCAATAGCGATCCTTAGCACAAAGACATGGCGTCAGGGTGGTGCACTCGCCCAGTCACACAAGCCCCTGCGCTCACAGGGTTCCACACTTGGGTCCGCGCTCTCCTCGTGCAACCTTACAGTTCTTCATAATTTTAGAAGCAAGGACCTACTTTTCCCTTCTACCTTGAACTTCATCAATTACATAGCTCATTCTGAGTAGGGATTTATTGCTGGTTTCTTAGCATCAGGAATCCAAAATTCCTTCAGTAGTAGATAAAACAAAGTTCACTGAATTGAAGAGACTCAACCTCTGACACACTTTTGGATGCGTTTTCAGGGAAACTAGAAAAGGAGCTGCTTTTCTTTAACCACAAATTCCCAGAGAAGCCAGTTGGTTTCAAAGTCCTAGTAGATTAGTGAAAATTGGAGAGGAGGAGTGGAGGAGCCGTTACACTTTGCATCTGCTAACTTCCTGAATGAGAATCGCTTGGTTCAACCAGAAACTAGAAGAGAGTATTATTACCTCACTCACAGTCACCCCACTTCTGGCCTGTTACCTTACCAAAGAATAGACTGATAAAGCTAGGAACTGCTGGCCCTGCTTGCCCCAGCTCCCCGTTACCCCTCCTAGGGAGCAAACTGCCCTGCGGTTCAGGTGGCGCATACTATTCCTCCTGGGACAGGGTTTTTCTAACCTGGGTGTGGTGCACATGCCTATTCAACTGTCATGTGCCTATTCAAGTGTCACCAACTGTCAGAGACTGGGGAAAAATGAGCAGGCCTGGTCCAGAAGCACTAACAGGATCAGACAGGTATGAAATCAGGGGTTCTAGCCTGCCTTCTCATGGTCCTATGGTGACATGAGGCTTCCTGCCCCTCCCTTATTTTACTTCTCCGATCATTCAGAATGTGAGTAAAGAAAGGAAATCTGAGGTTTCTGACCTTCTAGAAAATGACTGTGCTCTGCCTTCCCTTTAAGAACAGCAGCAATCTTGTGTGAGAGACCCCTTCAAAGAGTTCCATGACTACATCCAAATGATGAAAACCAGCTTTCACACTGGCCTCTGAGAAGCAGAAGCCCAGATGAAACGCCTTCTCCTCCTTCTAGCCTCTGATGAGCCCATGTCTTTCCCTTTCCTCTGTCCCTCTGCTGGGTGCCCTTGGAAGCCTAGCCTCACTGTGCAGCGAGGCCACCACAGTGGCCTTCCCTGCTGGGAATCCAGCCAGGTGGACTTCTGACCCTGAAAATCATTATCTGCTGAATTAAAGCCAATTCAACACCATGGGTTGAGCCACTGACACTACAGCCTGTCCATTTCCTCTCTTTTCTGCCTGAATTTTGCTCACAGTTAATCTGCTGAAGGCCCAGGAGATTTTCAGGGGTTATTTCACATGAAAGGAAGACCATTTTTATTTTCAACTGAGAATAGATTAAATTCCCAGGGGACATCGTAGTCAAGCAACCACCCCTGCTGACTTTGGGTAACCAGTCTGGTGGCTGCATTCAATTTCAATTAGCCCCAAGGAAACCTTTTCCTCTCATGTGACAGTAGCAATAATAACTTTTTTCCCCTTTATGTACTATCTACCAACAGAATTCCAAGTAGGAGTTATGCATTTTTACAGCTTGTTCATTTTTGGAGAAACTATGCTTTGGTGATTTGTTCTATCTACAGGGTGTTTTCTTGACTAATGTTATATAATGTCACTTTCACTCATAAATTCCTTTATTATTTACTTGCTCATCAGTGACATTCAGTCTGCTAACACTACCTATTCCTTTACAATATTTTCTATATGTTTTTCAGTACTTTACATACCACACATCTCCCAAATACATTCCCTGATGGACTGCAACCCACTCTAAGAGCCTTCTGATCTGCTTTGTGTGTACCAAAACTCCCCGTCATAATGCCCATGGCTCCCATAAACATACCTGAAGCTATGCTGAAGTTTAATAATTATCAAACAGGTAGAGGGATGATGGTAAATGAATCTTTTTTTTCATTTAATGTTGCTGTATCATGGTTTATTTTATTTTTTTTCAAAGTTTTATTGATAAACAGATAGCAATGAGACAGTTTCAAATCAAATCGGAAGTACAGTTTCAACAAATAATACACTGCATATAT
>NW_004524590.1:19905956-19908776 GCF_000260255.1 Octodon degus
GCAGAAATTCCTACTCGGCGGGAGGGGTGGGGGAGGTACAATGGAGTGGTAGGGGGCGGCTCGAGGGGGTGGGAGAGGTTCCGGCCCACACTGTGCCTGGGCTGGGACTGGTCCCGCCGGCGCAGGGTAGCAGGAAGCTCTCCACACACTCACCGGACCTGGGCCAGGACTGTGGTAAATGAATCTTAAAGAAACTATTTATAGCTTATAAGAAGGATACCCAATATTATATTTTATTTCAAATAATAAATACTTGCATTGATTTTTGCAATATAAAACACATGAAGTAAAGATCAAATATTCTTGATCTACAGGATACAACAAAATGTATCTGTTTCAGTTACTCTTCCCTTGTTGCTGGGACATTTACCTGACACCCAAAACCAAGGAAGGAAAGGTTTATTTAGCTCACGGTAACTGGAGGTCTTAGTCCATACTTGGTTGGCTCCAAGGCAGAGTGGCACATGGCAGGGAGCAACCTTTCATGGCGGTGGCAAAGAGCAGAGAGCAAATGGGAGAAGCAGTGGCAGCAATGGCTACAGAAAGCAAGTCTGGCTCCCTTCAGTTGCATTCTGACTATCTGCCCCAAGCTGGATGTGGTACTCACACCCATAATCCCAGGAGTACTAAGATCCATAATCCCAGCCTTGATGACAAATTAGCCCCAAACTCTAGAAGTCCCTGCCCCACAACTGCATGAGGCTTTGGGGGACAAGTAGATGCAAACCGTAACAATAACATCTCACAATGGAGACAGATCTCAGTAGGAGGTAATCAAACCTTGAGCTGCAGGAAGTAGAATTTTTTTTGTCAATCTACCCTAGAAGTACAGTATTAACCTGTGTCCCCAGAGTAAGAACTGTGTTTCACTGGGCTTTGTTCAGGCTCTTTTCCCTACTTGGAAGGAGCTGTGGGCTTCACCTTCACTGCTGATGTTGTCTCCTGGCTTCCAGCACAGACTCTTTTCCAGCTTTCCAGAAGAGACCAATCAGCTGCCCCATATGGACTCACATAGAACACTAGAGTGAGCTTCAGGCCTTTGACCTTCCCCTGGATCCTTTGGTTCTCCAGTGTGCAGACCCCTTTTACACTCTTCTATGTCTGATGCTATAGGCAGCCATTGTAAGCCTACATTGTAAATCCATGTATATGTTTATATATCCTGTATTAAATCTATTTCTCTAGTGAGGACTGACTGATACAGATTTTGGTATTGGTAGTGGGGCTAGAGTAACATAATGGTAAAGATGAAATTATTCAATGGTTTTCATGGTCCTGAAGTTGGCTTTCTAATTGGACGAGACCTAAAGACCCATGGCCTCTCCTAATTATGTAGGAAACACTGATATTCTTTAGTGTGTGAACTGTTTAAAGTAATACACAATATAGATCTCTTTGATTATCCTAATTCATCACTTGTGAGACTCAAAGAATTTATCAACTCTGTATTGTTGCTTGACATTGTTGGCAGAGGGAGGAATACAGTAATGGTGACTGTTGCTCTTAGCATCTCTCAACAAACTAGTGAAGGAGAGTAGTGAACTCAAAATATGCATGGGAAATTTAACATCTTCCAATCATGAAAACAAATTAATAAAGGAAAATAATGTGTTCAAAGATCCAAATTCCCAGGTCCAGAAACACATAAAGAATACAAAAGTTTCTAAGTGTGTCCCAAAAGAGAATTTCCTCTTCTTTAGCCACAGAGCTGAGATGGCAGAAACCCAAACACAGGTCCTCATAATTCAGTTGGCTGAAATACAGAGTAAGTTTAATGCTCAGCCTTGAAGGGTGGCTGACGTTAAGATGAGGACACCAGTGGGAAAAGAATGTAGCCCTAAAAATTGAAGTGGAGATATTTGAGAGGGCCCTGATGAGGCTGGGGATGTTGTACTCCTTGACTGTAATGAGATTATTTTGCCAGAGAAAGAGACTGACCCACCCATGGTGGCAGAGGTATCCCCACCCCAACTCCCTGTGGTGCTGGCCTCTCCTCTCATACCCAAGGCAACCCATCCATGCTGACACCCTTCAGGACGCACCCTCACCACCCCGCTTTGCCAGTAACCAGGCTCAAATTGTAGAAAGCTCCTAAAAGTGAGGTACAGAGTGTTGACACCCTACCATTTGCCTTGAAAAACACTAAATTCCAATCACAGTAGGATTCTTGCTTACATTTACCCTCCTGTACCATAAGACTACACAAGAATATGGGGCTTATATAGGACCTGAAGACATGGACAAAGAACTGTGTCTTTAAGGAGGTTGGTATCAGCTTTGGTGCTCACTGTCCAAGCCCACATGATCAAGATAAAGCATCTGAGTCTATCCCTACCAAGGGACTCAATTTAATTACCTCCTAAAGATACTGTCTCCAAAGACAGTACATTCTGAGGCACTGGTAATTTGAAATATGAACTTTTGGGATATACTATTTATCCCCCTAGCACTCCCATTTTGCATATGAAAAAATCAACTAAAACAATATTAAACTTACCAAGTGATAAAGCCAGGATTTAAACCCAAATCTGTATGAGTCTCAAGTTCATGGATTCAACCACTACCCAATGACCAGGAGCTGATTTTCTTCCCCTGTCCTCTCCCTTCCGCTGCTACCGCAAAGCAACCTAAAAGGTCTGACTTACTATAGGCAACATGACAAGCTGATGATTTCTATTCATCACCTTGTGACCCAGAACATTCCCTTGAGAACTGGCTTACAGTGCAGTAGATCAAAAGAAACCAATTTGCCTGGTTGAGGATCCAATCTGTGTTACAGCATCTAGCACCAGCTGAACTCTGACCACCCGAGTTAATCAC
>NW_004524590.1:19909376-19918488 GCF_000260255.1 Octodon degus
TTAAATAGCCCCAGTTTTGAGTCTCTGAACCTACTTATTTTACAAAGCTGCCTGCTACTGCTTTGCCTCTTGATAGGACTGGTGCCACTGGCAGGATGAGAGGAGGGTGAGAGAAGTAGCCACTGGACCTTCACACCAGATGGCTTTCTGTCCCAGAAACCAACCACATTCTAGTGCTGAAATAAAACAGACAAATAAAATGAGGCCTAGGCATGGCTCTCTTACCTACTTCTTTTTCTCTCTCTCTATCTGAGGATTTCGGTGAAGCAGGTTATAATTCCAAACCCAGAGAGTCAGTAGGGTGCACAATGCATCCTCCCCAGATCTACATCTGAAAGGTAGCCTCTTAGGGTAGAAACAAGCAGTCATCTCACCAGCAAGAGCAACTCCATGTCACCTATGGCTCAAATGAAAACAATTCGAGAATGTCACTGCTACCCATTAGGGTTTTTGTATTGAATTATGCTAATTACAAAACCAACACAATGGTCAACAAAAATACCAGTTCTCCTTTACAAAAACTAAAATAGCATCCACTCAGCTTCTGCTAAGCATGGGCACTGGATCAGGGAGAACACAGGCCATTGGAATTCATAGGTAATTCCGAAGCTTTTCTCCTGCAAACCATAGCAAAAGAGCTCATTTTCAGAGCCTTCAAAACCAATTCTAAAATCATAAACAGAGCTAGAAATTATGTAAATGCAACACACACACACACACACACACACACACACACACACACACTGATTTGGGAGGAACTCATGGGAATCGGCCCAGACATCCATCCAGGCTTGACATGCTCCTGCCAAGCCCTTAGACTCTGTGTTCATAAACTCACTGCTTATTCAAGACCTTTGGGCTTAATGCAAATTAATTAAACTGCGGTGTGCTCATTTGGCCATTATTGAGGTTTTAAAATGATTAAGAGTGAAGGCAACTGATTAAACCCTTTCTGGGCTGTTGTTCCAATTTATGAATTATATAAGTTCCACATTCATAGGAGTCCTCTGTGGCTGCAGATTAGCTGGAGGATATTCATTAAGCTGGGGAAAAAGGGCCACAGTAGCTGTGACATTCTTTTGTTTTCCATTCCCTGACAGCATTCTAGAGAGCTCCCTGTGAAGGCATAAAAACAATATAATTTATTCTATAGAATTTTATAAATAGGGTCATATATTTTATTACACTCAATCCTTCTACTAATCCTGTGATTTTGGCAAGGCTGTTGTTGTTTCCTTTGTTTTACAGGAAAATGAAGTGAAGCTTAATGAAGTTAAGCACCTCCCACAGAACATTAGGGAGGTGATAAAGTCAAATCTTCCGGCCCACTGACTCCCAAGCCAGTAGGTCTTGGTCTCTCTCCTGAGAACCACATGTCCACCAAAATGCATTCTCAGTTCTCCCACTTTAGATGTCTGAAATTTCTAAAGAGAAAGCTTGATTATTTTTGCTTAAATAAAGAGTAGTAATATTAAAACAGAGGACTTTCTCTAAAAGGAGAAATTCTTTTTGCTAACCTTTCTATTTCAACTCCACTAAAACCACAAAAATGCAAAAGATAGAAAAAAAAAAAAAAAACCAACAGTTTTGATAAGGAAAGAAGCATCAACAGTAAAGTACAGCCTGTCAAGTACTGTGAGAGCTGAGAGAATGGAAGGAGCTTAGAGAGCGCTAACTCACGGACCCAGGAATTCACAGAACATGCAAATCTTCCACAAAGCAAGCATTGCTAAGAAGAAACACTAGTCGTCCATAAATCCATACAGAGATTTAAGAAAAAAAATAATAAGTGCTTCCTAGGTCATTGTGGGAGGGCAGCACAATTTGAATACCTAAACCCAACAAGGCATATTACAAGAAAGGAAAAGCACATAACATATACACTCATGAGTCAGATTACAAGAATTCAAAAATATTAAGCATATTATCAAAGAATCCAATAATATATGAGAAAGATAATACACTATGACTAAATTGAATTAATTCTCAAAATGCAAGGGTAGTTTAACTTTTGAAACACAGTCATTCACCAGATTTACACGGAATGAAGGAAAAAATCATACTGTTTCGTTTAATATGTCAGAAAAATATTAATAAAATTCAACACATTCATACTCAAGTCTCAGCAAAGTAGGAATAGAAATGAGCTTCCTAATCTAATTAAAGCTATCCACAGTGAACCAAATGGATGTATAATGCTTAACAAAGAAATAGTGGAAGCTTTCATCATGAAATTGGGAATGAAATAAGAATGGAGTTTATTAACTATTAGCCACATCATATTGGACTAATTTAATAAATACAGTCTGAAAAGACAAAAGAAAAGAAAACCGCTATTACCATGAAAGCACAATTGTGTTTCATATGCACAAATAAGTGATGGATAAGTTATTAGATTTGACAGAATGGGGAAGAAGAGGAGAGAAAAAAATTAAGTTGTGCTATGTAAAGGTAGCAGCAACTCCACCAAAGGAATATATAAGCATAATATACTGAAAACACGTATTAACAAAAATTAAAAATAATACATTCAAGATCACTGCATAGAAAACTCTAAAGTACTGAGAGAGATAAAATGTGAAATATACCATGGTTCTGAACTAAAAGTTCCAATATTAAAATATGTCAGTTTCTTCCAAATGATCGGTAGATTCCATTTAAAATCACAGAAGGATCTGTGTATGTGTGAGGGGGTATAATTTGATAAATCAATTTTAAAGTTGACATGAAAGACCGGCCAAATAGCTCAGCAGATTAAAGTGTCTGCGAGCAGGCACAGGGGCCGGGGTTCGATCTCCAGGCCTGCCTGCCATGCCGGCCCCGCCCCCAGGGCACACTGAGAGGGCGATTGAGCCTGGGCGTGGTGGCGCACACTCTTGGGAGGCTGTAAACGGAAGAATCACTATGAGTCTGACCTATTAGTGAGACCCTGAACACCCTGTAGACCCTTCCCTAAAATACAGAGAAATAAATTAAGTAAAATGAAATTGACATGAAAGGGTAAAGTACCAAGAATACCAAATACAAATTCACAAAGAGAATATGGCTAAAGATGTCAGAATTTTTTTAAAGTAGAAGTAATTAAATCTGTATGACATCAATGCAAGAAAACACAAATAAGGGCTGGCCAGATAGCTCAGCGGATCCAAGCACCTGCTTAGGCTGGGGCTCGATTTCCCGCCTGCCACGCTGCCCCAACTGGGCACGTGGCACGTACCTGTGACCCCCGCGCTTGGGAGGCTGACAACAGGAGGATCACTACAAGTCCAGTCTGTGCAGTGAGACCCTGTAGACCCCGTACCAAATACATTTTTTTTAAAAATGAAAAGAAAGACAAAGCACAAATAGATAAATGAAGCAGAGTAGAAAGTCTTGAAACACTCAATGTGGTGTGGACAGCAAACTTAGGACAAGTGTGTCACTGCAAGCCATGGGGCATGATAGCCCTGTCATTAGGGCTTGCTAATCAATTATATATCCACATATAAAGAAATGATACTCTATGCCTACTTCATGCTATCAAAATAACTAATTCTATGGGAATTGCATATCTAAATATAAAATGCAAAACAATGAATATTCTGTTATAATTAATAGAACATGACCTTGGAGGAAGCAAAAACTTCTTAAAAGGACACAAAAATCTACTGCTCATAAAGAAACAGATGGAAGAGTCAATTAAAACTAAGAACTTCCATTCATCAAAATATTCCATTATGAGTGTGAAAAGATAAGCCACAAATAAGATATGTTCTCATAGTACGAATAACTAAAAGAGACAAATACGCATACTGTACAAAGACCTACTACCAGTAAATAAGAAACAGATAGACAGATGTATATAGAAATAGGCAAGATACTTAAAAGGGCAGGTCACAAAAATGAACAGTCATGGGGCCGGGGAGATAGCTCAGTGGAATAAGCCTGGCAAGTGCAAGGTCCTGATTTCAATCCTTGGTACCACACACACAAATAAATAAATAAATAAATAAATAAATAAATAAATAAATAATAAAAATAAAAATAAAAATAAAAAATAAACAGCCAAATAGCTCATAAACATGAAAGTGTGGCTGAATCCATCAGGGACAATGTGTATCAGAACTCCAATAAGACATCATTGAAATAACCTCCACTGTAGTCAAAATTAAAACCTCGACAAAACCAAGTATGTGTAATAATTCAGAGCAACTGAAACCACATACGCTGCTGGTGACAGCATGTCAGTCTAACCAGCTTAGGAAGTTAGCAGCATTCATTAATGCTAAACGTTATTGAATGACCCAGGACTTTTCACATATATGTATATATTATTTAAATTTTTAAAATTGTATAAGGTTAAAATTATAAAGATAAAAACAAAATCATGCTCATGTGCACCAGAATAGCTATATATAGAAAAGTTCACAGCAGCATTATTTGTAATAGCCCCCAAATTGAAGACAGGCCAAGTGTTCCACACCAAGAAAAAGGTTAAGTTCTCTGTGGTCCACGGACACAGTGAATTCAGTTCAGCAAGAAAAATGCCTAGCTGTAGTAACACAGCAACATGGATCTATCTCATGTGCATGATGTTATGCTAAAAAAGCCAAAAGGAGGAGAATATATGATGGAAGATGCCACTCACCAGAGCCTGGAAATGAGCAGAGCTAATCTCTAATACTAGGAGTCTGCATAATAGGGTAGTAGGTAGTTCTGGGGAGAATGGAGGAGCAGAGGGGCTATTGGATAACAAGACACAGCAGAGGTGCTTCTAGGATGCTGCTCTGGTTTGTGTCTAGCTGTCCCCTCAAAGTCTCATGCAGTCATGGAGTGAACTTCTAGAGTTTGGGATTAACTCATAATCCACTGAGATTATGGGTATGAGTGCTGCTGGGATTATGGGTGTGAGTGCTTCTGGGATTATGGATGGAATTGCTGCGGGGATTATGGGTGTGAGTACTGCACTCAGCCTAGGACAGATAGCCTAAATGGAACATAAGGCAGATGGACTTGCCTTCTGTAGCCATTGTTGCTGCTGCTCCTCTTTGCTCTTGCTGTTTTGCTGCCTTCCACCACCATGAACCACTGCCTTCTGCCATGTGCCACTTTCCCTTGGAGCCAGCTGAGTACAAACTGAAACCTCCAGTAACTGTCAGCTATATGAAACTTTCCTTCCTTCATTTTGGGTGTTGGTATTTGTCCCAGCAATGAGAGAAGAGTAACTGAGACAGATGCCGAAATGTTCCTCTTGCCCAGTGTGGACATTTTGAGATTCATACATTATACAGTCTTTGGTGTCTGGCTTCTTTTAGCACACTGTTTTCAAAATTTATCATAAGATGAGTCAGTACTTGATTCTTTTTATGATTGAATAATGTTCCACTCTATGTGTACAGTAAATTTTAAAATTCATTCATTAGTTGATAGATATTTGAGTTTTTTCCATTTTGGGGAAATTGTCTATAATGCTGCCATAAATATTCCTGCAAAATTTTAATACGCACATTTTCAAGTCTTAGAAATAAAATTGCTCCATCGTTGCTGGCACCTAATGTTTACCATTTAAAAATAAACTGCAATCTGCCTTCCAAAGAGCTGTAACTATTTACATTTCTACCAACAATATCTGAACGTTTCAGTTTCTCCACTTCTTGCCCACATTCATTATTGACTGTCTTCCATTATACCCACCCCAGGGCATGTGAAGTGGTACTTGTGATTTTGACCCGCATTTCCCTGAGAACTACAATAACAATGGCCACAACTTTTCATGTATCTATTGGACATTTGCATCTTCTTTGGAGGAATATCTACTCAAATCCTTGCTCAAATTTTGTTGTTCAATTGTCAGAAAATTTTTTGTATTCAAAATAAAATCTCTGATCATAACTGCTAAAGATATTCTTTCACTGGGTTGTTTTCATTTATTATATGAAGTCTTTTTGAATACAAGGGCTTTCAATTTTTATGATGTTCTCCTATGTTTTTGTTTTGTTCCTTATATTTTTGTTTTGTCTAAGAAGTACCTAATTAATTTCAGTTCAAAATGATTTACTCCTGTGGTTTTTGTTTGTTTGTTTGTTTTTTACAGTACCAGGGATTGAATTCTTCTAAGAGTTTTATTTTTTTATTTTAAAGAGAGAAAGATAAAAAATAAATTATATATATATATATATTACTGATTTCTTTTAGTGCACTGACAAGTTCAGTTTCTTCTAAGAGTTTTACAGTTTAGGTTCTTACACTTAATCCCACGACCTACTTAGAGTTAATTTTTATATGCTATGCAGCAGAACCTGAAGATACTCTTTTACACATGAATATCCAGTTGGCTGTCTCAGTATTGTTTGTTCAAAGATTAGTCTTCCCCATGCCGGGTAGATAGCTCTGCAGCATAAGTGACTACCTGGAAAGCATAAGATCTGAGTTCAATCCCTGGTAACACACACACACACACACACACACACACACACACACACACACACAAAGATTATCCTTCCTCTATTAAATTAGAATTTCTAGGCTCAGTCCTCTTCTATTTCTCTATGTCTGTCTTTGGCAGTCCCACTTAGCTTTGGTTACTCTTGCTGTATCATATTTTGAAATTGGGAGGCATAAGTCCTTCAACCTATTCCTGGATTATTTTAGCTATCCTGAGTCTCTTGAATTTCCTTATGGGTTTTAGAATCACCTTGTCAGTTAGTTTTAGAAAAAAAGAATCAGTTGAAATTTTAAGGTGTACTGAGGAGAAAGATTTATACTAATAGTGTTTAGACAAGATTTCATGTCTGCATCTTGTACTCTGAATAACTACTACAAAGACAACAATATGCAATGTATTAATTATTGTAACTGTCCTACTAACCTGTTTTGAAACTGTCTCATTGTGATTTCTTTCTCAATAAAATTAATTTTTAAAAAAGAAATTTTGAAGTGTGCTACACTGATTCTATACATCAATTTGAGGATTATTTTAACAATGTTATATCCTCCAATTAACATGTTCTCTCCTTTACCTAGTTGTTACTTATTTTGATGCAGTTTTATAATTTTCAATGTACAATATTTTGTACTTATTATGTGAAACTTCTTAAGTATTTTATTTTTGAAGTGCTGGAAAACAGAAATATTTTCTTAGTTTTACTTTGGGTTTTTCATCACTAGTATATAGAATTACATTTGACTTGGATACAAGCCATACATCCTGTAATCTTACGGAACTCATTGGCTCTATAGTTTCGGGGGAAAAAAGCCCCAACTTTAGGGGTCGGGGAGATAGCTCAGTAGAATAAGTGCTTGCCTGGCAAGCGCTAGAGGCCTGAGTTCAATCCCCAATTAAAATACATATATATATAGTTTTGGGGGTTTTGTATATTCTTCAAGATTACATGTATAGAAATCAGGCCACAAATACAGATAGTTTTACTTTTTGCTTTCCAAGTAGATACTTTTGCCTTTCTATCTCTTGTCTAATTTCCATGGTTAGAATCTCCAATGCAATGTTGAACATTAGTAATAAAAGTGGCCATCTGTATATTGTTCTTTATCTTTAAGAAATGATTTTAGATTTTAAACAGTAAGTCTTTTATGGGCTGCAGGTGTCTCATAAGTTTCTGTTATCAAATTGACAAAATTCTATTCTGAAATTGTTGTTGATTTGCTTTTCAAAATTTCTCTTGTACAAATTTATGGAAAATACTTTGATAATTCAATACAAGGGTGTAGTAATAATCAATTCCATCTTCTTAAACATTTTTATAATTTTTGATTAACATGTAATAATTATACATATTTGAGGTGTTCAGAATATAGCAACACATTTGTACAAGTGCTGATCAAATCAGGGTAATTAAGCAGTGCTCAATTTTGTCTTTTTCTGAATCTATTGTAATGATAACAATTTTATACTTTACTGAAATTGTATTATAGCAGTGTTTGTAACTTTGACAAACTTTGCTGGATTGAGTCCTAGTTAATCATGGTATATGTATCAGAGTTCACTAGAAAAATAGCGTTAATATTATATACAGTATAATTATATAAAAGATTTATTAAGTTGGCTTACACTGCCTGCCTGCAGAATCAGAGGTGGAAGAATACAAAATGGCCAGCTGCATGCTAGCAAGCCAGAACATCCTCTTAAGCGTCAAGGACCAGCAGCTCACAGCAGACTCTGGTGCAAGTTGGTGTTGGAAAGCTGAAGAGTCTACACTGGAAGACTGAAGTGACTAGAGACAAACTTGCGAAGGCAAAGGCAGAGACCAGAGTGTCTCTGAAGGAGCAAAGGGAAGCCTTCCTTCTTCTTACCCTTTTTATCACTTCTGGGCTGCAAGCCGACTGGCTGGCGCCTCCCACACTGGAAGGTCTTCTCAGTGTGCAGCTTACATGTCCATCACGCTCAGACACAGCCTGCTAGATATTTTTAATTTTTTAAAAATCTTTTATTTAGGTATTTATTTGGTACAGGGTATCACTACTAGGCTCAGACTTAGGGTGATCTTCCTGTTTCAGCCTCCCCTGTGCTGGGATTACGGGCATGCAACACCACACCCGGTTTTGGTGGCCAGCATGGTGCACCTGGGGTTGCCAGGCCTGCAGGGCATGCGTACTGGGGATGGAACCCGGTCCTTGCACTTGTCACGTAGGAATTCAGGCTGCCAAGCTATCTCCCTAGGCCATGCTAGGCATTTCTAATCCATTCAAGTTGATATATTAGAATTAACCACCACAGTGTACAATCTTTTTTATTGCTGGATGGGTTCACTGGTATTTATAGATGATTTTTCAGTCTACAGTCATAAAATATATTGGTTAATATTTATAAAGATAATTTTTTGCATTGTCTTTGTCTTGTTTTGTAGTGAACTAAGAAGTATTTTCTTCAATCCTATTTTTTGCAAGACTGTGTAAAAGACTGACATTAATTTTTTTTCAAATGTTTGGTAGAATTCACCAGTGGAGCGGTCTGGTTCTCAGCTCTTCCTCTGGGGAACTATTTTGATTACCAATCTAGTTTTCCATTATTTGTTATAAATCTGTTCAGATATTCTACCACATTTAAAATTCATTCTGGTAGCATTAGTCTGTCTATGAATTTTTTTTATTTTATCATCATGGTATTCTAATTTAT
>NW_004524590.1:19918588-19922602 GCF_000260255.1 Octodon degus
AAAAAAAAAAAGTACTGAGTCCTAGCCAGAGACAAGCTCCGCCATAGCATGACCTCTAACTAGGCGGACAGGACTCCCATGATGGGCACAAATTAATTAGCAGGCAGAGAAGAGGGGGACGCCTGAGCCAAAATAGCATATAAATTAAAGGAGTTGGTAGATTTACCAGAAGGTGGGATAGATAGTTAAGCACATGTAATGACTCCAATTTTTTACTGTCTTTCATTGTCTTCTTTACAAATTTTAGTAAGCTTTTAAAGAAACTGATATCTCATGCAGGAAAGAAACATTAGTTAATGTTCAGCAATTAGTTGAGAATTTTTTTACCTTATTCATATAAATATTAATACTTGTTATTCTATTGGTGTGCAAACTATAACTTTAAATTTGTTTCTAAAAACCTCATGTATGGTAAGAATTTTTACAAAAGCATAAATAAGGAGAGGTTATACGATAAAAAAAAAGGAAAAAGAACGCCTCGAGTTAGTATTTTTATGAGCCGTTGATACCTTTGTCCAAATTACTCAAATTAGTTTGTCTGAATGGAAAGCTAAGGATAACAGTTTTTGGACAGGAAGAAGAATTCGAAAAATTGAAGATCAGTGGGATCTGTGGCTGGGGAGATGTGCCAGGAATCCTGAGCAGCTCTGACAGCAGGGCAGGACTTGGAGCCATGTGGGGGATGCACAAGGGTGGGCGCCTGGTTTCCTGCATCTCTCTCTACTAAATGTACAAACAGCTCCTGTAAAACCCTTGGGCTCTGCCCCAGAGCCGCCACTTAACACTGACATCACGGCCTTGGACCAGAAGCCGAGCACCCAGAGATGAGTACACGCAGCCCCTGCCCTCAAGCGCTCACAGTCTAAAGGGAAAGAGGAGCTCTTAAAAAGCAATTTCAAGCACAGCAACAGAGGTACAGTGGTAGGAGCTGCAGCAATTTCCCAGAGGGGGCAGTGATTAATTCAGTTTGAGGAGTCAGAGACAACTCTATAGAGAAAAATAAAAATCAAAGGCTGTATTTGAGTTTATCAAATATAAAGTGAGGTTTGAAGTAGTGCAGCCTGCTTGGGGAACCAGGAAACCAGTGATGTTGACACAGTGGACACAGAGGGAAGAAGGTGGGAAGAAGGGAAAACCCCAGCAGGCCCTTCAACACAGGACAGCAAAGTCTATGGGGGAGGACAGGAGTTTCTGATCATGAAAGAAACTTCCCAACCTGAACCAAGAGATGGAGTGAAGGGAGGCAAGGAAAGGAAAATAAAAAGAATTAAAATGTAAGGTACACAGGTACTGACTCCCTGTGACGAATGTAGTCATGTGCTCTGAACACGTGCTTCAATGTACTAAAAACATGTGCCAACAAAACATTAAAAAAAAAAGTCTTGATTTATATCTTTAGGAAGAGACCTTGTTGGTCCTATGGCGGGCACACTGGAGCAGGCAGAAAGCCAGAGATTCCCACAGGGAATGCTCCATAGATACTGGGACACGACCCAGAGGAGTGCCAATGAGGTGACACAGAAGAAAGCAGTCATGCTTATCAGGGTGGCAGGAGGGAAAGGAGCAAAATGCATGCAGGTAACTGGTAGGTGCGTGCAAGCAGTGGGCGCAGTCCCAGGGGTGTTAGACTGGAGGTGACAACGGGGCACACTAGGGAGGATGCACATTTGGCAGCTGGGCATGTTTCCCCCTATCCAGAAATGATATTTGCCAGTCTTGAGGTGGCATCACTAAAGCTACGAGAGAAGTTTAAATTGCCTGGGGAGAGAGCAAAGCACACGGAGAGAGGAACTGTCGCCACAGTTCAGGAGTGAGTGGGCTGGCCTACAAGACAGACTGTGGAGGGACAGTGAGAGAGGTCAGTGTGTTGGTGTGCTCTTGTGATCACAGCATTCCGGGAGGCTGAGGCAGGAGGATCACAAGTTCAGCCCCCGTCTAGGCAGCCTTTAGGGTTGGGAAGATAGCTCAGGGCAAAGTTCCTGGGTTCAGTTCTCAGTAGCTTAAAAAAAAAAAATATGGGGAAGTACTAAATTTAAAAAAGGAGAAAGGAATATTAAGAAGGAGGAAAAAAGGAAAAGAAAAATGGAAAAATAAAGAAAAAACAAAAAGGAAAATGAAGAGCAAAGAAAACTGCAACTGCCTTTTAAATGTCCCGTACTCTGTTGCTGGTTTCCCCATCTCTTCTCCAGGAAAGCATGGGACGTGGTCACATGAGGCCCAGTGTCCCAGATGCTGGAGGAGGGAGCAGTGGAAGCCTGTGTTATCTCATGGACCCATCTCTTTTTCCTAGTTGACCTACAACAGTGGTTTTCCCAGTCAGCACAGCAGAGTAATCCAGTCACAAATGAAACAATACTCTCTGGCAACTAAATATTAGGGGATTTTCAACTTACTCATATCTCTGCCTTCTGAATAGTCCCGTTCCTCCACTCTTACATGGCAGGACAGAGAAACCTGAGGCCCTCCTAAAGGTGACCTAGAAAGAATGCCCCATATTCTTACTCACTGTGAATTCACTTGGCCATAGACATGTGGGCCTGTCTGCCCTCTGGCCAGTCTAGCGCTATGCAAGTCTGCACGTCCACGCGTATCTACGGGGAGGTTATAGTCCTGCTCAGCTCTTCCGAAAACACGAACTTTCACTGAGAGCCAATTCAGTGCTAGGGGCTGGGGCGGAGCCAAGCACCTGCAAGCTCACCATGTAGTCCTGAGAGACACGGCTTCATACCCACCAAAAAACTCACCCTCCCATCCTTCCTGAGACTTCCTGATCATTAATAAATGGCAAAGACAGAGTGGGATACCAGGTGCTCCAAAGCCCAGGAGCTTTCCCTGTATGAACAAAATCCCTTTTTATCATTTTTATTTTAATGGTTATTTATTCCTTGGGATTCAATGTACAGATGAGGTTTAGATAAGAAAGACACGTGCCCTATAATATTGTATACACACTGATTTTGTAGATCAGATCACATTTCAATTATTGTATCTTAAATTTCATGACAAGTTCTTTTCCTACATCAAAGAACCCTTTCGTAAAGAGCCAGCCTATAATTTATCTGCAGTTGCCTGTGTCAGGTTTCTTTAAAGTGGAACTCAATTCTGAAGAGCCTGTATACCTTAAAGAAACACCAAATCCAAAGTCTGACTTATTTTCCATGAGGGCCAAGAGGCAGCTCTGGGAACCAACCATCAGAGTGAAGACCCCCGTGTTCCCACCTGATGCCCTCAGAAAACCTTGCCTTCTCCGTGAGGCCAATGGGACCCCACTCTGTCCTCAGGAGCCCACTCCATGATGTGTAGTCAACTCCCCATCCTACACACCCTTGGAACTCGAGGGAGGCATGCAGACTCTAGGTGCTGGAAGAGGCAGGAAATGAGTTCTCCCTAGAGACTACGGGAGAACAAGGTCCTGACATCGCTTCCTGAGTTCCAGATGCCAGAACTGTCAGAGAACCCATTTGCATCACTCTAGGCTGCTCAGTTTGTGATAATCTGTTACAGCTGCCCTAGAAAATTAATGTCTAGGATGACAGAGAAAGATGAACAATTTTCTTTCTTTCATTTTATTTTTTTATGTATTTAGGACAGGGTCTACAGGGTCTCACTACGTAGATCGGACTCCTAGTGATCCTCCTGTTTTCAACCTCCCAAGTGCTGGGATTACAGGCACGTTACACCATGCCCAGTCTCAATCACTCAATCACCACCATCTCAGCACACCCAGAGGGCAGGGCCGGCATGGCAGGCCAGAGATCGAACCCCAGCTGCAGCGCTCTGCCTAAGCAGGCGCTTTAGTCTGCTGAGCTTTTTGGCCAGCCCTAAACAATTTTCTTAGGCTGTTACCCTCTTCCCTTGCTTACCTAAGCTCTACTTCTCTTCTCAGCCACTTCACTTTCCTTCTGTTGGTAGTGGATAACACTGCCTCTCCTGTCCTTTTTCCCCATCCAGCCAGATTCCACCCTCCATAATGATTTATGTAGATGTTGTCTCAAAATAAAAATATAAAAAAAG
>NW_004524590.1:19922852-19946730 GCF_000260255.1 Octodon degus
TGGAGGAGGGAGCAGTGGAAGCCTGTGTTATCTCATGGACCCATCTTCTTCTCCCACTTGACCTACAACAGGGGCTTTTCCAGCCAGCACAGTAGAGTCATCCAGTCCCAAATGAAACTAAATACTGCTGTGGACTAAAGTCTCCATTCACCCCCTCCCAGCACTTCTGAGGCCTCCTCCGGGCCTCTCTACCGCATGAAAATACAATTTTGTTGGCTGTTTCTTCACTTGATGAACCCTGAGTCCTTAGAGGCAAAAATCCTGTAACAACCTCTAAGTATTTTGTTCAGTAGCAGAGTCAATGACAGATTTGAATGCATGAAACTGAATTAACAAATTTGACTAATAATTAATAAACTGACAAATTGAATAATGTGGACTCAGCTATTATGACTATAAAAATGAGTTATAAGGTATCAGATATCAGGTTTGCTAGGCATATCAAATAATCAGAATACCATTCATGGTTATTATAACTGCTGGACTATTACGTGCCAGGCATGGTGTTATGCTTCAATAATATATTATTTCATTTAATCCTTACTGCATTAGTCACTTTCCTGTCACTGAGAAAATATCCAACACGTTCAACTTGAGAGGTTTATCTCAGCTCCAGGCTGTGGGTTGAGCCCGTGACTGGCTGGTCCCAGACAGCTGTATCATGGCCGAAGGCATACGCAGAAAGCTGGGCAACCTGAGGGCGTCGGGAAGCAGAGCCAGGGATGGGCAGGGGACAGAAACATGCCCTCCCGCATCCCATGCTCAGCACTCACCTCCTCTGAGCAGGCCCCACCTCCTAGCAACACAGGCAGCTCTAAGCTCATCTCCAGATTAACAGCACCTCTGTGCTCCAGTCACCAGCCAAAAGCCCATCTCGGAGCACAGGAGACTTCTGAGCAGCATTTCCGAGATGACCCAGAACACTCCCTATCTCTTATTATTGTCTCCTTTCTATGGATGAATGAATCAGGGTAAGAGATTAAGAAACTGTCTCAGAGGCAGAGTTCACATCCACATCAGACAAATTCTCAAAACTGTGCTTTCAGTAAAGTCTTTTGAGAGAAACAATTCAAACTTTTCTAGATGGCCGTTTCCATGGTCATGTACTTCGGTGTCTCAAGTATTTGGGGACCTCCTTAAGTAATGAGCCTGAGGCTCTCCAGTGGTGCAGTTGGAGAGCTTGAGGTACTTACATAATCCAGGCTAGAAGGCTGCCACAGATCTAGGTCCTGAAATCAAATTACTAATTGGCCACTAGGTGGCACCAAAAAATGTCAAAAACTCAGAAGCCGGCAAACCAGGCTAGATTGTGGATCTGGGGTGTTCCTAAGGGTGAACAGTACACAAACACAAAGCCAAAGCCCTGGAAGGAGCTAAGCTCCGCTTCAAAGAAGTAGATTAGAAAACATTTCCTCAGGTGTCTGATAGAAAAAGTAGCAGATCCACATAACTTGTATTTCAGTCAGAAATCATAATCCCTAGAAATGCAGCCTACTTAATACTTCTGTTTACCAAGAGAACACAGAAATCCCCATTGGGTTCCAAGAAAAGAAAAGTTCTAAGCGTACTTGCCAACCGCAAGGACGTCCAAACACCTTTGAAAGCCCTTGTTGAAATGGCAGCTCTTCAATGATTCAGCAGCCTCTTAGCCAAAACGCATAGCAACATGCCACAAATACACTGTAATTAACATCACGTACAGAGCAAGGGAACCTTTGAAAATATTTCATTTAATATCTCAGAGGCGCCACAGATATTCTTCCCTGTGAATGACGACAATATCAAATTACTTATCTAGAGCCAGCTGTGAATTCTCCAAGTTGCCTACATTTTGCTACCTCTAAGAGGCGCCGCAGCTCAGCAGGCAGCTGTGCTCACTGGCTGGGGCCCTGGCTTTCGCACAGGTCGCAGTGTCCCGGCAGAATGCTGCTGCTCCATGAAATGCTGTAGCCCTCCACCAGGAGACAGGCGCAGAGAGTGAGCGAAGGAGAAGCTTACGCAGCCACTTAACTTCGCCACCCTATCCCAGGCTGTAATCAGCGCTGCAGAGCAGCACCAGTCAGGGTGTCACAAACTTGCAGGTACTGTCATAGTTCTGGGCAGTAGGCGCTTCACTGTCTGAAACGCAATGGCAATGAAATCAGGCTGGTCACCCAGGGCAGCTGGTTGGAGCAACGCTGCCCTGCCCGAGGAAATGAAAGCAGATTCCTCCACCCTGGTCCAGCGGGCTCTTAGGCCTCAAGAGGAGGAGCAGGTGTGCGGACTGCAGGCTCCGCTGAATCTCCGTTAATTACCAGTTGTGTTGCCTCAGGCACATCACCTAATCTTTGCACCTTTAGTTTCCTTAGTGCTGAATTGTTAATAAATTTACTTTCTATGGCAGTTATAAAAATGATATAAAGTAGGAGCAGAGAGACTGAGGTCTCATATTTCCTCCCCTGTCTCTCTACACCTCAATCTTTCACACACCTTCAGAGATTTTTATCTTAGTTTCTTTTTCTTTTTCTTTTTTTTTAACTAAAGCCCTCTCTTCCCTCAAGAAAACAATATCAGCACTGTCTTGGGAGATCTTAGTGACCCAAGTTGGGTTTTATCAGTTGTAAAGCTCTTTTATGAAGGGGGGAGAAAATTCCAGATAAACGTGAGCTAGATTAGGGTGTGGCCAAGGCAGGCTGGGGGAGTGGGTGGGTGTCCTGACCTGTTCCTTACACGGTCGATCCCCAACACATGAGCAGAAAAGCTCCCCAAACCCTGCGTTTGGACTTCTCACAAGAACTCGAGCAGGTTTTCAACCTGAGGGCGGAGCCCTGGCATCAGCCTGCAGAGCGAGATCCAAGCCTGCCTCTCAGGACCAGTGTGCACAAGTCCTCGTGGGCTTTCTCAAGGAGACTTAGACGCACACGAGGACACATCGACGCCGTAAAGTCTTTGCTCGCACGCCTTTCCGCGACAGCCCGCACCGGGTTTCCCAGACGCGGGGTGTGCTCTTATCTTTGTTCTCACCCTCTTTTTCTCTTTACTCAGCGCAGGCTTGCTCTTCATATCCAGTTACTACCCCATTCTTTACTTTTACTTTCTCAAATAAATTTTGCCACTGCTTTTTGCTCATTTTTGTCCTATTCTTTGTTCAAGACAAGAAGAACTTGCAATCTAACTCAGGGAGGAGAGGCTCACGACCTGCACCTGGTAACGTAACACTTAGATGGGGAGCTGCTTTTGTAGAAAGAAGCTGCCAAATAACAAATGGACAGAAGAAAGAAAGAGAAAAATAAAGATTTTTAAAAAGAAGAAGAAAATGCTTGGGAGCAAGCAAGGAGTGAAAGGGGAAGGAAGGGTTGCTTTTGGACGAAAAGAAGTTTTGAGACCAAATAGAGGAAAAAATGAAGACTATTAAGGACTGGAATAAAAGAGCTAGAGGCCAATGCTGGAGGAAGGTTCCAGATCACGGCAGCCCTCTGAGTAGGAGAGCAGGAAGAGACCACCAGCCCTGGTGGGTGATGGAGCCACCAGTGAGCCCAAGGGACCCGCAGGCCCAGGGGATCATGTGACAGTGTTCGCTTCTCCACTCCAGTAGGCCCTGGCTGGGGCAGTCCTGAGAGCCAGCAGCCGGCAACCCCTGTTCAAATGCGGCCCTGCAGACACGTCAGCCTCTTTCTCATCTCATCCTCTTATTCCATAAATAATACTGTGCCAGGCGCTGCTCTAACCCAGCCAGCCAGACCCAGTGTGTGCTGCCCAGGGCCTGTCATCTACAGGGAAGACGCTGCCAAAGAAATGACAAATCCCTCTGTGCAGAACATTGGTCTGGCATCCTCGGTCCCAGCATGGACAGTGTGCTTTGTGCGCGCTGAGCATTATACTCTGGGAAGAGACTCCTTATGCTGAGGCCCAAAGAGATCTGAGAACGGGGAGAAAAATGGTATCTTTATTTTTGCTAACCTCCAAATATAATTTAGCATTTTCTTCAGAGATGAATGCAAAGAACCACAAAGCCTTCTGTGACTTTGTAACTAATAGAAATTATGGACATTGGCATATCACATGCCAACTGCTTCAGATATTTCAAAGTACTTATGCTTTTCACTGCCTCAAATATGATAGCTCTTAGACTTGCCTCCTGGCCTTCATATCTAATGCATTAGTAAAGAAGCACATGTATCAGTATGTATTTGGTTTTCAAATTTTCGATAACTATATCTCAATATAAATCATTTTCTCCTATGTATTCATTATTCATTTACAAATATTCTAGGAAGACATCTGAGGGTTTTACTAGCTGGCTAGAGGGCTCTCAGGCACAGGGCCTGCTGTTAACATTTGAGGGTCCTAATCAAGAATTCACCCCCCAGGACTGGTAACAGCCAAGAGACTTAGGCACTCATTGACCCAAAGCACCGGGAACCTTCCAATCTGGCTATCAGGACCAGCTCTAGAGGGCTGCAAAGTTAGCAGCAGAGGCCTGGAAAGCAGTTTTGACTGGTAAAAATCAGTGAATGTATCTGAGATGATGACAATATTGTATAGGCACACATCACCTTGTATGAACAGGAATATCAGAAATTAGAAAGCCTAGCAGCCCTCCTTCCCAAATGGGACACGTGACCAAGGGCTACAATTGGATTCAGACAGGTAGAAAAAGATTCTTCGAGGCAAGTTTAGCTGTCTTGCCTCCGTCATTTAGAGAAAAAGCTTGTGCATTCCAGTTGCAGACGTGTGGTGAGGTGTTGTGGAAGCTCTTGGGGACCTGAGACGGGCTCCACAAGGCAACAGAAGGACGGTGCATGGCTGACTTCTTTCGACCTTGACTCCCCAGACAGTGCTTGGGGAAGTGGCATGATGCCACCTGAGGCCTGCTTCCCTGGAGCATACTGCCTGGTTGTCAGGTGGTGGAAAGGAGACCGGAAAAATAGACAGCGACCATTCAGATGAGCGCACACAGAGACACTATTCAGAGCTTGCTCTAGAAAGGCAGTTGGAACCAGCATGAACTGCTCTTGGCAGATGCTCAAAGGCAGGCAGGGAAGTGGGAAAGTATCACAGGGGAAAAGGAAGGCTTCAGGTGTGTTCCAGTTGCATGACCTTGGCATAAAAAGCTGCAGGTGGTTGAACTGGGGCATCCTACGTTATCAGCTTAGAGAGCTTCTGGCGTTTGCTAGTGGGTCCTGACATAGAAGTGGCAGGGGAGGCGTGAGGTGACAAACAAAGGGAGGCTCCAATCATTGATGGAACATGATCTTGCTGCAGAGAGGTTGTGGCTTGGTGAACTACACAGGGGCAGAGTTGTACCATCATAAGTGGCCTGAAGACTGTCAATTCACACATTCTTGAGGACACCGAGGTCTTACCTATGTCACAGTGAGCTATCAGGGATGTCTACGAAAGCTACCTCAGTGCTGTGCAAGGCCCACTGGACACAAATACATTGGCAGACACAGTTCACCCCTGTACCTTGAGACCAATAAAGGTTTTAGGCTCTCTGTGGGGTGGGATGGAGCCTGCTGCTGCTTTACGTAGAGGAGCTGTACCTTATCGACGTTAGCTGACAAGTGGTACACCTATAAGAACACTGCCTAACACTAGTAAGCACTCAGCTAAACATAACTATTGGTTGGTTTGGGGGGGGGGTTGTGTATTTTTCCACTTAAGAGAAGTAACATTTTGCCAAGGAGGTAAAATTGATGCCCATGCTTCTCAATCAGAAGAGATTTTGTTCCCTGATGAACATCTGAAAATGGTTGGAGATGACTTCTGACTGGCAAATCTGGAGCTAGAGTGGCTGCCACAACTAGTGGTAGGAATAGAGGCCAGGAATGATACTGGGAATCCTGCCATCCGCAGGGGAGCCCTGTGAAAAGCCTCAGCCAGCCCCGGATGCCAGTCATGCTGGAGTTATCTATCTCAGGGGAGAAATGCAAGAGGAAGTTGATGACAAAAGGAAGTTCTGGTGTCAGAACTCTGTAAGGGCCAAGAGAGTGAGCTCTGGATCTAGAGTGTGGCTGAGGGACTTCGAGGATAACTCAGTGGCAGAGCACTAGCCCAGCATGTATGAGGATCTGGGTTCTATAAAGAGCACTACAAAAGAAAGAAAAAGAGATATGGGGCTTGGGCCCTGGCTTGCCCCTCCCTGGAGACCAGGAACATGTTGCTTAACCCTCCAGACAGTGGTGCCCCAATTACAGGGTTGATTGAGAGTTAATACGCAGCTGGGCGAGTAGAGCGTGGCAAAGCTGGCTGGGGAAGTAGCCTGATCATTACAAGATCCTGGACTTGGCAGAACGGTTCCCAAAGCCCTGCACATGGGCTTCTCCTGGGGACCCGAGCAGGTGCTTAGCAGCATGGCCTCACCCTGACCTCAGCCTGAGTTGTGGAGCCCCAGCATGGCCTCTCAGGACTGGCACGTAAAAGTTCTTGGGGGTTTCCTGAAGATCCAGTCAGCACAAAGGAGAGGCGCCATGAGAGGCCTGGCCGGGGCTTTTCCTCAGGACAGCCCAGCCTGCTTTCTCCAGGGTGTACCTCTATGTGCTTGGTCTCTCTTAGTTGGCCCAAGCTTGCTCTGTGGAGCCAGTTTCTCCCCAACCCCATGCTTCACTTTTATTTTCTTGAATAGTCTTTGTCACTGTCTTTTCCTCATTTTGTTCAATTCTTTGTTGGAAGTGAGAACCTAGAATTCAACTCCAGAGGGAGAAGCGAGCAACTGGGAACCCAGCAACATTTCATTGTCAAGCCACTCTTAAACGCAGGCCACTGGCTAACTATATGAGCCAGTCAGCTGCACCATGTAAACTTCCCAGGGCCCTTTGGGTAGATGCAGGCAACCTGTGAAGGCTGACAGTGCGTCAGCTGGACAACCCCTTCTCCATAAACTAGCCTGCAGATTAAAGTGGATTATTTCAAGGATCAGCCACAGGTCCCAACACATTAGCAAGCATCTCAAAAGTAATCCTAATGCCTATTCTGTCAGCCTTACAAGGCCCCACCTCTGAGCACCCCCAGTCCCCTTTTGCATGGAAGAATCCCTGGAACCAGATACCACCCAGTGACTGCTCATGCAGCACCACACAGATTAGGAAATTGGCCACCTGAATTATTTCTAAGGATGCAGGCCATTCAGGCCAGGTGTCTCTGGATCTTAAATGTCAATACATGCAAAGGCAGAAAGGATTGCAAGCGTTTTGTCAAGTCCAAAACTCTTGAGGTTCTCTGTCTCACCAGTGGAAACCCATTTCTAACAGCTCCCTTGCTACTTAAGAAGCTACTTCACCAATGAAGAAGTATTTCTGACACTTGGAGCTAACTGGCAAAGCATCTCATGCAGACAGGGATACGACAGCAAAAGCTTGCGTTAGGTTTCAGGGCAAGCGCCGACAAACACCCCTCCTTGCTTTGCTCACATCAGAATGACAGCTGCACCTGTGCTTTGCTGGCATCACACACTCAGACACATTGTGCAGGTGAGAGGTCGAAAGTCAGTCTAGACAGCACAGTAGAGCAGTTAGACCCTCCCTGAGAGAGCGCATGCGCGTGGTGCTGAGCACTGTGGCTGGCACATTCGTTAGGATGGGATAAATTCTTGCTGTTACAGTGATTCCTGTTGAAAAGCTTTCTTCCTATTCCTGGGAGTCAGGGATGAGAGTTTTTATATCTGAGGATAGGAAGGGAAGGAAGTTTATAGCATTTGTTGAGCAACCAACAGGTGCCAAGCATTTCACGGGCTTTGTGACATTTAACTGGCAGAAGCACCTGGCAAGGCGAGTTTCATGATCTTTTTCCTATGAGGAAGCTGAAACTCAAACAGTACAGGGCCTTGTCCAGGGCCGCACAGCCAGTGTGTGTCAGGGCCAAGATGGAAACTCGTGGATGGGAAGTGTGGTCAGCAGTTCTCTTCTCTTACACCCTGCCAGCTGCAGGGTGATATCAAAACCCACAGGCATCAATAAGAGCAGAGTCTCAGAAGGAGAAGGCAGGTGAGAAGCACCAGGCACAGAGGCACTGCTATAGACTGCTACCCAGCAGTCTCTGGGAGCCAAGGTCTGACCAACAGAGGGCTCACTGGGCATGAGCTCCCTGGGGACTGTCATGGAGTGAATGCTCCCAGAAGCAGAACTTGAACCAACGCTTTGGCACAAGTACCAAGAAGCCAGTGTGAGAGTAGAGGCAGCAGGATAGGGAAGGGTAGGAGGTAGGCTTTTGCTCACCTTCATCAGTCAGCCATGTGCTGGGGGCCCTCGAGCCATGAGTAGAAGGCAAGTGTTAAACTCTTCAGGATGTTCTGACTGGGCAAGTTCTCCCCACAGTGAAGTAGTTCCAGTGCCATCAGTCAGCTCTCTGCAGGCATCCAGAAGCCAGGCTGGATGCTCAGAGCTGGAGGCTCTGGCCAGGATGCCAACAGAGTGAGCCACTGGATCACTGCCCAGTCCAAAGACATCTGTTCTTTTAAATAGTTCTTTGAACTATTTAAAAGCCCAAGTCCTTCTGGCCATGGCCCTCCTCACCAACTGCCTACATACATGACTCAGGATGTCCCAACTCATGCCAGACAAGCTTCCCCACTGTTTCCAGAATCAGTAGTTAGACTTAGCCTTGAGCCTGTGTATCTCTGCTCAAGATCCTCTTGATTGTAGACTTCGCCCCTCTCACCAGCTTCTCTAAGAGGCTGGATCACCCTTGTGAAAGGAATCAGCCCTGGCCCTCTTCCCTTTACCTCTATGCTCTTCCTGGTCATAACCTGACCCTACATTATACATTTTTCTTTGCTAATTCATTTATAGTCTGCCTAAGAGAGACAGAAATGAATATTCTATAAGGGCATTGATGCAAGTACCACCTACATCAAAATCCCTTAGAGCATTTATTGGAAATGCAGATTTCTGAGGAGTGGCATGGTTAAAAGGACATGGAGTTCTCATATCAGCACTGACCCTACAGCCCTGTAGAGGCACCCACAGGACGGCAAGAGGGGAGGTGAGAAGAAGGGCTTCCTGGTCACCAAGGGAGTCTGGGCACTAGGAACTAGGTTTCCACACCCCAATCCTGGCTACAAGGCAGCAGAAGTGTTAGACTCCCAGGGTACCTGTGAGCTGGGAAACATAGATACTGGGGACAACCACAGCGAACCGGACTCAAAGGACACTGTCTCCTTTTTAGACACTGTACAGTGCTTCTCTGACCTCTGGGAAAGGGGATCTCTGAGACTGGCTGAGATAGAGGCTTGGAGTCGGCTTTTTTCATAAGAAACAATTTGATCTTTAAAATTGTTTTTATAATTTACTATAAAGTAGATAAATTAATTATACCCAATCATTTTAACATTTTCATAATATGAATTCTTGAACTTATTTATCAGTAGTTTTTAAACCTAATATTTACTTAGTAATAAATGTCAATTATATTTTTAAAATATTAAATAGCGTTTTTGAATTTCACATTAACACATGACCTCGAATTAAAACATGATATCACTGAACTCAGCCATGGTTTGATTTAAAGTAAGACTCATTGAACTGTCTCTCCAAAGGTAGAGTTCTGGACCGCATCTCAGATATACTGAACCAGAAACTCTGGTGGAGAGGCTAGAACTTCTGTTTTTACCAGATTCCCCACTAAACTGAGGCACCTCTTGTGTCCCTGGAGACACCCTATAATGTCTTGTCCTCAGAGTAAGTGAGAACCTTGGATAAGCCATTGGGGTTGGGTGAGAGCTGGGCCCCAGCCTTGCCCTGCTCGGGCTACTTGGTAAGGCACGGGACAGCGAGCTGCTGAGCTTGAATGCTGTGTGACACTGAATTGGCTGCACATCTCCCTGGTCAGGGAGATCCAGCTTCCAAAAAGAAGGCCTGCTGAGGAGGATCAGAAAACACTCCACTTTTCCTGAAGATAACAATACGCAGCATAATACCACTGTTAATTTATTGTTACCTTTCTTTGAAATTCTGCATCATTATTATTATTCTTTTATATCTTTAAAACAAAAAGAAAAGAAGCCACTCAGAGGGAGAGAGGTAGAGAAAAGGAAAGTTGATACAGAAATTGGAAGCAAATGCAGGCCTAGGGCTGCAGAGAGAGCTCGATGGGCTAAGCACCTGCCTGGCAAGTGTAAGAACCTGGGTTCAATCCCTGGTACAGCAGGCTGTGCCAGCCCCACACTGAGCCAGCCACTGAAACTGAGCACGGTGGTGCATGCCTGTAATCCCAGTGCTGGGTAGGCTGAGACAGGAGGATCACTATGAATCTGAGCTGTGTAGCAAGACCTTGCACTAAATAAATAAATCAAAGATTAAAAAAAGAAGAAAAGAAAATGCAGGAATACAAAATAATGAAGACTGCTGCTATCTAAGAATGATGCCCAGATTTCTCCCACTTATAGAATAAAGAACAGGTAGCCCAAAAGTTGGATGCAAAGAGTATTTCTGCGGGCTTAGGATTGAGCCTGTAAACCCCTTATTTGCTGTTTCTTGGAGACTCATCTCACTGTTCTGTGCCTGGGATCCCTAATCATTATCCCAGGCTGTGTGGACCCTTGAGATCTGGCAGGACGGATGTGGGGACACTGTGGCCTCAAAGCCCGGGCTGTGGCTTGTCTGAGGATATGTTAAGGACGTGAACTCACTGACTAGCACAGGTGCAGAGTGGATAAGCTCGTGTAACCATGACTGAGCTTTAGAAAACCAAACATTCACTGGTTAGGCCAGCATAGAAAAATGTAAATTTGTGTTAAAGGCATACATAAAAGTTAAATTTCTTATTCTATAGGTCTTGCTTTATCTTGGTCTTAGCCATCCAGCAGAAAAGTATGAAACCAAGGTATAAAAAGTAAAGCCATATTAATATGCTGAGCCGTAAAAGGCTCAAGTCAACAACTTCTGACACTGCCTATGTCATAGTTGCCTATGGATAACTCACTACTATTATGGACTACTGGACTATATTGGATTATTTTGCTGAATTCACACACCTACAATATTTAAATAGCAATGGAATATCCATCTCTGAGAAAACTAAACAAAAAAGGGGGTATAAATGAAGGACCATTTTGTATCTGTATATACAAAGTAGATAGGATAGATATACAGCTACTTTCTCTTAATTCAATGAGAAGAAAGATTTGTACTAAGTGTTTGGACAGGACATCATGTCTGCGTCCTGTACTATGAATAACCACTACAAAGACAACAATATGTAATGTATTAATTATTGAAACTGTCCTACTAATCGGTTTTGAAACTGTCTCATTGCTATTTGTTTCTCAATAAAATTAATTTTGAGAAAGAAATAACCAGCATAGATGCAGCTGCTCTTTCTTGCTGCAGTCTGCCTTTTGAACTCGTGTCTGCCCTGAGTGCCTTCTTCTCCATGAGGATCTCACCTGCAAAGGGACCACTCCAGGCCCTATGGCTCAACAACTGGCATAGTCAGCAGGATGGTGAAGTAAGTGTCCCCTCCTCTGTGCCTGTGGAAACAGTGCCAGACAGTAAGAAAGAGTCCTAGGGGAGTACCCACATGTATGCCCTGGCCTCGCCTAGTTATCTGTAGCCACGACTTTGATGACTTGGAAGGCTCCAGAGTACTGGAGCATAGTCCACCTGGAACCCAGGGATGTTTTTAAAAGCCTTAGAATTGACGGGCACACAAATCTTTCCCTCCCACATTGAGTGAGCAGGGAAGGTGGCTTGGCTGTTTACCCTTTTGTGCTGCATGGAGCAAAAAGTGGGACCCCTTATCCAACAAGTAGGTAAGCTGCAATGGACTGAAGAGGACCTGGAGCAACAGCTGGCTGCTGCAGGAATCATGGTGAGAGGCACAGACAGCACGGCCTCCTCCTGAAGCATCTCCCAGAGTAGAAGTCCCCACCTCTAGCACTAGTCCCACGAGGGCCCCTGCTTTTGCATGGAAGGCCTGCTATTTGGCAAAAGGTGGAAATGTAGGAATTCCTACCCAAGGAGGAGGGCTGAGAGGCCTGCCCACGTCTACCCAACACAACATACACTACCTACACCACCATGGACTTGCAAGAGCTGGCAAAACAATTAAAAAAAAAGTGGGTGAGACTGTGCTCACAGAGGTGCTACAGCTGATAACATGGAGTTAAACTCACAGAAGCTGTCCCAAATAGCCTGTATTGCCACAGACCCTCCATGTGCCAGGCTCTATAGGACATGCAGAAAACAGCCCCATAGGCAGGTAGCCAGACTTTATTTTTTTTAATTTTTATTTTTTTTAATTTTTATTTATTTGTGTGTGTGTGTGTGTGTGTGTGTGTGTGTGTGTGGCCAGCTCAGCCCACCAGGGGGCGGGGCTGGCTGGCATGTGGTGCTGGGGGATTGAACTGCGGTCCCTGTGCTTTGCTAAGCTTGTTCTAAGTAGGTGCTTTAGACCACTGAGCCATCTCACCAGCCCCAGCCAGACTTTAGTAAACTTTAATAGTGGGGTACATGGACAACCTCCCTAGAGTTGGTCTCTGTGCTCAGAGAAATGGACATGCACCAAAGGATGTTTGCCATGCAGTACCATGGCCCTGATGAGGAACCGCTCACGGCATACAGGGGGGACATGACCCACATGGGTGGGCCAGCTGGCTCTTCGGGGACAGTGGCAGTGCTTCTTGCTCCTTTCACAGATGGCCTGATCAGTGATGCTGTGGACACCGTGGCCTAACTGAGGAATGCGGAAATAAAGTGCCTAGGTAAGGCAAGACCTGTACACTGTGCTGGCAAAGGGAAAAAAGCAGATAGTCCCCCAGACAAACAGGGCCAACCCCCCAGGGACAGGCACTGTGACTGCTGAAGGTCAGCCAGTGCCAAATTTGGACAGACCTGCAGGCTTCTGGCTTAGCCACAAGAAAGAGAGATAGGCCAAGACCTGGTCACATTGCTGACTGTGTGGCAGCAGCTTCCCCCAACCCCCGCCACCCCGAGCAGCAGTACTGGCTGATACAGCCCCAGTAAAACAGAAGAAAGTGACTCTGGCCACCTTCTAGCCAGAGTAGGATGCAGGCCGAGGCATCAGGTTAGTCGGGACCCAGGGGTGTCCTAGGGAACTGGAGGCCACATGTAGAAGTGACTATTTATTGGTCCCCAAAGAATATACAGAGTGCAATAGCTCTGGTGGATCCCAGAGCTGAGCCAGCGCTAATTTATGGCAACCTGGACCTCTTTGTGGGACCTACACATGTTTAGACGGGTACACAGGACAGTACATCACAGAGAGCCCAGGTGACCTTGGATATTAGGGGCTTGACCCTTATAACATCTATATTTTTTCAATTGCTAAATATATCACAGGAGTGAACATACTGGACACAGTGCAGGATGAATTCTGCTAACAGATCCACACGGTGAAAACAATAACCCGAGGACACCCACACCATGCCCCACTGACAGATCTTCCAAAGGCTACTCAGGTCATGCGCATGAAACAGTAATTGTCTGCCTGGTGGCCCTGAGGAAATAGGACAAATTGTTTTGAAATTGGAAGAGGCAGAGGTGGTATGCCCTGCGCATAGCCCTTTCAATTCCTCAGTGTGGCTTGTGTGGAAGCCTGGCGGGACATGGCGAATGACCCTGGATTACTGGGAGCTGAGAAAAGTGACTCTTCCATTGTGTGCAGCAGTATACCTAATATAGCCGACTTGATGGATCTTCTCACCCGACACTGGGTCAACGCCATTGTGTTGTGGACGTGGCCAATGCCTTCTTCCGTTGCTGTCACTCCAGACAGGCAGGCCAATTTGCCTTCACCTGGGAAGGCAGGTAACAGACCTTCCAGGTGTTGCCACAAGGCTATTTAGAGCTGGACTGTGTGTCATGGACTAGTGGCCCAGGACTTGGCCACCTGGACCAAGCAACACTCTATGTCAGTGTTCCATTGTATTAACGATATTATGTCAACCTCTGATTGCCTTAAAGATCTGCCAGCCACTATGCATAGTCTGAAGAAAGCTTTGCTGGCCCGGGGCTAGGCCATGAACAAAGGCAAGGTGCAGGGACCTGGCTGCTTTGTCAAATTCTTGGATGTCATCTAGCCAGGTAATACAAAAGTAATTCCCAATACCATAATTAATCAGATCCAGGCATGCCCCAGGCCGAGGACACTACCCCAATGTAGGCATATGGGCTTCCTGGGATTCTGGCAGATGTTTCTACTCCATCTGGCCACCATGCTGGGCCCTTTCTACCAGATCACCAGCAAGGGTGCAACATGGACTGAACAGTCGCAGTGGATGCTACTTTTCAGGACTCAAAGAAGAGCGTCACACAGGTATAAGCCCTCTAGGTAGTTGAGCCTGGTGAACCATTTACCCTCACTGTGACTGCAGATGATGGTGGGTCGGACTCAGGCCTATGACTGAAACAAGGAAAGCAGAAGCAACCTATTGGATTTTGGTTGCAGTTACCTAAAGGAGCAGAAAGCCAGTATTCCTTGAATGAGAAACAGATGGCAGCCATGTTTGCTGCTTTACACGCCTGTGATCACAGGACAAAAGACAGTGAAACTATGGACTAAAGTCCCTATAGAGGGTTGGGTCCCTGCATGGACATCGAATGCAGGAGTGCAGTGGCCCAGGCCTCCACCCTCATGTGCGAGGGGGCTGTTCTTACAGCAGTGGGCCTCATTTTTGGCTAGCCCATTGCCAGCCAAATTGGCAAGAATTTTGGGACCTGTTTTATACACGGTACAAGAGACCATACAGGATGGTTATCTACAGGTAATGTGACCTAGCCCCTATACAAAGGGAAAAGAAGGAACTCCGGCTTAATGCCTGATGGGTCTAGCTGTGGCACAGCCCCACAGTGGACAGCAGTTGCTATCCAGCCCACCATTAAAATCCTTTGGTTTAAAACCAGAATAGGCAGTTGAGCTAGTGGATCCAGTTGTAGGCATTGTGCCTACTAGTAATATGTAAAGCAGGTTCCCTACATGTCTCCATGGACAGCTGGGCCATGTTTCAAGGGCCTACACTCTGGTTCCTGGCTTGGGTAGCCCATGGCTGGCAGGAAGGGCACCAATGTCCGTGGGGTGCTACGTAGGGCAAGACTTATGGGACTGTAGCCAAACAATTAACCATATCAATAACCATATTAATCATATTTCAGGACCTAAGCTCCCCTTTCTGTGGAGAATGACTTAACAGATGCGTTAATGAGGGTACAAGAGCTACCTTCTGTGGTGGTGCCCTGGCTCCACAAGAAACTGGGGCACACAAGACCCCATTGCAAGCAACCTATAGTGCAGTCATGCATTTGGGTTTGACTCCTGCTGAATCAAAGGCTGCAGTAAAAGTATGTGCCATGAGCCTACTTGGCCCCCTGGAGAAGAAGAGTGCCCACAACACTTGGCATGATACCATGAGTCCCCCACCTGCAGCAACAGTGGCAGGTGGGTTATATCAGGACCCTGACTGTCTTGCAGGGACACAGATGTGCTTTGTGTGCTGTAGATTGAGCCACAGGTGTAGGTTTTGCCTATCCTGTGTCCTCTGCTGATCATGCTCACATGATTAAGGCTTTGCAAAGTTGACAGCCACTAGAAATAGCATCTGGGAACCCAGGAGCTAGAAATAGCATCTGGGAACAGGCAGTCAGGTGCAACAGTAGGCCAGAGACGATGTCAGATGGCACCTCCATGTGCCCTACCAGCCACAGGCTGCTGGTATGATTGAGAAATACAATGGGACCCTTAAGATCGAACTGGCCTACTTGACATCAAAGTTCATGGGGTGAGTGTGGGTCTTTCTCAGGTGGTCCAATTGCTCAGTGACCACACCATTGTATGGGTAAGAACCCACTGGATGGCTCACTGAAAATGCAACCAGTTCATCTACATATCTGCCCCATAGAGTAAGCCCTACCTAAGGCAATACAAGGGACCTAAATCCTCCCTGTATTAGAATCAATATGGCCAGGAGGCTGTTATCAATGGATTTAGGATTGGCCCACAGACTCACTGATGGAGAAATGGGTGCTTCTCTTGGAGCCCTGGAGGGTAAGGACTGAACTTGTTATAGAAATAGCCTTAGACTTCAGCATATTCCCTGAAGGCCCAGTGTGCTCTCCACCTCATGTTGGAGCCACCATTCTAAAAGGGAGACATTGTAGCTGCATGGCCCATGTCCCCTGGTGGTAAGCCCAGCCCTGACTCCCTTATCCTTGGTAGCAACAGAAACCCAAGTGTAGTATTCTAAATTCCAAGTAAGACAATTCCAGCCACAGTGCTATCACAGAGTGAATGTGTGGTCTGCATTCTCCTGAAGGGTGTGATCTCCCTATAATGGTTTCTCTTTCTGCCCTGTTCTTCCAACCAGGATGAGTCATACTAACAGTGTTGTCTCCTTGGCAACACATGTTTGCTCACATACATCAACAATTGCTTTGTTGAGTGTGTACTGAACTCCCAACCAACACAGCTGAAGGCTTCTCAATAAGGTATTGCATCAACATCCCTACTCTATTGGACTGATTGCCCACAGCAACTCCAGACCAACTCTGCCTGGGATTATTGAGGTGCTGATCTGGGACAGCATGACACTCCACAGGGACTGAGACCTGTTACATATAATTGTGGGCGTGGATGACAGAACCTGGGTAACATTGTTTTGTATTTAGCAGATGAATGGGTCAGTAGGAAACCAAACTGTGAGGTAGATAATCCCTGACCTCTGTAACCATGCCTTGCTAATCACTGACACAAAGAAGTAGTAGGAGGCCAGAAACTCACTCAGTGCCTGACAATTGGCCCAGTACAGAGGCCTTATGGGTCTGTGGCAGCATGGGGTGGCCATAGCTCCTGTACACTGAACAGGATGCGACACCTGGGGATTTGCATGTCAAGGACATTATCAGGCCTACCCTTACAGATACACCCCACAACTGGGGTGTTGCACACCACCAGAGGCACCATACTAAATGATTGCCTGGTGGTTTTATCCAATGGCTTTGACATTTCCAGGAGCAGAGACCATAGACCTAGTCCTTCAGACTGGAGTCTTTGCTCAATAGATGCCCCAGGCCCTAAATGTGACATGGCAGGCTTTGATGTTGCTCATGAATGAAATGTTTGAAGTGAAAAAGATGGTTTTGCAAAACCACATGGCTCTTGATTTGCTGGCTGTGGTGCAAGGTGACACTTGTGCCCTCTTGCACGTTGAATGTTATATTTTTATCTCTGACCACCAGACACAGGTGCCAGTGTCCCGAAGAAAATGAACGTAGAAGTGTCTGCCATCCAAGCCTTTCGTCAAGACTCTCTCACCTAAGGGTACGAATCCTTGGGGTCCGCCTGATACTAGAGAGCCACAAGCTGTACATGGTGTGGTACCATTGGGTTGGTAGTGCTCTGCTGTTCCCTCTAGTTGGGGTGGTCTTTGTACACCAGGGCCAGCTCTCTCAGCCACTCATAGGAAGCAATATTCCCAACCACCAAGGGGGTGGGATGTCGGCAATCTGTAGGTTCGAAGCTCAGAGTGGGATGCCCAAGGACATGTGAAGATACGAACCCGCTGTCCAGCACTGGTGCAAAGCAGGATATGCTTATGTAACCATGGCTTAGCTTTAGGAAACTACTCACGATCTGGTTAGACCAGCATAGAAGAACGTAAATAGATGAAAATAGCATGTATAGTAATCAATATTATAGAAGAATGCTCATTCTTGCCTCTGCTTGCCTTTTGAACTGATACCTGTGCTGCATGCCTTCTTTTCCCTGAAGATCTCACCACTCCAGGTTCCCAGCCTCAACAATGGGCTAGTAGAGTCCCTTATTCAATAAAAATTCTCAGCACAGACAGTCATGCCTATCTGTGCCCATGAAGGATGACGCACAACCGGCCTGCTTCACATCTGCTTCTCATCACTTGACCTCACCAAGTACAGGAGCACCAAGACCTCACACTTGCTCTTCTTCCTGCCTAGCCCAGTCTTTCTCATCACCTTCACATTGAACTTTATGTCCCTTTTACTTAGCCTGGAACATTTTATACATCCTTGCATTAGCTTTTTTTCATTCAGGTTCCAGTTTAACTGCCCTTTCTCAGAGGCCTTCTGAAGCCTCCTCACCCAATACTGCTTCTCTTACTTCCCAAAACAGAAACCTCTATCATAGTCTTGTCTCTTGGTCCTAATAACTCTTTTAATATTAGGTAACTTACTTATTTTTATAGGAGTCTGTGGTCTGCATCTTTGTCGATATAAGAATTCCTTGATGATAGGGGATTTCTTATAAGCAATTCCCCAAAACAGCTGTGAAATGAATGAACAGCCTTCCTTGTTTCTTAAGGCTGCCTTCTTGGTCTACCTGCTCTCTTGTTCCACTCTCAGTTCTTCCTCCTTTTGACTTTCAGTGTTTGTCTTTTTTCCTTCCCAGTCTCCATTTCTTTCTTGACTCCTGACACTTGTGATCAGTTTCCCTTACAGGGCACTGGAGTAGCAGGCTTCCACCCTTCTGGTGGATACTGTATCGAGTTGAAATAACCCAGACTGGGAAGAAACCATTTCTCTCACTAAAAGTATAGCATGAATGTATTTGTGTAGCTACCCTATTCTGCTTATCAGAGAAGAACTGGCCACCCAGCTCACAAAGAGAAGGGGGCAGCATGGAGAAAGCCTCATCCCACCACACTACTTAATGAGCATGGGTGAAGATAGGTAGAAGACCAAACTCAAATGCCCTCTACAGACTAAAAACAAGATTACCTCTAAACAAGTAAATGAGAAACTGGCTGGCCTTCACTCAAGGTTGAAAGCTAGGGCAGGACTCAGGTGGAGGCACTAGCTCATCTAAGGGAAGGCCCTCTTCCTTGGTTCTGAAATTAAAAAAAATGATTACCTAGCCTCTATTTGACAAACACCTTCTCTGTATTATGTCCTTTAATCCTCTGACAGTTACTTTCTTTGATACCCTTAGTCTTATCAAACCAAGATTGCTAAAATCCAAGGGAACAGGAAGTATTTGCCTTGTTTCTTACCACTTTCTTCCTTATTTTATCCAAACATCACCACCAAGAGTGTGGTGCTAGAGGAACAACCAACACTTGTTGATTGATTAACTCCTCTACCTGGGGTTTCCTCCTTTCTGGAAATACTCTTCTCTCTTAGTTTCTGTATCTATAATTGCCCAGCCTATTCCTTGCCCTGGACTTTAGATTCTACTCTATAAGACAAACTTTGTATCTTCTTTTGATAGCCATCACTTATTTTGGCAGTCGGGCAAGTTGACTTTCCAAAGTAAGCTATGCTTGTTTCAGTACAGGTGCTACCATGAAATAACTCGGTGATGCTGGGCAAATAAACCTCTGCTTGCTTGTCTTCTACCAGTAAAATGACTGTAGTAATAGCAAAACAGCAATGTGAAGAATTATTACAAGAATTACCATAGAGTTAAGGTATGACTTATTGTAGAGGTGAACAATAAATGGTTAATTATTGTAAAAAATTAAAATATAATTACAGCACAGAGCACAATACTTAGAGAAGTCAATTTGGGGGTGAATATTTGGGGGAGAAGGTGGTATATGCTGCCAAATGATAGCTGGTAGGTCTTACTGGCTGCAAGCAGAAGGAATTGCATCTGTCTAACTTAAGTAAAAAATGAAGTTTGTCATAATTGTCCTAGGAAATGAGCTAACTCAACAGAAATCAGAATGCTCAACATTAACCTATTGGAAAGTCTGTTGCTGAAATTCATAACAAACATTCTTCTAGATGTTGTCACCAGAATAAGCTAGACTCAACTTCCCTGCAAAGTATTCTGATCTCAATTCATTAAAATTCAAATTTTAAAAGGGGAAACCTGAGTTGTGTCCTCTTGAAGAGAGGGTAAGTATTCAGATCAATGGTACCACTAAGATTATATAGAATTATTTCAGGCAGCCAAATTAGATAGAAATATTATAGGCGGTCAGACAAGGCCAGGCCCTTGAAGGAGATAACAGAGAAGACGAGATGCCTTACAACTGTGGGAGGGACGGATGCTCCTGCTGTGAGCCAGAGATCAAACAAATGCTAACCTCCCTAAAGATTAGCATCCCAGATTGATCATTATCCTGAGAAAGCCTGAAAAAAATCCTTGTCTGGTGGCTACCAGATTAAGCCCTGTTTTACATTCCTGCCCCCTTGGTACTTGAGTCCCTTCCCCATTTGGTCCTGACTTAATCAATTTTACCTGAGCAATGGTGCTTATAATCTCATTGGTTGACCATAGTTTTGTCCCACCCCACATCCACCTAGGTGAGTTCCCCCTTTCTCCACCTTAGCCCCACATAGTTTTACACCATAAAAGTCCCTGGAAGAGAGAGCATCTGGGGAACAACCCACTCGAACCCCCCTCCTGTCCCTCTCTCAGACAGGAGCTTTCTTTCCCTCAGTAAATATAGTCTGCTCATAACCTCTGTTTGTTCCTAAAATTCATTCTTCGGTTTTAGAGAACACAAACTCATGCAAGTCAGGTCAGGAGATCATTTCTCCTATTTCATTTGGAGGTTCCCTGTATCAGAATGAGCAGAACCCAAAATCTGTGTTTGTTTCCTATTTTATGTAATTATCAAATACTTGGTGGCTTAAAGCAATACACATTATTTCACAGTTCTAGAGGCCAGAAGTCCACAGTCACTCTTCTGGGGCTTAAATCAACGTCTGGGAAGGCCATTTTTCTGCTGTGTACTATCAGTCTTGCAGAGGTTGAGGTAATCCACTGTCTGTCCCATCACCTCTGCTATATAAAGCCCCATCATATGCACAAGTGCTAGCTATGAGCTCGAAGGAATTGTACTTACCAGCTTTGCATTGGAGATGGACCTTTCAGCAAGGTGAGGATCGACACATAGATCACAGCACAGCATAAGAGCAAAGGTATGTGGGAGACCCGGGCAATTATGGGTAAAGGTGAGGAGAAAAAGATCATTCAGTCTTCAGCAAGGAGAAGGAGGTATTCAGAAAGGGGGTGAATCTGGCTCTATTTTGAAAGATGAAGATTAGTCTGTAATGAGAGCTCATGTAAACCAAGAGGAAATTAAATCCAAGTTTCTAAGTAAAAGACTAACATGTTAATCTAGACCACAGCTGAATTCCAGAAAAACAAGAAATTAAATCCAGGCCCAAGCAATCATTTAATCAACTGGTCAGGCCACCTCAACTTGCTTTGATGTTTAAAAGAGCTTAGAAAATGCACCTGGACCCCATTGCCAAAGTGTGCTGCATCTTGAAATTCCTCTTAGATAAGGCTTCATAATGAATTCTCAGAATGTTTGCTAAAAAAAAAATAATGTCATCAAGGAGCAGAAGTACATAGACTTGCTGGGAGGAAAAGCAGTTATAATATTGTGGAGATAGCACAGTAGCTGAATTCACCAATCAACCAGTTGCCCTGGGCTTATTAGTTTCTTTTTTAATCTTGCACTGCAATACAGAACTGCAGAATGGCGTGAAACGTGCAGAAGGGAGAGGGGGAGGAAGAATGATTAAAGCAAGCCCAGAGTGGAAAGGGGGCGAGTGGGAAGCAGGCTGAGAAGTTCCAGCTGGCTAGCGGTGATGGATCACGGCTACATTTGCTGGGAGACTCCTGGCATTGGTGCTGTGCAGGCTCCTTATTCCTTCAACCATCCTTTTTCATCAGTTGTAAAGCTGGCCCAGAATTTAGAAAAAAAAAAGTTCAGAAACTTAAAATATATAGTATTTCTGCTGTTGTCTTTTTTCTATTTTGACAAATATTATACAAGTAGTAGATGCATAAAAATTTTTTAAATTGGGCTTTGCAGAAGTTGTAATGAAAGATAGCAATTTTTTTTTTATATTTTAGGGAAGGGTCTACAGGGTGTTCAGGGTCTCACTACTAGATCAGACTCATAGTGACCCACCTGTTTACAGTCTCCCAAGAGCTGGGATTACAGGCACAAGCCACCACACCCAGTCTCAATTGCTGGCAAGGCAGGCCTGGGGGTTGAACCCTTGGCCTCTGTGCCTGCTTGCAGGCGCTTTAATCTGCTGAGCTATTTGGCCGGTCCTAAAACAGCAATTTTAGTCGTTTAGGTAGTTCCTGCTGTTTCTATAAGATGTCACTCTTATTTTGTGTATTAATTTGGGAGATTTCCTGACTTTAGTAGATGAGTTTAGCTGTACTGCTACAGTAACCTCTGCCTAATAGTTTTACCACTTTGATTATTTTTGTCATTTTAAATGATATGCCTGCTATGCAAAATTTTGTGGGAAGCCATGGGTTTTGACTGGCAACTATACTAAGTTCAACGAACCAAACTGAAATAGATTTTAATCATAGAATTCGAGATTTGGATGTGGCAGAAGGCCCTCTAGCCAATCAACTAATTACACTCTACACAATGAACCAGTTCTGTTGTAACCAGTTGACTGTTTGATGAGCTAAAGCTATAGCCAATTTTGTTTTGTTTTGTTTTGCTTTTGCAGAACCAGGGATTGAACTGAGGCCCTTGTGCTTGCCAGGGAAGCGCTTATTCCTCTGAGCCATCTCCCCGGCCCCCCAATATCGTTTTATATGCCACCTCTACTTTTTCAGAAAGACTGTCTCTCCTTGTTGGCTTGAGTTCTCAGAATTTGCTATGGTTCTGAAATCTTCCTGATTTTTTGTTTCTTTTGCTTTACACAAAAACATTCTACTTAACATAATTAGCCTAAGGAATTTCCCTTTTTAAAATGCTATGCCCTATATTTCTTGCTCCAGTGCCCATAAATAACAATCCCTCTTTGCCCTTACATCAAAGAAATGTTTTAAACAAGGAATTTTTGACAGGTAAAAATAGGTATATACAATGTTAATAAATAGGCCACCAAGAAGCATTTCACATATACACAAACTTAAGATATCCTGGGCAAATAGAGCAAATCTTGTTATAATGGAGCATCTCAGAAGCCTTGATGTATAAATACATGCTATGAAGCTTAAAAAGTGCATGTAATGTGCAGCAGCTCCCAAATTTTTAATCATAAATATGTGTTTGCCATGTTATTTTGCCATGGAATATACAGGATGAGATTAAGATATATGGTGAATGTTTAAATTTTTAAAATGTATTATAGTAAAAAATTATTTTTCTCTTTGAAAATATCACCCCTTTCCTTCAAGCATACTTACCCATTGTGCTTTGCCACTTTCTTAAACAGTTCAGAAAGTCGTCTTCCTTGCCTTTATGAAGTATGATAAAGAAAGATGGTGAATATTGTTATCAAATGCCACCTAAAGAAAAGGCCAGCTCATAAAAACCTTAAGTTTCCAAAGTAAATGGATACAACTAGAGGTTCTACTCCTAAGTGCAATAAAGCAGACCCACATGTGTAAATGTCATATTGTCTCCCTAGGGTAAGAACTCAAAAGAAAAAATAAAAACTGAAAGGTATAACAGGTGCAGTAAAACAGAAAGAAATGGAATTTAAGGATTAAACAACAAAGAGGAGAGAAAGCATAAAAGATAGGGGAAAAAGGTAGAGGAAAAACATGCAAGTATTTATGCAGAATGGCTGAGAAGATTGTACTAAGAATTTCCATCAGTTTTTTTTTGAAAATAGCAGTTAATGTGTAGAATTTTCACCCTGACTAACTCCATAGGCTGATATCTGCGATCTAAGCAACTACATTGAGGACACTAATGTGTAATAGAAAAGACATGTCATCTTGGTCTTCTAAATGTGTATCTTGAAGACCACTGGGGCAACGGGATACTAAACAGACCCAGAGTGCAGACCCGTCGAGTGAGACGACCCGGGGCCCACGGATCCTCATTCGACCCAGAGTGCAGGCCCAGCATGCAACCCTTCAGCAGAACTCCCTGCAAAGAGGCTAGAGAAAAGACCCACCCAGCTGATTCAGGAACAGAACATCTTGCCAGAGTGAAACAAAGAGTTCGACTCTAACACCTGCAGCA
>NW_004524590.1:19966410-19967149 GCF_000260255.1 Octodon degus
ATCACTTTGAATCTGTTTCATATATTCTATTTCTTTCTTATATTGCTTATTCAAGGGTTCCATCATTTTTATATTCTGCTCTACTTTTTTATCAGTGCATTCTTTAGAAGTACTTAGTACTTCTTTGATTATAGTTAGCACTACATTTTTTAGTTCAGAAATTATTTCTGATCTGATTTCTTCTATACTTTTGTGCCGTTGTTTCTTTACTTTCAACACTATTATTTCAGAGATATCAGGTGTGTGATTTCCCATTTCCTCAGTGCTAGTGTCTTCTGCATTTGTACTGGGTGGATTTGGGGCCTGAGACTGCATTTTGTTCCTTTTCTTTGTCATTTTGTATACCACTGTCTTCTGACCTTTGGTGTAGAGCTTAGATAAAGTTAATACCTTAGCACCAGGTCTGGATCTACAAAGTTCAGATTCCTGCAAGTGGGTGTTTCTTGGATCTGGCTGGGGTCTGGCTGCTGTGCTCCACTTCTTCCTGCTACAGTGTTGGTGTTGGACCCTTTGTGTCACTCTGGCAAGATGTTCTGCTCCTGGATCAGCTGGGTGAGTCTTGCCTCTAGCCTCTTTGCAGGGAGTTCTACTGAAGGGTTCCATGCTGAGCCTGCACTCTGGGTCAAACGAAGAGCCAGTGGGCCCCAGGCAATCTCATTCACACACCAGACCTGTGCTCTGGGTCCATTCAGGATCCAATGGCCCTAGGTCCTCTCACTCACACTCCGGGACTGGGCTC
>NW_004524590.1:19968047-19974557 GCF_000260255.1 Octodon degus
AATATGTTTGGCCCTGTGTCAAAGATTAGGCAGCTAAGTACATTTAGAGTTGTTTCTGCATCTTTTAATCTGTTCTATTCATCCTCAGGTCTGTTTTTCTGGTCAGTACCATGCTGGCTTTCTTTTTCTCAGTAGCTCTCTAATATAATTTCAAATCAGGGATTGTGATGGTGCCTGGCTTGCCTAGATCTCTACACTGAAAGACAGTACATCAGTGCACTAACAAATGTGATCAAAGAGAACATCAAAAAATGGAAAGATACCCTTGCTCTTGGGTAGGAAGAGCCAGCCTAGTGAAAATGGCCATACTTCCAAAATTGCTATATATAATCCCAATGCCAATCAAATTACATTTAACATACTTCACAGAACTAGAAAAAACATTCTTAAAATTCATTGGAAATGAAAAGAGGCCTAGAATAGCAGACAAAGTCTTTTAAAAAAATATTTTGATCTGCTGTTGGTCAAATATACTATATGGAAACCACAGCTATGGGGGACCAACTTTAGACGATATTATGCCATCTATATGGCAATCTAGGACAGGAAAAACTTTGCACAGTAATAAATATCAAAGCTGCTTTCATAGCCAGAAAGTAAAAGTAGGCAGCAAGGAATTTTCCATGGTGATAAAAATGCACACATATCGCTTGAGGGAAATGTGTTCTCTTGTCAAAGATGACCAAGGGACTGAGGGTGTTGCATAGTGCGGGGTTCAGTCTACAGCAGTACAAAAAGGAGTAAACATTCTCCAATGCTACCCTCCCATTCTGTATACTTCACGGGCTATAAGTAACATGCCAGTATCTTAATAAATAATAAATTTATGTTCACAAAAGCAGACTTTAATTTTTCCTTTAAAAATTCAGAATGCTTTACTCTGTAGCTGTAGTATGAATTCAACATTTAGTATCTCTCAATATTGATAAAGTACACTTATTTTAGTTTTCTTATGAATGTACTATGTATAAAGTGTCCTCCACCAAGTCTTATCTAAATGCTCTACATCACTCCACTCTTAATTTCAGCCCACAGCACCAGCGGTGCGCTTTGGTTCGCGAGCCAATATGCACATGCTGGCATGCGTTGTTCTACTTGCAGTTGAAGCAAGCGGGAGGGAGCTGGCAAAGAGGCCTGTGTGGAGAGAAAGGTACACAGAACTTGAAGGGCCGACTAGGTCTTGGGGCTGAAGTGAGAATGAAGATGTGAGGGGGCCTCCATAGCCCTAAGTGCATTGAATGCCCCCAGCATGATGCCAGGGTGTGCAGGTACTCAGTAAATACTCCCTCCTCTCCACTGTACGGTGTTATTATTTTGAGAAGGCATGGATTTTCTCTCTGTGTCTGGAAACTGATGGGTTATATTTAGAATTTGTTTTACTCTTTCCATACCTTTATTTCCTATGAAAGGAGGTTGGGATGGTTAAGGGACTCAATTTTGTCTGCTCTTTAGAAATGAGCTAATTTATGAAAAAGCACATCCCTAGTTTTCATGGTGATGGCCTGAAACTGTATGCAAATGAGGAACTCAAAATTCATTAATGGATCTTCGTGCAATCTTGTAAGTTGTCAGAAGGACAGTATTCCTACAAAACTAAATACTTTGTCATAATTAACATGTCAGTAGGGAGCTTTTCACAAATATGAAAGAAATTTCTCTAGACAATAGGCAAATACCTAATTAAAAATACCAACGTTAGAAATTCATTTATTTGCTGAGATACCCAGTGTTCAAGAAGATTAAAATTTTTTTTTTCTTCCAGCAGTTAAGGCTTTGCCTCTAAAAATAATTTGGGAAGAGTGTGTCACTGTTTGATAATGATGTCTTCTGAGGTAGTTTTAAGCCAGTAAAATCTAAATAAAAGGTTTGTTTTTTAATGGCATTACTGTTGTAGACTTGGAATGATTATCAAAATGATTCCCTGAGGCTGTTCCCATGGTTTGAATAGGAGATGCACAAAACTAGGCTTCTCTTAGGCCAGGCTGTATTCTATATTTCTCCAACATTTGACTTTTACATTACTTTTTTAATTTTTGAAGTCGTTCATGGAAAACTAAAATACATCATGCCAAACGTATTGCCACATTTAATTTTCACAGCACTCCTGATCCCCATTTTCCAGATGGAGCGCCGCGGAAGGGTTCCCCGAGGTCTGCACCTGATAGAAATCCTAGCTAGACTTCAGTGTCACATTTCTGGATCTCTCCATGGTTTCTGTCCTCCAACCCTGCTCCTGTGCACCTCCTACTCCAGGAAATGTGCAGAGCGATTAAAGGCTGCCATGTGGCCCGGCTCCTCAGGCTTGTTAGAGTACACAGCGAGACCTCGGGCAGTGTGTCTGAGGACACTGTCACACAGCCACAGTACGTGTTGCCAGGAAGTTGTCATAGGCTCTGTGTCCATGAGAGGCCCTGCTCCATTTTGGTTTTGTCCCACCTGTGTGCACTAAAGAGCACTTCTAACTAGGACTCCTGCTTCATGTCCTTCAGACCACCCACAGAACTCCCACCTCCCCACTCAGAACTGAGCTTCAGACAGGCACAGGCTTCTCCTCTCGGAAAAGCCAGGGGCTAGCCAGATAGCTCAGCTGACTAAAGCACCTGCTTAGGCAGACACAGCGGCTGGGGTTCAATTGAAACTGGGCGTGGTGGTGCACACCTGTCCCAAACCAGCGGGTCAGTCAACGAAGGTCACCTGGGGGAGGAGCGGGGAATTGAAAAGGGGACAAAGGACTGGAGATGTGAGAAATGGAGACAAGGCAGGATTCTGATCAAGTCTCGTTTATTCAGGGGAAGTGCTGGGGATATATAGTGGAGGCATAGGGAAATGACCTCGGCGGGTAAAAGGTGCAAGTAACTAGGCAACCGGGCTATGACAGGAAATCTCGGCTCTTGGGGGTCAGCAGCTATCTAGGCAATGGGGGAAGGTGCAAGCCCTGGGGCACAGCACGGGATTCACGGGGAATGGGCAAGGTGGGAAGGACCATAAACTTAACTCAGCAGGGGAATGGAAACTTAAGAAAACGGCTGACACTATTATAAAATGGATACCAGTTAATGACTTCCCACACCTATAATCCCAGCTCTTGGGAGGTTATAAACAGGAAGATCACTGTGAGTTTGATCTAGTAGTGAGAACCTGAACACCCCTGTAGACACTGTACTAAAAAATAAATTTTTAAAAGGAAAGAAAAAAGAAAATCCAGCACATTCATCAGTTTGTCACAAAGTAATAGAATGCCCGCCATTTTGTTCCTTCCTCAAGGGCCTTTTAGAACCATTTCATTTATAACCAATTTAAATGATTTTTTTATAAGTTAAGTCTAATGTCATGGCTAACTCAGTAATTAGTGTTAATGGGACTCATGAGGAAGGCAACCAACAGAGCAGTGCATTTTTTTTCTTTTGAACATTGGAGTTGAAGACATTTTGGCCTCCATCCATCTAGGCTCAGGAAAAGCCTACATCTCTCCTAGCATGCAGTTTTACATTTAACCCTGCTCTTGATGACACAAGATAGATCATGGGGATTTGGAAACAAGTTCTCACAAAGAACATTGTTGCTACTAAGATTATTCAAATATATTTTTCAATAAATTAATATTTATCTATATTGTCTGTGACTTACTTACAGAATTTTCTAGGGTATACTTAAGTTAGACTATTATTTTATTTTTTTTATTTTTTAATTTTAGATAAGGTCTCACTATGTAGTATAGGCTGGGCTTGAACTCACCATATAGCCCAAGCTGGCCTCGAACTCATGGTGATTCTTCAGAGCACTGGGATTACAGGCATGTACGACCATGCCCGAAACTACACTATTCTTTTCAATGATCATTTATTAAGTGCCAGTAACTCTGCATACATTTCTGTAATTACACTGATGCTATTACGTAGATGTCACTGTCCCATGGTATTCATGAGGAAGCCTAGATTCGGGAAAGTTAAATGATAATGAATCCAACAGTAGTGAGACACATTAAGGATCAAGTACTCTGCAACGTCCTGTGTGTAGCTTCTTCAGAATAACCCAAGAATATTGATACTATTGTCGCATGTGGAAGAAGATAGAAATGACAAGAAACTTGCCCAAGGTCACGTAGTGAGTGGCAAAGCTGGGGCTCAAGCATGGTTCTGGTCAATAACAAAGGCGCTGTTGAATCATTTCTCACAACAGGCCTCCTCCTCTGCAGTGTAGCTCCCAGCCCCGTCTAACCACAAGGCAGATACATTTCCCCCTGCCATGTTCACTACCAGTACGAATCACGGGAGTTATTCCCACAGACAGCTTGAACAATTCAGCTAATTCAATCTGTTTTGTTTTATAAGGGCCCCTCTAGCCAACACCCTGTAACACTGGCACCAGCAGGTTGGAGGTTTTTTTTGACTCATCCCAACTCTCCTTTTTATTGGCTTAGTGACCTTATAAATGTTACTGAACTTCACTGAGCCTTTCTTTTTGGATTTCTTAAGTAGGGAAAACAATAGTACTCTTCTTGGAAAACCATTGGAGGAATTAGATAAGAAAGAGTTTGGGAAATTCTTTCCATTTAATAGATGGCTACAAATAGTAGCTATTTTACTCTATGTGCTGCCCCAGTAAGTGTAGTAGTAGCTAGGATTACAAGGCATTATCCCACATACTCAATAAAGTTAAAATACCCCAAAGGCATATCTATGAGCAAAATGGCGTCCATGTTTTACACAAAGTTTCTTGGTCTTGGTTTAATAATATTTGATACTGGTATGAACGTGTGTGACAATTGTTTCATAATTTATAAATGCCCTGCGTTGTTATCACCAAGACCGCCTCCTTCACTTGGGAGTGGGGTACAGAGGAATGGAACTGAGGTTTACGCAAAGGTTATAACTCTTTTGTGTGCTTTGTTCCATTGCTTCTTCACATCCCCCCACCAAAGGATTTTATTTTATTTTTGAGACAGTGTCTCCCTATGCAGTTTAGGCTGGCCTTGAACTCACTTTGTAGCCCAGGCTGGCCTCAAACTCACAACATCCTGCCTCAACTTCCAGAGTGCTGAGATTACAGTTGTGCCCCACCACACCTAGCTGAGAATTGTATTTTAAATTAAATGTTACATAAAAAGCTAGAGTTTGAGAGAAAAATAAATAAATAAGTTGCCCAAATTCCACCAGCCGGTCAAGTTCACATCCGTCTGGTTAGAACCTCACACTGTGTGGAAGGCGCTTCCGAAGACGCCTCAAGCTCGCCAAGGACGCCAGGATCTGAGAGGATACATCCTGGGCCCTCAGAGGTTGCCGTGCCCTCTGGAGGTCTTGAAGCTTCACAGCTGCCTATGTGCTGAGCCGTGGGAATAGAGGCGATGTGAGGGAGAGAAAGGGGTTTCGGACTTGTGAGGCATCCATACCTACTGCTATGTAACAGAGCAGGCAGACTACACATGCTCTAGCCGTAGGAGTATTCACACGAAGAGAAGAGAAAAAATATTGTTTAAAGCAAATTTTCCACTTCCCTCAATAAACAGAGATATTGTCATTTAAATAAGAATTGATCTACAATTTTGTGCTGTTAACTTTGAATTATAAATAGGGGATACCATTATTATATTTACAATTAAAATAATATATAGGAGTGAGAGATAATATAAACTTTTTTCTAAGGTGATTATTTGATAAAACAGTGTCAGGTTCACAGTAAAGACCAACAGAAAGTGCAGAGAATTCAAACTGGCTCTGCTTCTCCCACTGCCTGCAGTCCCTACTTTGTTTCAGTCAATAAACTCACACTGATACATTGTAATCACCCAAAGCCTGCCATTTACTGCCAGGTTCTCTCCTGGTTGTGTACAGCTGTGGGTTGGACAAAGTTCTAGTGATTTGTATCCACCATGATAGCATCATACGCAGTGGTGTCATCCCCTCAAAACCTATGCTTCCCTATTGGTTTCTCCCTACCTCCTGAGTAACACAGTATATAGTCGTTCACACCTACTGACATATATTCCTTTTTCTTTTCTTGTGCCAGGGATCAAACTCAAGACCTTGCACTTGCCAGGCAGGGACTTATGCTACTGAGCTATCTCCCCACCTGAAATATATTCTGCAGTATGGTTTAGATCTAGGATGTCCCCCCAAAGGCTCCTATATTCACAGGTGAAGCTTTTAGAAGGCAGTTGGATCATGGTGGTGCTATACTTATCAGTGGGTTAATCCAATGAATACTCTCTCTGTCTCTTGCTCTCTCTCTCTCTCTCTCTCTCTCTCTCTCTCTCTCTCTCTGCCTGTGTCTCTGTCTGTCTCTGTCTATCTCTGTCTGTCATCTCTTTCTTTCTCTCTCTCCCTCTCTCTTTCTCTCTCTGCCTGTCTCTCTGTCTGTCTCTATCTCTCTATCTCTGTCTGTCTGTCCATCTGTCTGTCTGTCGTCTGTCTCTCTCTCTCTGCCTGTCTCTCTGTCTGTCTCTGTTTATTTCTGTCTGTCTGTCTGTCATCTCTCTCTTTCTCTCTCTCTCCCTCTCTCTTTCTCTCTCTG
>NW_004524590.1:19987491-19990681 GCF_000260255.1 Octodon degus
TTGGGATAAATATATAGTTACATTCTGTTAATGAATAGAATGATTTGTTCTAATGGTGTTTGTAAATAGGATGACAAGTCTGCATCTTGTACAGCAATTAACCACTAAGAAGAATATATGCAGTGTATTATTTGTTGAAAAATAAAAAAAAGAACCTACTTCTTCATTTACCTATTTATTTATTTATTTATTTATTTATTTATTTATTTATTTGGTATTTTTAGGGAAGGGAAGGGTCTATAGGATATTCAAGGTCTCACTATTAGATCAGACTCATAGTGATCCACCAGTTTACAGCTTCCCAATTGCTGGGATTTTAGGCTGTACCACCACGCCCACTCTCAATTGCCATCTCAGCGTGCCCTGAGGGTGGGGACAGCATAGCAGGCCTGGGGATCAAACCCGGGCCCCTGCATCTGCTTGCAGGCACTTTAACCCACTGAGCTATTTGGCCAACCCTCATTTACCTCTCTTTTATGCTTAAAAAGTTATTGCATGAAATAAGTTCATGTTGCTTAACACATCTTATGGTGCTGTTTGTATTTGGAAGTTTTTCAAGACTGTGACCACTTCAACACAGGAGTCTTCAACTGCACACAAACACATGGCACAGACATATACAAACATGTGTCACAGCACAGCTGTGATAACTTCCTTCACCTGTCTTAAGAAAACATCTTTAAATACTTCAGAGCTCATTCATTTCTTTGGAAAGCCTGCTATGTGATAAGTTCGTTTATTGCAGTTACTTGCAAAGGGCCCAATATATATTTGAAATGTGAATTTTTTGAAACAAATACCACACATTATTATAAGACATTCTCTTTCTACTTTAACTCATATGAGAAAATGTTCATTACCTCAAGTATAATCACTCTGTAGAGAGTTGGGATCTGACTTAAGATTATGCTGTCACTAAAGAATTTTTTTTTTCTTTTGGCTTATACAAATTCTAAAATTTGTCCAAAGTATCAATTCTGGAAAAAAATGTATAAATTATAACAACATGTTCCTTTTGCACAGATGTGAATAAATGATTTGATTTAATTTAATTTTTATTTTGATTTCAAGAAATTTTTACATCCTTTCATTAAATAACTCAATTTAGTCCAAATGAGAACTGGTCCCTCCAACTCTATCTTTGTATTTTTCAGAAACATGTGTTCTTTTGTTAAGCCAACACAACCACCTGGTGTTGAATATTTAATGTGAAGAGAATCTCTGGCATCTGGCATTAACTGTTATTTTCTCTACATCTGGCTTAGATGCAATCTTTCTGTATTTATGTTTAGTCTCTTCACTGACATTTAATGAAGAAAAAGAATGTGGGACAAACTTAGAATAGAGAATGAGTGAAAGTACAGCCACAGTGGTGTGATTAGCTGAGTTTTTGTAGTATATCATTTTTACAAAAGAGAATTAAGTAGAAGGACTTAGAGTGAAAACTCACGAGTGTGTATTTAGAATTTAGTGTAACAGAGAACATTTCCTTATTTTATAAATAATGACATAGCTTGAGCCACTTATCAAACGTGGGTTACCTTCCCCCAAAATAACTTATTCAGTCGTATGATAAGCAGACTCTGAGGAGGTACCACTTGGAATTTTAATGGAGCATATACTATTGAAGATTTTGAGATGATGGGCAACAATAAAATGGAAAGTAGAACTGCTTGTCATAACCACCTATGAAAGATAAAGTTGATAAACTTCACAACTAGGGAATATTGAGACAAGAAAAGCAGTTTTTTTTCTGCTGTAGAATAAAAGGAAATTATCCATTACGTCCTAAAAGTCTACATGAGCTTATTGGATAAATATAATTCAAGTGCTTATATTATTCGGAAACCTGAAAGGTCACCATTCCCTGTAGAACTGAATAAAAAGTGAGAATTATTGATTGGCTAATAATGTGCTATGAAATGGTGAAACTATTATTAATACATGTAACAAAGATTGAAAATGTATACTCAAATTATTTGTAGCAGAATTATATAAATGATCTTTTTATTTCAGAATTTTTAAATTTCCAAAAATTAAAATGACCAATTGCTAAAATTACCCATGTATAATATTTAGTAAATATTTTTAAATGGGCATGATCCCAATTCACAGAACTATTGTGAAGGTGGAATGCAAAGATTTATGTGAAAATATGTCAAGTGTACTATTTCACACAGAGAAAGTTTTCCCTAAATGATAGCTGTTGCTAGATATGTCTGTCACACTTTCAAATAAGTGGACTTCTAAATTTGGATCTGCCCTTACCGCTGACAAAGACCTTGCTCTTTCATTAGGTCGTCCCTTCCTTGGCTGGATGAGTATAGTATAGTAGCCAAATTTTATACTCATTCTGGATCCACATTTCAACATCAAACTATTGGTACTAGCCTTGTCTCCTGGCACCACATAGAACATAGACTTCTGTCTTTCGTGTGCCAACCCTCGAAACATATATCTTGAATGCTGCTCTTTTGCCCAGAACATTGTGAAAACCCCAAGCAATTGGTAGAGCAAGAACAAAGAAGATACCTTCTGTGAGTTTGCCTTAGGATTCAATGAGCAACGATAGAATTTGCAAGAAACTTCCTTGATGTAAGACATGCCAATTTCACAGACCATGAGCCAAGTGCTCAAGTTCCTTTCACTCTTATCTTCATACCATTCTGAAGGGAAGCAAGTAGGTATTACTTCAAGCAGAAAAAGCTCTACTCAGAGCTAATGTCACAGTGACCTGCTCGCCTACCAATGAGGCGCTAGAAAACTCAAGCACGTGCATGAAGAACTGAGAAAGATCATTTAACTTTTTAAGTCTTTACAGACACACCACCCTGACAGTAAAATGTTCCTTTTGTTTGCCTTTGAAGGGTAATTATTAATGATTTTTGAAACCTAAGCTTAAGACTGCAAGGAGCACTTAACTAAGAGCAGGATCTAATAAAAAGCTACCTCAACAGTTGCATGATGGTCCAGAATCCCAAGAGTAAACCTGAATATTTTTCTCCCTTAGATTATGTTTTCCTTCCAATGTAGGGTTTGATATTTGCTCACAGTTCATATTTTGGACTTAGTTAAATATAGAGGACTGTTTTCAATTTAGTTATATCTTTAAGCTTGAAATATGGCTTTTTTGGGGCCGGGGAGATGGCTCAGTAGGATAAGCGCTTGACTGGCAAATGCAAGGATCTGA
>NW_004524590.1:19990781-19995362 GCF_000260255.1 Octodon degus
TCTCTCTCTCTTTCACACACACACACACACACACACACACACACACACACACACCTCCCTTCACTCTCTACTTCCTGGATACCATGATGTAAACAGGTTTCCTCTGCTGGGCCCTCCCACCATCCCACCATGCTCTCTCTTCCTTAGAGCCAGCCAAGTATGGACTGAATTCTCTAAAATAAATCACTGGTTGAGCCCAAAATAAGCCACTACTCTTTAAGTGGAGTGGTTCGGTATTTTGTCCCATCCATGAGAATGCAGCTGAAACATTCTGGCTGTTTCCAAGTTTGGCCAAGTATGTACCAAGCTGTTCTGAATATCTATGTGCAAGTTTTGGGATGCGCATAAATTTTCCACTTTTGAACAAAAAGCAGGAAGCATGGTTGCCAGATCATGTGGTAAGACTCTAGTAAGGAGCTATCAAAGTGCCTTCCAAAGGGCTGGACCCTTTTGTCTTCCTGTCACCAATGACTGAGAGTTCCTTTTGTTGTACATCTCTCCTCGCTGTTGGTGTTGTCCGTGTTTTGGATCTGTACAGTACTAACAAGTATGTTGTGGTGTCTCATTGCTGCTATTCACATTTCCTAGATGATGCATGAGGTGGAACATCTTTTCATTTGCCTATTTTTCATCTGGGCTTATGAGGTGACTGTTAGGGTCTTTTATTTATTTTTCATTAAGTTGTTTTCATATCTTATTAAGTTTCTAGCATTCTTTCTATATTTTAGAATATAATTCTTTACCAGACATGTTTTCCCAAATATTTTCTCCCATTTTGTGGCTTGTCTTCTCATCCAGTTGAGAGAGTATAGACTTTTCAATTCTTAAAACTTCTAAGACCAGGCTTAATAGGATCTCTACCGTGTCTGAGGCTAGGAAACTACAAAGGAAATATTGCCAACATTCCCCAAATACCAAGAGTGTTAGTAAAAACTAAGTTTACTGAAATTTATATCCTGTGCCAATGTATACCAAGTGGTAATACTCTACCCGGTAATGGTGGCCATCTCATCCCACATGTGCTTGGGCAGGAGCCCCGGCCAGTCTGCGCGCACAGTGCAGACACTTGATGCGACATGACCATTCCGCTGTACCCAGCACTCAATCTCCATGTTAGCTTGGACAGCAACTGTCTCTAAAATTATAAGTTAGGAGATGCTGAAAATTGGCTCTACTTAGAAACCAAGCACTCTTTAACATTTATCAAGTCACTAACTTCACATATAGTACAAGTTATAAAGACATAAGTTTATCCGGCTGATTATAGAACTATGTGACACATATACAAATATAAATTGCTCATGAAGTGAGACAGATAATAGATTTTGAAAATCACTATGCTTTAACATATTCATAACATCTTAGATTAAGGGGAGGCCTTACCATGTATTGAATTTAATCACCCCTCAAACAGACATGTTATTTGATGTCCTTAGGAGTTTGTCTTCTATAAAAACAACATAATACTCCTGGCTGGATGTGGCTGATAGAATACACATGTTTGCCTGCATTGTCTCCTGAAGCCACTCTACAATTACAGCAAGGAAATTTGTACTCCAAAGGAACAAGTAAATGGAAAATAAAACTAATCCAAGGTAAAAAGAACACTTATAGGTATTTAGTGGCCAAACCTGGAAAGCAATCTATAATCTAGAACTCCAGAGATGCTCGGGAGCAAGGACCAGGGGTAGAATGAGACAGAAGACAGGAATTGTGTCCTTTCTCTCCCAGACACATGCGATCATACCACGGCATTCCTTCCTAGCAGGAGGAAATGAACCAAGAAAGACGTCAGGTATAGAAAAGGATAGGCTGCCACAACCAAAATGAAAGGATTATGCCGAAGTCTGCTGTTTGGATGGTAATGTCCCCAAATCCATGATAGTGAGCAAAGTAACTGAGCCCCCAAATTCCCACACCCTAGTCTTTAGAAGCTGAGTATGTCACATCACATGGCAAAGGGGGCATACGATACTAGAAGGAATTAAGGCAGCTAACCAGCTGGCCTTATTATACAAAGACTGTGCTGATTTATCTGATGTTCCCGGTCTAACTACAAAGGCTCTAAGAAGTAGAAAAGGGAGGCAGAGCTAGTTTAACCATATGACTACAAGAGAAGAGCACAGTGGTGCGATGCTGCTGCCCTTGAAAGTGGATAAGAAGATATGAGCCAAGGAGTGTGGGTGCCCTCCAAAAGCTGGCCAAGGCTAGGCAATGGGCTCTTCCCAGAAGTATTCAGAGAAACACGCTGGCACTGCTGGCCTGGTACAATGATTCCTCTGGAACTTCTGTCCTACAGAACTCTATGACAAGTCTAGGTTATTTAAACTGCCCAAATTTGTAGTGATTTTTCTACAACAGTGGCACCAATTTCCACTTAGAAGTAACAATTCTGTGCAAGTGTGCTTCTGTAAAATACAGAACAAATTGCAAAGGAAACAGCTCAAAGAAGGAAACAGTTCTTTCTGGACACAGAAAATTTCAATGAGGAAGGAGAAGCAAAGTGTTAGGGTTAGTATCTAGTTGTCCCCGCAAAGCCTCACACAGTCATGAGGCAGCTTCTAGAGTTTGTGATTAATTCTTTTTTTCCCATAATTTTATTGAGAAACAAATAGCACTGAGACAGTTTCAAATTCATTTAGTAGGATAGTTTCAATAATTAATACATTGCCTATTGTTGTCTTCGTGGTTATTCATTGTACAAGATGCAGACATGATATCCTGTTCACAAACACGATTAGAACAAATGTTTCTGTTCATTGAATTAAGAGACTGTAGCTGTATATTTATCCTAACTATTTCAAATATAAGGATACAAAGTGGACGTTCATTTGTATCCCCTTTTTTTCTTTAGTTTTGTCATTTAAATATTATAGGTATGTGAATTCAGCAAAATATTCCAAAATAGTCTAGTAGTCCATAATAGTAGTGGGTTTTCCATAAGACTGGCAGTGTTGACTTGAGCCTTTTACAGCTCAGCATATTAATATAGCTTTATTTTTTATACTTCGTTTTTATACTTTTCTGCTGGATGGTTAAGATCAAGCAAAAGCAAGACCTATATAACAAGAAATGTAGCTTTTGTATCTGATAAGGTCAGTCAAATCCCCTCAGGATTTATCCTGAAGCCCTGTACTACAGTTTGTAGATCCTTTGTCAGTGTCAGCCATGTGGATGAGTCACAGCCATTGCTTGACCAATTTGCGCTCTGTGAAAGCCTAAAAAAATGTTTTCTCTCCAGGTGACTGTCCTTAGGTAAACTATACATTGTCAATCATTTCCTCAGTGACCCCATAATCTCCTTGATGAGAAAATTTGGGACACTACTGAGTTACAGGATGTTGGGTTAGTTTGCTGAATTCAAGCACATACAATATTTGAATGGCAATGGAACACTCATCTCTAACAAAACAAAGCAAAATAGGGGATATAAATGAAGGACCATTTTGTAGTGAAAAATATATATATATGTACATATATCTGTATATACAAAATAGTCAGACTATACAGCTACTTTCTCTTAATTTAATGAGAAGAAAGATTTGTACTAATAGTGTTTAGACAAGATATCATGTCTACATCTTGTGCTGTGAATAACTATGAAGACAACAATATGCAATGTATTAGTTATTAGAATTGTCCTATTAACCTGTCTTGAAACTGTCTCATTGCTATTACTTTCTCATTAAAATTAATTTTAAAAATCCACTAGGATTAGCGGTCCTATTCAACCCAGCTACTCCCCTTCTGTGTATATTCCCAGAAAAATTAAAAACATCAGAGCACAGCAATATATGTGCACCCATATTCATAGCATCACAATTTCTAATAGCTAAATCTTGGAATCAGACCAAATGCCCACCAACCAAGAAATGGATTAAAAAAAAAAAGATGTGGTATTTTTATACAATGGAGTATTATTAGCTCCTAAGCATTTTTAAGAACCTACTTCTTCCCTCCCGCCGAGTAGGAATTTCTGCCGACTTCCGGAAACCCCCAGACCCAGTCCTAGCCCAGGTCCTGTGAGTGTGTGGAGAGCTTCCTGCTACCCTGCACCGGCAGGACCAGTCCCAGCCCAGGCGCAGCGTGGGCCAGACCCTCTCCCGCCCCCTCGGGCCGCCCCCCACCACTCCCGCTGAGTAGGAATTTCTGCCGACTTCCGGGAACCCCCAGACCCAGTCCTAGCCCAGGTCCGGTGAGTGTGTAGAGAGCACCCTGCTACCCTGCACCGGCGGGACCAGTCCCAGCCCAGGTGCAGCATAGGCAGGACCCTCTCCCACCCCCTCGGGCCGCCCCCCACCACTCCACCTTATCTGCCCCACCCCTCCCGCCGAGTAGAAATTTCTGCCCAGTTCCCGGAACACCCAGACGCAATCCTAGCCCAGGTCCGCAGCAGGAAGGAGCTGAGCACAGCAGCCATACCTAAGCCAGACGCAGCTGGATAACTCCAAAATCCGTAGAGCTCCACCTGAACTTCAGTACGTGTGAAGATTATAACTACAGCAAAGATCTACAACAAAGGGCAGAAGACAGTGCTACACAAAATGACGAGAAGGAACAAAATGCAACCTCAGAACCCAA
>NW_004524590.1:20004882-20008923 GCF_000260255.1 Octodon degus
AAGCTAGCTTTTTTCATATGTAGAAAATATATGCCATCACAGGACAATAATACATAGTTACAGAAATTATAGTCTGAATCATGAAGGTCCTGCTGATGTTTTGTACATCTCAGGGGCTTAAATATTTGGGCATGAATGAATGGAATTATTGCTTCAGAAGAAACTTAAATAAATGGGAAAGAGGTGCATAATAATTTGTGGTTTTATTTGGAAAGGCAAGATTACTAACAAGGTCACTTTTCAACATTTTCATTATTTGTTGTTCCCATGTTTCCTTTTTATTTATCCTTGTCCTCTTTTCTTACCAAATATATTTTGTGGATAATTCTAAAGAGCACATGGACTCCTGTCAAGTCCAGCTTCCAATCAACTCAGCAGCAGTGATCTTTCTGTCTGAATTCTTTCAGCTGCATTGTGACACTACTTATAGGCAGCTACATTTGATAGAAAAGTGCATTAGACAGAACGGATCCATGTTCAGATCTTGCTTTGGCCACTTACCAATTTGAGTCTTTATGCACTAATTTTTTTTGTTGCTATTAGAGGAATTGAACTCCAGACCTTGCACTTGCCAAGCAGGTGCTGGGCCACTGAGCTATGTGCCTGGCCCTCACGTGCTAGTTAAAACTTTTGAGCCACTTCTGTGAAACGAGGATAATAATCCCAATTTTATAGGGAAGTTAATCCATTACAGATGCTGTGACAAAGTACCTCAAACAGGGTAAATATAAATAATAGACATTCATTTGTCACAGTTCTTGGGGCTGGTAAGTCCAAGATCAAAGGATAGGTAGATCTGGGGCCTGGTAAGGACTCCCTCTCTACCTCCAATATATTTTATTGTTGTTATGCTTTCTAGAGAGAAAGAATGCTATGTCCTCACATATCAGAAGGGACATGTCTTTGATGTGACTTTCATAAAGGCATTAATCCCATTGATGAGGTTAGAGCCTGCATGACTTCATCACTTCCAAGATAACTTTATTTCTTAAAGCTCCTACATGACACAAGCACCCAGCCATCACACATTCTCCTGTCTCTCTAGCAGTAGGGTAGGGTAAAAGGTAGGTAGCTCTGTACCTCTTGACTTTTTTTGTCTAGGAATATCATCCAACATCTGTACGTCTCAGTTTCACTAAAAGAAAAATGAATATAGTAATTCCTCATCAAAAGGTTGTGGTGAAGAGGAATCAAATTAATGTATAGAGAGGTCTTGTGGAGCTAAAAAGCATAGAACACAAAGCCCTGGGGACAGTTAACTCATTGTGTTCGTTTGAGTGAGATATGCCCTATTAAACTGGATAAGCGTAGTTGTAGGTGTTTGTTGAAGATAGACAGATGACCCACCCTGGGTAGACTTGTCCCAAATGGGATAAAGGGAAACAGAAAAGGCAGGCTGCTGCTGTTGTTGTTGTTGTTGTTGTTGTTGTTGTTGTTGTTGTTGTTGTTAAGGAAATTGAGCTCAGTTGTCTCTCTGGCAGAGCTCCAGTTTTCATCTTTATCTCCTGGTTTCCAGGACAGACCCTTCAGCGTCCCAAGGGGGACTCACCCAGGACTGTACGATGAGCTCCAGGCTTGGCCTTTAACTGGATCCTCCTTATCTCCCAGGCACAGACAGCCCTTCTGCATGCTCCCCACCCGATGCTGCAGGTGTCCATTGTGTAGGAACCGTGTAAATCCTTATTAAATCTGTTTCTCTAGTGCGCATTGACTGACACGGCCCCACTATAGCCAGATTGCCGCAGGATTTCATTCCTGTTTCACTCTGCACATCTCCTTTTCCCTCACAGCACAGCGGTAGTGAGGCATCCTGACAGGTGAGCACACACAGGTACACACACACACACACACACACACACGCATACATACATGTCTGTTCATGATTTGCTTTCTAAACATTTCATGAAATACAATATTCATGCAAATTCCATAAATGTTAACAGAGTTTGATGAATTTTTAATCAAGTTTATAAGCAGCCACTCAAGTCACACAACATTAGCACTGACCCAGATGCTTCAACTGTAATACCCTCTCCATCTGGTTAGCTGACATTGGTTTCCATAAGAAGGAACAGCTCTACTTGCAGTTTTGCCCATAATACAAAAGGAACTGGGCTCTTCTGTGTCTGTGTATAATTACATATTAAGTTCAATGTAAAGTCTCACCGTCACCCTCCCCTGCTTGTAGCTATGGCTCATTAGCATTTCATATATTTATTGTATGACTACACTACATTTTATCCATTTCACTGTTGACCACTGCTGTTGTTACAGGTTGAAACTGCTTCAAACAATACAATAAACACTTCACAGGTGAATTGTGAATGCTTTTCTACTGAGAATATATGTAGGCAGGAAATTTCTGGCTCATGGAATCTACATATGTCTCAGTTACTCTTCTCTTGTTGCTGGGACAAATACCCGACACCCAAAATGAAGGAAAGAAAGGTTTATTCAGCTCACAGCTACTGGAGGTTTCTGCCCATGCTCAGCTGGCTCCAAGGCAGAGCAGCACAGGGCAGAGGGCATCCATTCATGGTGGCAGCAAAGAGCAAGAGGAACCAAGGGAGGAGCAGCAGCAACAATGGCAACAGGCAACAACGCCTACAAGAGGATCTGTCTTAAATTGCATTCAGGCTCTCTGCCCCAGGCTGGGGGAAGTACACATACCCATAATCCCAGCAGTACCAAGATCCATAATCCCAGCTTTGGATCACCCATAATCCCAGTGGAACATGAGATAATCACAAGGTCTAGAAGTCCCCACCCCATAATTGCATGAGATTTTGGGGGGACAACTAGACACAAACCATAATAACATATTTCCCATTTTAAAAGAGATTCCCAATCATTTTTCCAAAGTGACCGTAATGATTTATACTCATGCCAGTGGTTATTTTCCTGTGGTCATATTCCTATTTTACATTGTATTATCTATTTTTCAATTACTTTTTGTTCTTTAGATATTCTAGATATGAATAGATATCATATAATGTAATATGCAGTGGCACCTCATTTTATAAACATTATTTGTTCTGTGATTTTGGAGAAGATGGCTTTGTGTTTGTGTGGGGAAAGGGGGTTGTGGTATGTTTGTCAACCAATGCAGAGTTTGTAACTGGAAGAAAAATTTTGCCAAATGCTTTTTCTAGGGAACTGAATTATTTGCAAACAGAAACATTTGTGAACCAAGGCGCTACTGTATACTGAACAATATACATATAATCCAGAAATCAGTGTTGTGTGGTTTATGTCCTCACTCTATTAATGGTATGTTTCTATGAATAGGAAATTCTTAATTTTAACTTGCCCAAAATAACACTTATGACCATACATTTTGTTCACCATTTAAGAAAACTTGTTACGGGGTGTAGCAGTGCCTGTCTGTAATCTTAACTCTCTGGAGGCTGAGACAGGAAGATCGCAAGATCAAGGCCAAGCTGAGCTGCATAGCAAGACAGTCTCTCAGAGAACATAAACAAAAATCAAAATTTATCTACCAAAGATAATGATGAAAGCTTTTGTTTGATGTTTGCATCTAGGCCTACAATCCAACTGGAATTTATATCTGTAAGATATATAGATATATAGATACTTATTATTTCCAAGTAACTATCCAAATAGCAGCATTTTTATTTAGAAAGAACACCATGGGGGCCGGGGAGATGGCTCAGTGGAATGAGCGCTTCCCTGGCAAGCGCAAGGGCCTGAGATCAATCCCTGGTCACACAAAAACAAAAAGAAAAAAAAAAGAAAGAATATTTTACTATGCCATAATTTAGTCTCATCTTTGTGAAATATTAGGTAACTGTAGAGACATGGGACTTTCTATGTTATTCCAGTGGTATTTTTATCTATACATATGCAAAATTCAGTCTGTCTTAATTTTAATAATTCATGATATGTTCTCACATTTAAAAATGTAAGTCTTCTATGTTTTTTCCATTAAAGATCTTCCACAGAGTAACGTGATCGATGACATAGAGTATGCCTAAGGAGAGTCACATGGAGAGAAAACATTCTTTCAGGCTTTCACAGAGA
>NW_004524590.1:20009403-20011238 GCF_000260255.1 Octodon degus
CTTTTAAACATCTATTATTGACTACATATCTGCATTTGAGGGGCTTTTGCACTGATGTAAATTGTAGTTTTTTAAATTTTTATTGCATTTGAAACTTTATTTTTGATCCTGGTGATTAAAAGTACAACTACTTTTATATATTTCCTTGGAAGGCAATAAGCTGGCTAAATTCACTTCTTAAATCTGTTAGTTTGCCTGTCATGCTCCGTCCCCCAGATGCATAGTCCTGTCATCTGTGAAAAATGACTCACTTCAGGCTTTCCAAGCTAGGTATTTTGCTCCTTGTTATTGCCCTGTTGCCTCCATTAAGATCTCTATTGTTGCTTTAATAGAAATAATGATAGCAGGATATAAATCTTGCCCTTAATCTCAGAAAGAATGTTTTCAGTAAGAGACTGTTTGTTATGGTTTGTGTCTAGTTGTCCCCCCAAAGCCTCATGTAAGTTATGGGGCAGAAGTGGCTGAAGGAACAAGGAGTGGCTTGAGGGGCGGGGCCAGAGGACCAGGGTGGGGCCTGAGGGGCGGGGCCAGAGATGCACGAACCATTAAACTGGCTAGCCTGTGCTTTCTCAGAGATGTGGAGAGGGTCGTCCTGGACACACAGTGCCCCAGACTCTCCTCCAGTGTCTTGAAACGTCCAGTAACTGTGAGCTAAATAAGCCTTTCCTTCCCTTATTTTGAGTGTTGGGTATTTGTCCCAGCAGTGAGGGAAAAGTAACTAATCTGCTGCTAAATTGTCTTATTTTACTTTGCTGAATTTTTATATGAAGAAAAGTGTGCCTCATCAAGTTTTTCTGTAGATATTAAAATCAAATGTTCACCTCCATGTTTTTGTAAATGTAATTTTGATTATTAATCATAAAACATTATTAGTGTTCTTAGAACGAAATTCATTTCGGTTGTAATACTGATATAAGTGAAAATAACTCCTAACCTATGATATATCCTGTACAAGTTTGTGTTCTCTAAAATCAAACAATGAAATTTAGGAACAGCAGAGGTTAAGAGTAGAATATTTTTATTGAGGAAAAGAAAACTTCTGTCTGAGAGAGAAACAGAGGGGATCCCAGTGGGATGCCAAGGACCTTGTCTTTTCCAGTGATTTTTAATGGTTTATTTTATTTTATTTTAAAGAGTCAAAACAAAAACAAAAGAGAAAATAAAGAAACAATAACATACAACAATACATATAGAACAGAATTTCAAACCAAGAATAAAAATTAACAGTGGTTGCTATATCAGGTACTTTTATCATCAAATCTGTTGCTCATATTAACAGTTAGAGGTATGCAAAATTGGTCAAATAATTAAACATTAATGCTTGCTTTCAATAAACCTTAAGTCCATGAGGCAAGGTGGGTCCAAGGTGGGAGACACAGGAACTCACAGGTTGAGCATGAGGCGGGACAAAGCTATGGCCAACCACCGAGACCGTGAGTGTAACTGCTCAGAGAAAACTGATTAAATCAGGATCAAATGGGGAAGCAAATCATGTAGCCAGCAGGTATGAATGCAGAATAGGGGCTTTCCCTGGACCAGGTGGAGTTAGTGGCTCCTCTTGGTTTCCTCAATGTGGTTGATATCTGTTCAGAATACCAGTTCCTGAAGTTTATCCTTTACCACTTTATCCAGTGGTCTGTGGCTGCATTTGTTTTATCTTTTGTCTTGAGGTGTGGCCCCAGCCGAGGTGCCTGTCTCTCCCACAGTTTCTCTTCTTCTCTGGCTGCTTCTAGAGCCCAGGCCTATGTGACTGCCAATTATATTTTATCTAATTTTTAACTGCCTATAAAATACCTTTTCCATTCATATGTTACTAAGTTGATTTTGCTAATATA
>NW_004524590.1:20012731-20019415 GCF_000260255.1 Octodon degus
AAAATTGGAAGTGATATAGGGGAATGAAACTCACAACCTGAAGGATACCTGGGCTGAGTTCATGTTCTTTAAAACCAAAGAATGAATTTTAGGGACAATGGAGGTTAAGAGCAAGGCTTCACTTAGTTGGAACAGTTCAGAGTTTTCTAACTTTACTTGCCTCTAAAAAGGAATATGCAAAGAGGTAGGAAATTAGGAGTAAGACCAAAGAAAGAAAACTGAAGCAAAGCAGGCTTGACACTTCCTCTAGCATGGAGAGGGGGATCAGAGCCAGTCTGTCCCAGTGAAACCTGTCCTCCAAGTCTAAAGAATGGCCACTGACCTAATGTCACTTAGTTGGTGAAAGGAGTCCCATGTTTTATATACAGGCATGCATATTTTGCAAGTCTGAGCTAGATTTAACAGTTCCATTTTACAGAAGTTTCTATTAAAGTCTATTGGGGCATTCTAATGTTACTCTCTCTAGCGCTACTATCTAAAGTTGACCAAGGAATACCAGCACATTTAGTAACTAGTTCAAATGCAACATATTCAAGAACAAAACAGTCATAGAATGCCCCATTAAAGAAATATCATAACCTTATAACATTTCCATATTTTATCTTTTTTTCTGCGGTACCAGGGATTGAACCTGGTATTTTAAAAGAATATAAATTTTCTTCTAGGCATTGAATGAACTCTCTGAAATCTTTTTTAATTTGAAGATACACTTATTTCATCTTTATACTGATAGACTTTTTGATGATTAAAGACTTCCAGGTTAGCAGTTATTTCCGTGGGCACCATATAACTATTTCCACATGTGTTAGCATGCATTTCCTCACTATCATTTAGTCTATTGTGTTTCCTTCTTTGATTCATGGTTACCTAGAATTTCACAGCTTAATTGTAAAGCACTTGGTAAATTTTCCAGTTAGCTCTTATTATGGATTTCTACAGTAATTCTGTTCTGCTTAGAAAGTGTATTCTTTCAGCCATTGAAAATATTTTGCAGTTTGCCTTAAGACATGGCACATAGTCAATTTTAGTACACACTGTATGTATACTTGGATAATACTGTGTATCTCTTCATCATTGAATGTAATATTCTATGTTACACACTTTGGATGTTTCCAGGATTTTTGCCATTACATGTAATGATAAAATATAAATTTCAATGTATTCCTAACTCGTTGGCTTAGGATAAATTTTCCATGCTAGCATTATTAGGTCAAAGCATTAGAAATACCTTTATGATCTTCCTTCTTATTTAGTATTGTTTGTTTCTTCTAAAGATTTTGTTAATATTTGAAATAGAGCACCACTCTCTAATAGGTATGCAAACATATGTGTCCAATTTATTTCATTTAAGAGTATGGTCTCACGTTTAAATGCTACATTTATTCTCTGGAGTAAAAAATGGAAACTAAGTGAAAACCAAAATGTATAATACATGTTTGAAAATAGGAAGAAAATGTTCAAATGAGAAAAGAAATGAGGGGGAGGGGGAAGCAAGTAAGGGAGAGGAATAAAAAAGAAAGGGAAGAAATAGAAACAAAGCTTTTGTCAATAAAGAGGGGAAGTAGGTTGAAAAGAAGACATGAATGGGGGAAAAAAAGAAAAATATATCATATACTGGTAGAAGTTCCCTATGATGGCTGTTATAGCTATGTCTCTCAGTTACTTTTCTCTCATTGCTGGGACAAAATACTTGACATCCAAAATGAAGGTAAGAAAGGTTTTATTTAGCTCACAGTTTGTGGAGGTTTCAGTCCATACTTGGTTGGCTCCAAGTCAGGGTGGCACATGGCGGAGAGCAGCAGTTTATGGTGGCAGAAAACAGCAAGAGCAAAAAGGCAGGAGCAGTGGCCACAGCAGCAGCAGAGAGCAAGCTTCTCTCCCTTCCTCATATAGCATTCAGTCTTTCCACCCCAGGGCCAGTGTACCACTCAGACCCATAACCCCAACACTGAATCAGGAATTAATCACATCCTCTAGAAGCCAGCCACCCCATCGCTGCATGAGGCTCTTGGAGGGATGACTAGACACAAACCATGACACTCTGTATATCTAAAATCTACCAATAAAAAAATCACTGCTCAATTGGAATATGGTGTGGGCTGCACATCATTTAAATTTTCTACTAGTTATGTCAAAAAAGTAAAAAGAAAGAAATGCAATTAATTTTAATTATATATTTTATTTAACTGAACATCCAAAATACAAGTGGACTCTTTTTTCCACAGTTCCAAAAATTCCAGTTAATACCATGTCAATACTAGTTCTAACAATACAGTTCAAATTCAGTTATTGTGGTAAAGTAACTATGAATAATTGCAGAAAAGACATACTTTACTGCTAGAATTTTAGGCCATATATCACTACACAAACACTAAATGAGAATCATTATCAGTTATTAACCACATCATCTTTTTCAAAGTCATCAGGTATTAGTCACAACATACCCATTGTTCAGGGCACTCAGACAGGGAAGCATGTAGTCTTCTGCCAGTGCTAAGAGCAGAGATTTTATAAAAATGGTTCATCTAAAGAAAGAACTTGTCAACAGAAATGAAAGTGAAGCAAAGAAACAAAAAGTGATGCTGGAAATGAACATGGGTGTGATCAGAAGGATCCCGGAGCGGTACTGACATCAGCACTGTTTAGGAGAGCGAAGTTACACAGCCAGAGAAACCTCACAGAGGCAAAGCTGTTGGCATAAAAGAGGAACTTTGTTGTCACAAACAGGACAAATGTGTTTAAGTGGAAGTTACGTCTGCAAAAAAATTCACCGTGAGGTAAAGCTCAGAGAAATCTCACAGCACTGACAGAACAAAAGACCAAATATATGAAATTGATCTAAGACAATTCACCAAGGCTTAGGGAAGATGCTGGCCCCATACTGCAAGTTATACAACAGCAAGAAGGCAAGCAACTTGCAACCTCTTCCTGAGAAGTTTATTACAGTGAAGAGAAAGCCTTTAACTCTCAGGGTTTCTAATATTTGAAATTACTCTGAACAGAATATTAGTCTATTTTTTCATCTCTTCATTAAGTTACAACTGACAGTAAGAATGTTTCATAATTTCAGAAGAATTTTAAATTTTCTGTAACAATCATAATTTCTCCCCATTGATCATTAAAATCACAAGTAAACTGTTATTTCAGCCTGCATGGTCATTTCATAGACTTGCACCAACAAGCAAAGCAAGGAGTGCCTGTCCTACGATTTCAACATGTGATGAGTGTAAAGTTTTGAGATAATTATACCCTTCTCCCTACCAATACAGGAGAAGGAAACTCCCAGCCTGCTAGATAGCTGGTACAAGTTCATTTTCTCTAAAATCAAAGAATGAATTTTAGAAACAACAGAGGTTAAGAGCAGAATATATTTATTGGGGGAAAGAAAGCTTCTGTCCAAGAGAAAAACAAGGAATCCCCAGTGGGTTGCCATGGAATCTGCCTTTTCTAGGAATTTTTATAGAGTAAAACCATGACACAAGGCAGATCCAAGGTGGGAAATCACATTAGATTATAAGTATAACTGCTCAGGTAAAGTTGATTAAATTGCGATCAAATGGGGAATCAAATCATGTAGCAAGCTGGTATGAATACAGAACAAGGGCTTTTTCTGTAGCAGGTTGTGTTAGTGGCTCTTCCTGGCTTTTTCAAGGTGATTGCTACCTATTTAGAATATATTCCCTGGGATCCAACCCTAGGGAGTTGCGTGGGTGCATTTGTCTCATCTTTTATCTTGAGCTTTGGCCCACAGTGAGGTGACGGCAACATCTGTCTCTCCCACAGTTGCAAGGTATCTCACCTTCCACGCTGGCTCCTGCCAGAGCCTACCCCTGTCTGACAGCCTATAATGTTTCTATCTAACTCAGCTGCCTACAACTCTGTCTTTGAGATAGAATCTGTATTTTGTATACACAGAGCAGTTCAACACCACCTAGGCTTACTTCAAACAAATGCTCCATAGCTACTGGGCTAGGGCATGTGGGATTTGGAAACGCATACCCTGAATTTCCTTTCTTTTCAAATTAGAGTTGAAAAGAGTTAGTAAAGATACAAGTAACTGAAAATAACTGTCCAGAAATTCTCCTGTCCAAACAAATCAAAGTTTGATATGGGAAACAGTAAAGAAATACAGTTTCTCCCTTTGTGCAGGAAAGCACTGACATACTTTTGGCCTCTCGGAAAGGAAGGCAAGAACATAAGCCTTGAATTGTTCTTATAAACTCTCTGGAATTAGCCTTTGTGGAACAATATGGTAAGAGGAGAAAGGATAGTCAGTCTTCATAAGAGAATACTGATGGCTTAGTCCCTGGGTGAGCTGAAACAGCTTGGCCCATCTTTGCTCAGAGAGATTTGTAAGAGCTTTGGGTTAATGCATTGCCGCTGAAACATCACACGGGTACTGAGGACTGCTCAGGGGTGAATAATCTGCTTGCAGTTTTGAAAATACTCTTGTAAGTTAGAGGAATCAGCAAATTATTTATGTGATTTCTGCCTCAGCCTCCTGCTCTGGGAATTCCCAGTAGCTTAATAGAAATGGCAGCAACACCTGCCCGAGTGTCAGTTCGCAGGCATCTTTCTTCCGAATATTCCCCAAATGATTACTCTGCCTATTGTCCTAATGCCTTAGATTTTTCTTGGGTGAGCAAGACTATAACATTATATTTTATCTCCGCTGTGCCTGACAAATGATCTACAAACACTTGCATGCGACATGTGTGCATCCACATACACACTCGTGCACTAATACTCAATTACACTTTTCTGCCAAATTCCTCACTTGATAAAGAATATAGTGATGCAGTTAAAAGCATGCCCTTCCAAGCCATACAAGAATGAGCTCAAATCTCAGTGGTATCACTTACTAGCTGTGCAATGTTGAGTATGTAATACTTCATTTTGCGCCTCAGTTTCCCCATCTACAAGTGGAACTAATACCACAAGTTTCTCAGAGTTTGTATAGAATTAGATGATGTAAGGCTAGAAAGTGCTTTGTCAATGTCTGCCACATTGTAAATACTAAAATAGGAGCCATTCTTCTATTTAAGATTATGTTATTATTGCTATTACAGCTTATGCTTGAGAAGATTCTTGTTTCTGGGTCCTCTCTTAACAGTGTAACACAAGATTAAGGGAACAGATACTAACTTCAAAAGTGGCATTAAGCAAAATTTCCTGGGACAAGGGATTCTAACAGTTACCACGCATCACCCCAATAGGCCTCAGGGCCTTTCCAATGTCCTCTTCACTGATATATTTTCCAATAGCTCCCTTCAGGGCAAATCTCTTCTGCATCCTCCAAAACCCCATCCTGTACCAGCATCTTGTTCACTCCACTTCTCCTTCTGAATCCTGCCCTTCCCCCCCCCCATTTTCATTTCATTGATTCTTTGGCTCACAAAGAATTTCATATGGCACATTTGAAACAAATGTAATACATCTTTTTATCATCTTTGTCCCCAGATACCCAGATCCTCAGAAAGAACCAAGAATACCTACATGTAGATACCAAATGTTAATATACACAAACATTTTATACCATTGCATCTTGCCTTTTCATTTAAAACTTGGAGACTGAACCACACTGCTGTGTAAAAAGTTGCTTCATTCTCTTTAAGGGCCAAACTGTTTTCCATTGCACTGGTGAATGACAATTTAGTTCTCTAATCCCATAAACAAGGCATGCTCAAAAATACAGTGAATGTTTAAGTCTTCAAAGATTGTATTATAGTAAAAGACACATTGTCATTAATCTCCCTCTAAATATTCTTCCTTGCTTTGAGCACACTTACCCCATCATTCTTCCTACTTTCTTTCTTTTTTTTATGTGCTTGGTACAGGGTCTCACTATGCAGCTCAGACTTGTAGTGATTCTCCTGTCTTCATCCTCCCCAGCATGGGGATTATAGACAGGCACCACCACACCCAGTCTCAGTAGCAGGCTCAGCACACCTGGGGGCGGGGCCAGTGCAGCATGCAGTACCAGGGATTAAACCCTGGTCCCTGTGCTTGCTTAAGTAGGCACTTAATCCACTGAGCTATTTCACTGGTCCTTTCTTGCCCCTTTCTGAAGTAGTTCTAGTTATTTTTCCTGAGTGTTGGATTGCCATGGCAATCATGTCCAGAATAAGTTCAAAACATCTGTCCTTCATGGTCATTTTATTTTTATTCATAGTCATTTGTACATTTTGAGAACAGTCAGTAGTCTCAGGGTGTCAGATCTGGTGAGTAAGGTAGATGAAAACACTATATATATATATATATATATATATATATATAATGATCCTGTCTTTCTACTGAATGACACACAGCAGCAACAGCATTTACTTTATTTTTTATCATACCTCATAAAGACGTAAGACAGGACTTCCATATATATGCTGATCATACCTGATATGTAATTGGTAGTATTATCCCCATTCTACGGAGGAAAAACCCAAGGGTTAGAGAGATTAAGAGACTTGCTTAAACCAGGAGTAAGGCACACTTTAATGCCAGCACCCTGAGTTGTGGAGGCAGGAGGACCACAAGTTGGAACACAACCTGGACAACCTGGTGATCTAGAGAAACCTTGCCTCAAAATAAAAACTAAAAAGGGATTTGAATATGTAGCTAAATGTGAAGGCCTGGGGTGTAAAGCCCCACATTAGAGAGAGAGGAAAGGAAAGAAAGAGGGAGAGAAGAAAA
>NW_004524590.1:20019530-20026435 GCF_000260255.1 Octodon degus
AAGAAAGAAAGAAAGAAAGAAAGAAAGAAAGAAAGAAAGAAAGAAGAAAGAAAGACAAACTGAACCTTGCTCCAGTCACATTAACAGCCCACTCGGAGCCATGCCAGAATCCAGCATCCCTTGAAGACTGTGCTCTTGTCTAGGTCACTTCATAATATTCAATAACCTCAAGAAGCCCCCAAAGAGCCATTCAGTGCCCAAAGCATGATAGTCTGGGATTCCACTTTACTTTTCAAGGAATAATTTAGTCTGTTACCTTTTTTGTGGGTGTTGGCAGCAGACCTAAACCTCTGGATCTATGACAAAGTTTTTGGTCATTGTGGCCCGGCAGTAAGCATAAGCATGCTGTTGGTTATATCTGTTCCTTGTGTCACCAGCACATACATGAAGGCCTGGATGAGTGACTGTACCCAGGGTGGGTTGCTTTTCAAAAAATACCTCTGAAATTGGAAGACCTGCCACTTCTACAGCAGCTAAAAGCAAGCCTGATCTTGATCTGTGAAGAATTTATCACCTTGGCCCTCAGGTTTCCTTAATACACACCTAATCCTGAGAAGGGTTTCAAGAAAAGACCAGTAAGGGATTCAAGTTCCTGCCATATTCAGGAAGAATGTGCCACATCTGTAAAGGATTGCTTCCCCAGCATATAGCCAAAGTTCTTTGAACATCAAACTACAGATACCTGGCTGGGGAGGTAACTGAGCTGTCTCAGCACCTGCCTGTCAAGCGCAAGGACCCGGGTTCAAACCCCAGTACTACACATACTGCTAACTCTGGAACTGGGCATGGTGGCACATGCCTATAATCCCAGCACTGGGCAGGCTGAGACAGGAGGATCACTATGAGTCTGAGCTGTGTAACAGGTTCCTGTATCAAATAAATAAATAAGATTTTTAAAAATAATAGTAAAAAAACCTACAGACACTCAACTTAAAATGACTTTTTTCACTAAAAAGTCTTCTCTCCCTCTCCCTCCCCCTCTTGCTCTCCCCTTCCCCTCTTCTTTTCCCTCTCTCTCTCTCTCTTCCTCCCTCTCTCCTCTCTTCTCCAAGGCTTCCACCCACTCTGCTTGTAATCACAAGAAGATTGCTTATAGTACAAACTCAGATAAAGCAAAGCGTGGTCTTTTCCAACCTTTCCAATAGTATTCCTGGAATTAAGTCTCGGCAGCTGTTGGTCTGGGTTGGGCACACATCTGTCTTAAACCAGTCACTGGGAGCAAGGGAAACAGTACTCGGCCCCTACCTAGGAATGACTAGTTTCCAGAGCCAAAAATGACATCAGTTCCACTTCAGTCATGTAGACTAAGAATGGTGTTTTCCTTCTGGCTAACAGAAAACAAAGCAAATGCTCAACAGACAAACACTGTCCCCAGGGGTAGATTCTTTCTAAAACATTCCTATAGTAACAGCAGAAAGACAGTTGCGCTGACAAGATGAGATGTGAATTATTCTGGTAAGATTAGCAAAGTTCCACAAATCTCAGTGGCACTTCGGCAGTGATGGTGGCCGACCGCGGGTACTCCCTGAGACTCCTGACAGCTGAGGCAGTTATCAGAACGCTGCAGCAGCTTGACTGCACCCAACTGCAGTGCGCATGGGGATCCGAGAGTACAGAAGGGGAAAAAGGGAAAGGGATGATGAGACTGTTCCAAACTAATTGGTTTATAATTGATTTTAATGCCCTTCTTAATTCGATGCATCTTTTCTTCTGAATTCGCTTACATTAAGAACCAGGAGTATGTCTTTATAACCACAACCATAGGAGCAATCTATAGGAAATTACTCACTAGAGCTCTTCTACTATTGTTAGGATACAGTACTGTGGACAAGAAGGGGTATAGCCTCATAGCGGCTTAGGGATTCTGGGCTAAAAGTGGCAGAACCAAAAAGATCATGCCACTCCCGTCGTGTGGACTGGGTCAAGACTTTCCAGGGGAAATGAAACTTGCCCACTTTCTCTTACACAGTTGCCTCCATCACTACCCCTCCTTGCCATTTTCAACAAGTTGTCCCTAGTTTTGTTATAATTATAGTGATTGCAGATGGAAATCACTGCTTCTCAGAGTTCCCTATCCCACAGCTGGATAAGGCCTGCGGATGTCATAGCACAGCTCGTCATCACAGCTAGCAAAGAAGCAAAAGATTCCACAGAGGCTGGGCCAGAGCATGTAGCAGTATTAGAGGGCAAATATGAGTGTATACCAGGTTCCCCAAAAATAGTTGATTTGAGTTAACTTCAATGGAACATTCCTATTCTCTCATCTCTACTACAGGATGCTGTTTCTCTCATTTCAACCAATTGATATAGGAAATGAAATGCTCAACCTGAAAGCTACCTGCGATGAGTTCATGTTCTCTAAAATCAAAGAATGAATTTTAGGAACAAATGCAGGTTAAGAGCACAATATTTGTTGGGGAAAAGAAAGCTTCTCTCTGAGAGGGATAGAAAGGGGGCCCTAGTGGGTTCCACAGAATCTGTCTCTTCCTGGGACTTTTATAGAGTAAAACCATGGAAAGCAGGTCTAAAGTAGAGAACATGGGAATTCAATTAGGTGGGCATAAGGTGGGATAAAACTATGGTCAACCAATAATATTACAAGAAACATTGCTCAGGTAATTAATTAAATCCAGAACCACATGGGGAAGTGAGCCACATAGCAAGCAGGCAGGAATATAGAACAGGAGTTTATCCAATAGCCAGCCGGTAGCAGTGGATTAGTGACTCTTCCTGGCTTCCTCAAGGTGATGATCAATCCCTGCTGCTTATCTTTAGGGAGGTCAGCATTTGTTTGATCTTTGATCTTCAGAGCTGGTTCACAGCAGGAGCACAGTTGCAACATACCTTGTCATCCAAGTTGTCTTCTTGAGGCCCTGTCTGACTGCCTATAATATTTCTATCTAATTCAGCTGCCTACAACACAGAAAAAGATAAAAGATAAAAATATCAGCATGTCATAATGAACATTCTTATTAAAAAGAATGCGGTGTCTAGAGTCAGCTCATCCCCAACCTCATAGGCATTATTACCAATTCAACATCCTGAGTCTCTTCCTTACCACATGTATTTGTTGGCTTTTCATTAATGAGACAAAATACCTGAGTGACAGAATTTAAAAGGGAAGAGGCTTATTGAGGCTCATGTCCTCAGAGATTTCAATCTATGGTCATCAGATTCCAGGTCACAAATGTCATGATGCGAGGATGTGACAGAAAGAAGTTGGTCACTGCACTGCAGCCAAAAGGAAGAACCAAGAGAAAGGAGAGGCCCAGTGACCAGACACAGACCCACCCTCATGACCCACCCAGATTCACCCCACCCTTAACGTGTGCTTCACTAATCTCTAGAGCATCTCTCAGACCAACCAAGTTGACCATCAAGACCAACCGCCTACCATTGGAAGCCTGATTGACAGAACCCATGCTATGCCCAGTCTTCCAATCTTTGGTATCACAGTTGTTCTCTCCAGGGAAATCATCATCCTTGAGCAAGTACTTTCAGAGGACAGGGGCCATGTACTCCTTCTCTATGGCTGCAAAACTAATAACTCTAAAACATAGCAGTTTGAAAGCGAAAATGTCTATTGCACCATTTTTTTCCTGGAGTCAGGAAAATCAAAAGCAACAAGAATCTTTATCGATGCTGCAGACAAGTGTATCCAGGGCCAGAGTCGGCTCAAGGTTCCATGCATGTAGACGTAAAGTTCCCCTACATGACCACTGGTGGGAATTGGGTTCGAACAGCTGTTGGCCAGAGACATCTATTCCTTTCCTCTGGGTCTGTTCACTGTGCAGCTCACAATATGGCAACTGGCTTTACTTGGAAGGTACCAGAGGAAAGAATGAGAGAAAATGAGCAAGAAGGAAACCACAGCCTAATGTAGCCTAATACTACAAGTGGCATTGTGTCACTTGCTGTATTCCATTTCTTAATACCCATATAGAAAGAATTCATGAGGCCATAAATATCAGCCAGTGACTCTCACAGGGACCCTCTTAGAAGCTAATACATCCCTGTCACACTGGTGTGAGTTGTGCCTGATAGAGACCCAGCCAAAGAGTAGGCTCAATAAATCTGTGACCATAATTAACCCAGTCTGGAGGACTCACCTACTAAGTGTCACAGTATGTACAGTGAACATATGCAAGGAATAAATAAAGAACACTGGGGTAGCCCTCTGGGTTGAATGTGTCCCCCAGAGTTCATGTTTGTACACTTAATATCCAATGCAGTTAAGCTAGGCCCTTTAATAAGTTATTCTGTCATGGGGGCTTTCCACTCATGCATGAATGGGTCAGTGCCACTCCCTCACAGGGGTTAATATGGGAGTGGGTTACTGATAAAAGGATGAGTTTGACACCTGTTCTCTGCCCCTTTTTCCCCTCTACTTCTCTCTCTTCTCTTCCCTTCTCTTCTCTTCTCTTCTCTCTCTCTCTCTCTCTCTCTCTCTCTCTCTCTCTCTCTCTCTCTCTCTCTCACACACACACACTTTTGCCTTACAACATAAGATAATGCATCAAGAACTCTTGTCAGATGAATACCTCTTGACCTTCGATTTCATAGTATCTAGAACATAAGAAATAAATCTCTGTTCTTTATAAACTTCGCAGTCACATGAATCTGTTACAACAGCACAGAATAGACTATGATAGACATGAATTTTATTTTACTAGCTCAAGTATACCTAGTCTTCTTCCTGCCAGGTTAGCAAAAGTGTAGTCTCAACCAATGTGAATTTAAGTACTCTGTCTAGGACAGCTCACCAATTCATGAAAGATAAAATAGGCCTGAGATCAGAAGAAAAAGGCAGGATGTCTCTTGGTCCTCAGTCACAAGTGCCAGCCCAAGTGTGCTTCACACTATTTGCTCCTCTGACACCTGCTCATGCTCTGAGATTCTTATCCCTGTGACCTCTTTGGGGTGTCGCTTCTGTGTTCTACTTTATAGGAAGTTGTTAAGTTTTCTAGACCAGAATGGAGGCATGGTTCTCAGCCGCCCATGCTGTCCATGTCATATCTGGTGAGTCATACGGCTTAGCCACAGGCTACCTAGGCCCCTGCAGCCACCCAGGGCCATGACCACAGAGCAGGGCGGCTAAATCCCTTTGCTCCTCAGCATCCTCAGGCTCCACAGCTGCATTTGCATCCTGTTCGAACTCACTTTGAAGCAGGATGCAAAGGATCCGCTCAGACCTGTTGACATTTTTTGTTCTCCTAGTGGTCACCTCTCTTCTCACTCTGAGCCCAACCCCAGCCCAGGGGAACTCTTTCTAAACGAAGGCTAGAGAGCAGGAGTCAGAATCGCTTTTGTGTTGACCTTGAATATTTCCCTCAGAGCCACACCCATGCTTAATCTTCCTGCAGCCTCTTAGTTCCCAGTCCACCCAGGGCACCTGGTGGCAGTAGCACAGATTAGAATGTTCTCATGAGATTTGTTTACTTGTGTTGTTTTAGAAACTGGTAGTTCATGGTGCCAAAAAATGTAAGGGATTTATTTTTTGTGGCCAGATTTGCTTACCTGTGCATATTGTTAACTAACTCAACTATCAGCATGCTCAGCTTTAGACAACAGAGGCAGTGTTACAGTTGGGTGGGCCAGAAATGCCCCAGGCTCTTGTGTACAAGGAAAGAATTGCCAAGCATACACCTTGTACTATGTAATAAATAGCTACATTTATTTTTTTTTCTTTTTTAAAATTAATTTTATTGAGAAAAAATTGCAATGTGACAGCTTCAAAACAGGTTGGTAGGAGAGTTACAACAATTAATACATTGCGTATTGCTGTCTTTGTAGTAGAAACCTGTAGATTCTTTCAGCATTAGCCCCTGTGTTCTCAGAAATAAGAACTGTCTTCTTAGCTTTTGTCCTGGAACTGATGGGTGAGGTGATACTATTGGCCCCATACCCACTCTGCAGGCATAGGAGTGCATTTCCAAGGAACATGAAAGTCACTGAAACCTCTTCATAAGGTCCATGTATCTGACAGGCTAGCAGAGGAGATGAGTATTTCAATCCCTTTTCTGTCTTCTATTTCTTGAATGATTTTCATCACTGAGTACATCTCATTGTCACCAACCATACCAGACCCCAGTACTATGTTGACAAGTGAGTGTGTGACATTTCTTTCCCAGGCTTCTACCCCTGTTGATAGAAGGGAGATCCTGTGGGAAAATGGAAGGATGTGGGGAGGCAAGGAGACAATAGCTGATGACTCATATTTGATGCTCAGGTGCCAGCACTTCTGTTAACTGAATTGTGATGGTTTTGTGCAGAGTGCTTTAACTGGTGTGTTGTAATTGTGCTTTTGCCCATGTGTGGCTCTATATATTGAATAGAGAAATTCATGCTTGTGTGCACCGTGGGTTGTATGATTTTGGATCAGCAGAAAGTCAGCATGTATTTAGTGAAAACTGAGAAGTTGAGACCCAGGGACTGCAGTACCATTAACTATCTGGATAGCAGAATAACAGTGGCAACTGCAATAATGATGGTGATGCAGTTGACAGTCACTGAGTCTTCTCTGTTGAACCCTGTTCTAAGCGCTTTCCATCTGCAAACGCATTTGATTCTCACCCCACCAATACCATTGCGGCCTTAATTTCATGGATGAAGGCACTGAAGCACCCTGGATTTTAGATAGCTAGTGAGTAGTCAAATCAGGCTGTGAATAGCTACATTTGTTGAAGATCACAGAACAGTAGTGGGAACAGGGAGAAGGACAAAGGGAGAGAGGATGAAGGAATAAAGGATTCCCAAGGAAAAGGAGAAAAGGGCTCAAGTGTGAAAGGCTAAACAATGGGCCACAGTAACAAAGTAACTCAGGCTTCCAGTATACAGGGCTAGACACTGCTGTCCAGGGTCTGTCATCTGTCTGTCTGTCTGTCTGTCTGTCTGTCTGTCTGTCT
>NW_004524590.1:20026535-20036538 GCF_000260255.1 Octodon degus
TCTGTCTCTCTGTCTCTCTCTCTGTCTTTCTCTCTGTCTCTCTCTCTCTCTCTCTCTCTCTCTCTCTCTCTCTCTCTCTCTTTCTCTGTCTCTCTCTCTCCCCCCTCCTTTGTCAACAATCTGTGTGACAATTCCTAAATTTAATCTGGACTATAGAGAGCCCTTCCTTCCTGGTCCTCCTCGCAGCCTAGGAGGTATACATTTGTAATCCCATGGAGAGATGATTGGAATTCTAGTGAGTTAATTCCAGTCTACCACTTCTAGTGTGACCCATTGGAAAATGAAGACACTAAGGCATATAGGTTACAGGAACCCAAGAGATCCTAAATCCAGCTATGATAATCATTTGCCGGAACAGAAGCCTCAACCCAGGGCCAACCCAGGTTTTATTAATTCATGAAAAAAGGAGTAGCTTGAGGATGAGTGACTGTGAGAATGGCGGGAAGTAGGTGGGTACGAGTTGGGTTAGGCAGGAGTCCTGGAATCACTTCTGCAATATACAGAGAGAAGGACATGGAGATAGAATAATCTGCATAACATAAGTGCAGTGTGCAATGTTTTGGGGGCCTGTGATTCAGCTCTGATGTATAATCTTTTGTGCCCTGGGAAGCCACAGCCTGTCGGCTCATCCCAGCCAACATCACATCATGCAGCATGGCTCTCCATCCCAGCTTGGCTCACTCATGTTTTAATTGGGAGCTATGAGTAGTGGGAACACACTGCCCTAACCTCTTCATTTCAAAGACTACATGTCAGCCCCTGGGCTGGACTAATTTGCATTGCTTACGGCCAGTTGAAGGATAAGGAAAAGTACTAGCCAGGTCTGTACATATGAATGCAAGGAAAAGGGTTAGGTTTTGCTAAAGGCAGATAATTGCTCCTCTTTAAAGGGAGAGTCATCTGGGTGGTCCTCCACACCAGGTAATGCTTAGCAAGGTCCTAAATTCAAGCACAGATGATCACTAGGGTGGTATGGCACTTACAGTTCAAGGAAGGGAAGGGAGTGACTCGGATCACTGTATGGAAAAATTTTAGTACGTGATTTCCTCCTCCTACAAAACATAAACTCAAAAGGACCAGATTGATTGTGGGTTAGCAGGCACTTTAATTTTGTTCACAGGGGCCAAGCCTCTCTCTCCTGAGGCAAAAGCCTTCTGCTTTGTGTGTAGAAAGGTGCATAGACTACACATGCAGCACTTCTGACCTGACCAATGGGCCCCAAAGTAGGAGCCAATGATGGTTTTTCACAGATAATACTGATACAAAGGAAATAAACATAATTCACAACCTCAGATACACTGAACTTGGGCTCCTCGAAATCTAAGAATGAGCTCTAAGGCACAATGGAGGTTAACAGTAGGAAAGTTTATTGAGAGAGACAGCTCCTGAGAGAAAGGAGGGGACCCAAAAGTGGTTTGCTACTGAGCCCACTTCTCTGAGAAAATTTTACACAGCAAAATCACGAGGGGGAGGGTACAATGTTGCTCAAATTATAATCAACCAATAAAATTACAAGTACGGTGGCTTAGCTAATATTGATCCAATAGTAGCAAGGCCATGCGGGTAACACCATTAACGTTGGTCAATCATCTATAGTGTTAGTCTTGTCTAATAGTTTTAGTGTTAGTTGGTGGACAGGATGGCTCACCTCTAAGGAGGTAACATCTTACTTATACTGGAAATCACAAATGAATAGTACCAATAATTTCAAGGTTCTTTGGAGAAGGATGTAAATCTGGCCATTGTGACTTTACTCTTCAGTGTACCACCGGCCAGGGCTTGATGTGTGCTCATCTTCTGGAATGACTCTTCACGGGCCTCACCCTGTCTGGCCACCTATAACATTTCAAGTGCTCACATTCACATACCCGTTGTGTACTTACTAATGTCCCCAAAACACAAGAGTGTTGACTGTGGCAATTTAGACATGATGAAGAAAAGCTGTGAAATAGTCCTGTAAAGTGAAAAATGTGAAAGCAAAATAAAATATTTGGAGAGGAAAACGTGGCCAGTTACATAACTTTAAATTGATTACAATGTATTTATTAGTTCTATATTGTCATAATTATAGTATATTGTTTTGTTTTTAATTTTATTTTATTTAATTACAGTATATTGTTATAATTATTCCATTTTGCTGCTTGTTTTGTTTTTAATCTCTAACAGTGCTTAACTCATATTTGAGCTGTATCACAGAGTATGTGAAGTTTTATACCATCTATCACGGGCTATAGAAAGCTTGATGCCACCCATAAATTATCAGGGGTTTCAGGCGCCTGTAGGGTGATGAACAGGAAATCAGAGCATGGAAGAAGCCAGTCACAGAGGGCTACAATCTGCATTATGAAAATAAAAAATATCAGGGATAGGTAAATCTCTATGGCTAGGAAGTAGATTAGTTGTTACCTGTCTGGAGCAGCTGAGCTGGAGACGGCTCACCCCACTTGCGTAGAGGAAAGCGTTGAGAGCCCCAAGGCCACGGCATGCCTGAGGCGAACAGGTGTTCCAGCCTCAGAATCTGGGGCGGAGGGAAAAGCTGGCTAGCTGTCTGGCAGAAGGGTTTCACCTAGCACCAATGTGCAGAGGACATAAATGAATGTGTTATGGGTGATGAGCAGTTCTGGTCCCATCCTGAAAGAGGGCTCTACCTGACCTTAGCTTTATGCATTCTGCATTCTGTCTTCATTTCTTCATCTTCCACCATCTGACCCCCCAGGGAAGTTTGAGAGCTGAGCTGGACACAGCAGTTACCAAGCGTGAGGTGTGGGCTGACTGCTAATGGACAGTGCTACTCAATTCTGCAATTGTAAAGCAAAATCAACCAGATGATACATAAATAAAAAACACAGTTTTGCTCTAATAAAATCTTATTTACAAAAACAGACAGTTGTCCTGATAATGGATATGAGGTTTCTCTTGGAGTAATGAAAATGTTCAAAATTTGATAGCATTGATGGCTGAATGATTCTCTGAATATATGAAGAATCACTGAAGTGGGCAAACAATTTTTTGTGAAAGACCAAATAGTAAACATTCTAGGCTTTAAGACATATTATCATTGATAGTACTACTCAGTGCTGCAATTGTAAAGCAAAATCAACGAGACGATGGGTAAATAAAAAAGCATAATTTTGCTCTAACAAAATCTTATTTATAAAAATAGGCAGTGGCTCTCAGCCAACAGATGTGGTGTGCCAACCCTTTTTCTAGGCAGTGAAGCAGGAGCCATGCCTTATTCATAACTGCATCTTCTGCTTGGCCCAGCCGGTAAGGATAACTCAATGCATGTTACTTGAAATAGATAGAAAGTCATGTAATGTAAAGTAATGTAAATAAAGTAAAGCAATGTAAAGAAATACATGTTACTTGAAATTGACAGAAATGTTCTTGCACTGTATCCCACCCACAGGCTGAGGAAAGGTCTAGATTGTCCCAACCCTCTTGGCCTTTGGCAGAACTGAGGGCTGTTGGGATCAGTTGTCCTCTGATGGCTTGTTGTATAATTCTGCAACCTGCAGATAAAGGGGCCTAGGGCTGAAAGGAAGGAGGTAGAAATGGAAGGGCAAACTGCCAGACAGGTGATGAGGGTGAAAGCGTGGGGCCAAATTAACACTTGAGTTATCTTGTCTTGTCCATTCCTAAAACAGCTGCCCTGTCAGTGGAGGGAGCTCTGATCTAAGTGTCCCAAGAATTACCTTCTCTAGATCTGCAATCTTTGTAGAGATCCCCAGGTCCCCAACACATCTATTACAGCAGGAGGAAACAGTGTGTCATTCTCCTCTGAGAGAGGACTTTGTCCTATTGAAAACCTAGTTCACACTCTGTAGCAGAGTTTACCTAAGAACCCAAGAGCAAGTTCTCCACCATACTCAACAAAGGAGGGAGATAAATTACAACATTTGCCATCCTAACTTATTAGGGTTAGTGACCTGTGCATGCCCTATAACTGTTCCAGCACAGCCTAAGAAGAGAGATAAACCAATAAAATTGTGTTCATTAGAGCAGTGAGGGGTATACAGCACATTTCTCCTCTCTGAGTTCTCTCAGGAATGGTTGATGGGCTGCTCCATTGATCATTTCTGTTCTTCCGCAGTCATGGGCCTTGACTTCCCTCAGTTGACACTGCCTGCTATCCTCCTCTTGGAAGATACCACAGGTGAGCAGTAAGGACAATCTTTGATCTGTGTTCCACTAGGAAAAATAGATTTCAGTCATCTCTACCCTCTGACCTATATGAAGCCTAACAACCTAGGTGTTCATTATTATAGAACCAGCTGGAGTTGCAAAGAACCTAAGTAAATATTCACTTTTATAACCCCATAGTACACTTATTTGACACAAATGGAGAATGCACTGGGGGCACAAAATGAAGTGAGAAAATATATGAAGACATATGTGGAAGAACATATCAGATAGAAATGGTACTATAACCCATGCCACTTTCGCATGAGATTAATTTATATGTTTTGTGTCCACAAAAACAGATTATGAGGTTTGGGATACACTAAATATATATATATATATATATATATATATATATATATATATATATATATAATTTTTGCAGTACCAGGGATTGAACTCAGGACTCTGTGCTTGCCAAGCAAGCGCTTACTCTACTGGGCCATCTCCCCAGCCCCTACACTAAATATATTGATCTCTGTCATCTTTTAAGTTTCAGTATAAGAGAAAAAAAATGTCACTAAGACTATTATCCATTAAGGTAGAAAGGATCTAAGGAATATCTTCATATAGTGGCCTCCTCAAAATCCCCTAGGACAAAACAATCACCTATTCTGTTCTTGGATCACAAAACGGCAACTGAAGCGGTGTGTCTTACACAGCACACATTCCCATAACTATTTATAGTTAGATGTATTAATACTGCCAACTGCATCTCTCACTACATCCTCACTGCAGGCCTTTCAAAGAATTTGGTATTGGGGTGGGGAATCAGGTAGAGAAAAGATATGGATACATGTGTAAAGCCTTTCCATTGGAGATGTGAAAGACATTGTCACATTTTTACTTACAAAATTTCTGACCTCAAAAAAATAGTGTCATTGTGTGAATTTTACCTCAATAAAGACAAAAGTTGCAAGTCATTGGACTTCCTGGGAAACTGAAAACGTAACTTATTAGGTTTCATCAGAAGAATAGAGGCAGGGTAGGGACCAGGCATGCTGAGTTATAATTCCAGATCCCTGCCTCAAGAGAATATTTCCATTCCTTCCATTCTGGTTTCATTCACAGTCCATGTATCAAGATGTGTAAGTCATTTTCATGACAGTGATAGTGTTGAAAGAAAGAATTCCATCTTGAAGGTGTTGGTTAGGATGTAAAAACTTCAGATGCCCCCATGTGGGCATCTTCATAAGCCAAATCTCAGTCACATGTCACTTCCTAAGCCAGTTACTAGTTTAATATAATCAGAATATATCAGTGGGATGTGGGGCCACCTTTCTATGTTATTAGAGGAGGAGTAACCTGTTAACAAGAGAAAGAAAAAATAAACCCACTACAAACACATAGATCACTGTCTTTCTGGATTCTCACAGTAGAGTTATTTAACATATCTGCAGGATTCCTGTTCTCCTGAACCCACTCCCACCCTCACCCCATCAGCAGTCAGGCCAGTCATGACCAGAGACCACCTGTTTACCTATTGCTGCATAACAAGCCATCCGTAAACTTCAAACTTACTGGCCTGAAGTGACAATCGTTTTACTGGCTCGCAACTCTACAAGTCAGGAAGGTGCATGTCTGCTCCATGATTACCTAGGGCTTAGTCGGGAGACTGACTGAGATCACACACTTAGGAACATCCATCTGGCTGAGTTCCTTGGTTGTCCTCCATGTCAGGCATGCACATGTTCACACTGGCCTTCCTTATAGTGTGTTGATTTCAGAATTGAAAGGAGATTCTAAAAGCGTTAAGTCCAATGTACAACTGACCTCTGATTGATTACATTTCCTGGTAGCTCATTGGCCAAAGGAAATTCCTGGCCAAACCCAGAGTCCCAATATGAGAGGAACAACACAAGAATGTACATACGGAGACAAGAGGTTTATTGGGGAGGCAGGAATATAACAACCTGTCACACACACAAGATACGGCTCTTCCTTGTGTCCTGCCCAGCCCCAATCCCGTGCCCTAGTTCTTATCATTGTACTTCTGCTGTCTCTGAGCATGTCGCCTTCAACAGCTTTCTCTGCCTGTATCCAAACCTCTGAGCACACATGGTGGTGTCCAGAAGTAAAACAGGCTGTGTTGAATGTTGAAGAGTGTATAAGAGTTTCCTTGTATTTTTAAAGCTCTTTTTTTATTAACATATATTTGTGATACACAATAGTTACGATCATTTTGGGGACTGGTACAAATACACACCACACTTTCATAATTTTTACTTTCCCTTCCCTTCCCTGCTCTCCCACTTCTTCCTTCCCCACATTCCCTTCCTGAGAGCTTCTTTAAAGCTCATCCACAATGCTATCCTTTTGAACCTCCCTATTAAGGTCATTCAAGGTACTTAGCTCCGGCCTTAGGTTTCTCTCTCTTCCCTGATGTCACTCTTGCATAACACCTGATGATTTCAATATTCATACAGATAATCCCTCCAGGACCTTCACCTCGCCACTTCTTGATCTCATCTCCAATTACTTTCTCCAGCGTGCCTCTACTCGCACCCACCTTACTCCCTGGGATTGCCATTTACTGGACCATCCACAATTTGTATTTCTCACACCCCGTTCTCACATACCACCTTTTATTTTAACATTTCTAGCTTATTCGCTCTGTACTCCAATACCAAAGATCCTCAGCCCACATCAGGGGCTTTAGCCTGGCCCTCACATCACTGTCTAATTATACCATGACTTTGTAATGAGCTTCCTTGGCCCGGGACAAGGATGAGTCCTCCACAGACACAATCATGTCCTCTGCTCTTGTTGGCCTCTGTGACGCGCAGCTGGCAGGAAGCATAGTCCTGACTGACCTGACTTTCCGCCTGCTCTTCACTCACATAACTAAAAGTAGCCAGAGAAAAAAGCACACAGCTAGGATGAGTCATCTCAGTTCAAATTAATGTCAGAGCCACCCAGTGGGCCCAGAGTGCTGCTTGGCACTCCTACCAGGCAGCTCACACCCTTACTCCGAGATGAGTAATTCACACCTCTCTCTTCTCAAGTTTCCACCCCCTTCCCATTCCTACTCTCATCTGAAGACTTTGCCTTTTATTGTCCTGAGAAAACAGAAAACACTAAAAGAGAGCTTTGGGGTATTTTTTCCCATGTACTTTTCTTGTCTGTCCAGCTCACCTGCTTTCTCCTTAACTCCCTAGAGGTGGAATCTCAGCCCTCACCTCAGCATCCCTTCAGTCTTTGGCAGAGTGTCACACTCATCCCACTTTCCCAGCCCCACACATTTCACTACAACCACTCCAGTACGGCAGCCTTAGCCCTGAAAGCCACTTGGCTTATTTCTTAAGATTCCATCTCCATGCTTCCAGTTTGAAAAAAATCTTATTGTCCTAATTCAGTGTCAGGGGGAGACCTCTGATCAATCAGTTCTGGCCTCACAAGAGAGTTATTCCACATATGACAGCCTTAGAAAGGTGAGCCATAGAAGTCATAGGGCTGGCTGTGGTGGCACACAATTTAATCCCAGCTACCCAGAGGCTTGAAGGAGGACTACAAATTCAAGGCCACCATGGGAAACTTGTAAGACTGTCTCAAAATTAATAACAAAAAAGAGCTGGTAATGTAACTTAGTGATAGAGTGCTGGTTTAACATTCATGTAGCCCTGGTTCAATTTCCACTACCATGGAAAAGAAAGAAGAAAAGAAGAGAGAGAAGAGGAAGAGAAAAAGAAACAGAGGGGAGGGCAAGGAAAGGGAAAGGGAAGAGGAGGGGGAGGGGAGGAGAGGGGAAGGGAGAGGAATTAGAGGCACAACTAGCAAAAAACAAAAGGGCTGGCCCGATAGATCAGTGGATTAAAGTGCCTGCTTAGGCAGACAGAGTCTGGGGTTTGATCCCCAGTGCTGGCCCCACTCCCAGGGTGCACTGAGATAGCGAATGAGCCTGGACATAGTGCATGCCTGTCATTCCAGAGCTTGGGAGGCTGAAAACAGGAGGATCACTATGAGTCCCATCTGTGTAATGAGACCCTGTAGACCCTGTACGAAATACATTAAAACAAATAAACAAAGACAAAACAAAGCAAAAACTCTTCTACCAGGAGAAAAACTGCACTATACACACAGGGCACTCAGAATTTAGAAATTTAGCTTCTTTGGAGAATGAGGAGATTGTAAAATGAATCTAAGGAAACCATAGCTAAATGGAACAAGTATTTGCCTCCAAGTCCTCTAGACTGTAAATGTCTTAGAGCCCAGAACTGGTCCTATTGATCTTTATAACCCAGTAAATAATGTGCTACCTAGCATTCAATATTTGCTATATTGAACAAAGTCCACTGGAAGAAAATGAAAACAGAAAAAATGACCACATCATGGGCACAGCAGTTCCCCTGGTCTGTAAAAGAGTATTCAAGTCTTCCTGCAGAGTCAGGTTTTCTCTAGCACTGAATATTATAAGAGACTATGAAGAGAAATCTATTTGGGTGACATTTGGTCACATAACGGACAATGGTTTTGTCTAAGCCTTTGCAAAAGATTCAGAAGTGCCCTTTAACTGCCTGTTTCTTATATTAGATCTGTAAAAGCCAGCACAACACTGCTTCAGAACCCGGGGATGGCATTTCCATGGAGAGACAAACCAATCTGGCTGAGCAGGCTGCTTTCTGACCAGACACAGGAATAGAAATGAGAAAACCTGAGGGTGTGGCTCTGTGCCATGGGAAGGAGGCTGGAAGGCAGGAAGGGATGCCAGAATCACCTGGAAGGAGTCTCTAAAGTATAAACCCTCCTTCTACTATGATTCTGATGTTGTCTGGATCCCTGAGAGTGGAGGTAGGTAGGGTGGCAACAGCAGATTACAGGTGGATGTATATTGAGAAACACACCTCCCATCCCCTTACTCTCTGGAGTCATGCCCTTGTATTTGATGTGTCTGAATATCAGTATGTAGTTTATGTATGTGTGTATTTATATGCCATTGAATTCCAGAAAGGATGGCAGATGGCTTTTATGTATTCCTAAAATATATTTTAAAAAAAAGGAGCACAAAAAAAAGAAACAAAATGCCAACCAGGAAAATAATGTTGGAAATTCAAGTATTGGTAGCCATAAGCGCACTTCCACAAAGTTCAGCCAGCATGAGCACATGAGAGGCTGCGCTCACCAGGAGGGTCTGCAAGGACGGAATGCAGAATGCGGGGCGAGGCTGGGCCAGCCCCTGGGAGGCTGGCCATTCTGACAAGGCGCAGACCCTGGCCTGAGCACCACCAGAGAGAAGAGGGGTGGGCAGCAGGGGGAGCATTTTGTAAAACTGGGGTTGTCGCTAGGTCCTAGGGTAGAAGGTTTGCAATTAGGGCATTATCAGGCAAGGTAAAGGACTGTTGCTCGGTCTCACAGCTGCCCTCCTTCCCAGAGTAAGGCCCCAACTTGAGGCACCTGGAGTTCAGCCTTGCACACTCACATTCTATCCTGACCGGTGGCTGAACTACAGAGGTCCTCCTAATGCTGATTATTTTTTGAAGTAATTTATTTTCTCATGAGTACACAATTGTTTTTTGGTCTTGGGGTTTTTTCCTGTATTTTTTAAGGAAGGGTCTACAGGGTGTTCAGGGTCTCACTACTAGATCAGACTCGTTGTGATTCTCCTGTTTACAGCCTCCTAAGAGCTGGGATTACAGGCACGCATCACCACGTCCAGTCTCAGCTGTCTCAGCACGCCCCTGGGGCAGGGTTGGCACAGCAATCCTGGGGATCGAACCCCTGGCCCCTGTGCCTGCTTGCAGATGCTTTAATCTACTGAGCTATTTGACCAGCCCTGATAAGTATGTATTTGTAATGTACAATAAACGCATTCATCATGGGCAAA
>NW_004524590.1:20037098-20055005 GCF_000260255.1 Octodon degus
TGAACTGCAAACTGTTAAGGTAGGTTTCAGACTCAGCATTCGGGCCAGTCGGCAGGGTCACAGAAGAGAGGTGAAGGCTGGCATGTAGTCTGTAGTTCACGGGACACAAATTTTAAAATTCAGTTTTCAGCTATTCCCTGAAGCCCAATAGCTTAGGGGTTTTTTTGGACCAAGAGAGCAGGTCTCCATGGAAAATAAATTTCTTCGGCTCCCGCCTTAAGTACTGTAACGTGTCCTCAATTATGCCAAAGTAAAATTTTCTGCTAACAAATTAGTACTGTAGTCATTTGGGTTAGTCTTGGCCAGTGCTGAAGGGAAGAGATGGAATGTGATATTTAGAGTGACGTATAGTTCAGCCTTCTAGCCCAGAAGTTTGAAGTAGGTTTTTTAAAAACCCATGCCACTTTTTAATGAAATTTCCCATCATTCCCTTGCAAATAACTGATGTACAAAAGTTTTTGTTGACATATTCCTCTCAGCCAAGATTTTTCTTTGCTTTACCTTTTCTAGTTGGAACTACAAAATGGTTTGTTCTCCCAAAGATAGATTTTTGAAGATTTAGTGCAAGTTTTCAAACTTGTCCTCTCCCACCTCCCTTGGAAAAACCTTACCTTCCCACTGCCTTTGAGGATCTTCCCATGGCATGCTTCTGCCAGAAGCGTAATTTCTGTGATATGTTGACTAGCATTCAAAATGTTGACTAGCATGTGGAAGAATCAGAAAACCCCTTGTTTTCATCTCAACCCTGGGTTCTAATTCCCTAATATACATCACCAGATTAGCAAAATTACATAATCTCAAGAAGTTTGGGTAAATCAATCCTGTAATATCCTTAAAATTATATTTCTAAATATTTTATTCAGGTTTATTTCTCTTTACTTGATGAACAAAATGATGACAGATGTTCCATGTGCTTCCATAGAGTTTGATGAGACACGTGGGCCGTGAACACGTGACCAGCTGCTCACCTTCGAGGATGCTAGTGCACATGCACAGTGTATGCCCATGGAAGCCTGAGCCAATGCAGGTGGGTGAGGATGTGTTGCAGAGGCCCTTCATTCATAACTGAATGGCACAGAATAGTATTTCTTACAGTTTTTAGACAACAGATCTGCATAGTTCTTTGCAGTTTCAATTAGTTACTTCCTAAGTAGCTGAAACTGTTCTCTAAATGCACAGCCAGATGTCGAGAAAGTGGCCCTTTGATTCTCCCTGCAGTCTGGAGGCCAGAGTAGCCTCCACAGTGGGACTGTGAAGAAATGCTTTATCCTAGTGATGGAGTGAGAGGTTATCTATGACAGAATAAGCTTTGGAGCCAGGAGAGTACTTCTGGCTTTACAATATCTTGTTATTTATAACATTTAATTTGTTTTATTGCAACATTTAATTTGAAACAATATAAGACTCACAAAAAATTGTAAAGACAGCTCCAAGATCTCCTCTGTGCCCTTCCCCTGAGCTCACCCAGGATGACACACTCCTAAGTATAGCGCACAGAGGAGATCCGCTTCAGTGACAAACACTGACCACACGCACAATGTGCCAGAAACTTCGAAGGGTTGTGGAAAAGAAATTTCTTCTGTCCCCCCAGCAAACCTCTGTGATGAGCATGGGAGCACTATCTGAACAGTTGAGGGAGCCAAGGTGCGGAGAGGTTAAAATGCTCTTGGCCAGAATCAAATCCCTCTAGAGCCCTCTGCTCAGATGCATCTTCCTGAACTGAATGCTTTTCTATGCACCAAGTTACTACTACCAGACCCTGTTTGTTTATGAAAATTATTTTGGGGCAGGGGAGATGGCTCAGTGGAATAAGCACTTGCTTGGCAAGTGCAAGGGCCTGAGTTCAATTCCCGGTTCCACCAAAAAAAAAAAAAAAAGTTATTTTTTAAACATTTTTAATTAATGAAAAGAACACCACCCATTTATTCCTCTCCCACACCCATATTCATACTCTTTCAATGACTTTTGAAAACTATTCTTCCAAAGACTGGAAACAAATTTTTTGAGAGTGACAGTAAAGCCAGTGAATGCTACAAACTGCTCACTGGGCAGGCACATTTCATGCAGGTTTGCACAGCAGTAGGCTGACCCTGGCTGTGCTTTGGCACTCCAGGCTCAGTACCAGGGATCCTCCCTGGGACTGAAGACCCTTCACGTAGCTGTGGGTAGGAAAGGTATAATTTGCGAATGGTAGGAAGGATATAATTAACTGATCCTATAAAATTGAGAATCTACAAGAAGAAATTAGCAAACCAAAAGAAAAAGGAATGCTCCAAATTATTTAAGAAGAAAGGATAAAAATAGAGTTTATTCCCTAATTACCTCTAATGATGATAATAAATCCCAGCTACTTAGTTCATGCATACTGCACACCACCCTCTTTATACTCCCTCTCATAGTCACAACTTCTACAGAGTGAGGAGGAAGCTAGCATTTGCATTGCTCTTCCTTCAAAGAGAAAGGAAAAGAAAAAGAATCCAGAATCGCATCTGCTCGCCTCAATACTAACAAACGAGAATGAGCTGAAAATTCAGGGATAACCTAAGTAAGGGCAAAAATACCTGTCTTGCTAATTAGGAGGTCTACCTAGCCACTTGAAGCCTCTACAGAACATGTCACGATGCAAGCAATGATCACTGAGTTCACTAAATCTTGTTGATTTTCTGTCCTAGCTTTCTCCATCACTTTCTCTCCACTCATACCTTACTTTTTGAAGGAGTTCAAACTTCTTTTAGACCAAATTTATTGACATGGGTTCATTGAGCCAAGAATCTATATTGCATGCTTTAGTTCAAGGATGTGGGAACAGCTCTTATTTGGATTGTTTGTATAACAAAAATAGGTACTCAGAGGTGGCTTATAATAAATAAAATTGAAATTCCATTGGTTTACTGTAGAAGGAAAATATTTAGTTAAGAAAGATTGAAATGTTAAATGTACTGATCATTTAAAATCTGCTCATCCATTCTGGAGGGATCCAAAAGACATGCCCTTCACCAAATCTGTGATGGAATCAAAGGACAAGAAGGCTCTGCCAGCATCCTTGAAGAGTTCTGTGCTTGCTCTTCTCTGTAGATCAGCTGTTATAGCATGGCTTGTGATCGAATTATTATTCCTGAATTCAATGGGGATGAAAAGGTCCTGGAATGATATGACCAAGTGAAATCGGAACCAAAGGAGTCATAAAAACTAATCTGATTCATAGAGATCTTTAGCAGTGACTGTTGAGTCATACTGTCTCTAAAACTTAAATAGGTAAGTGGTCTTTTAACAATTTCTTTATCTATGTAAGTGGAAATCTGTGAGCCAAGGGAACAGAAGTCTAGTTTAAGTCATCAAATGAAACAGTCATGGTCTCTTGGTCAACTCCCAGACTTGAACTGACTCACCAGCCTCATGTTAGTGATTGAGAAGGGGCCCTGCTACACTGTTGAAAATGTGCCCTGTCAATCTTTCCTAAAGGACCTGAGGAAACTCTGGTGACTGTGCATCAGAGAAGCAGTAGTAATCAAACTTTCCAGGTGTTATGGGAAAAAGCCTAGGACTATTTCTGAATACCATAAATGTCGCTATATTCTACCAGTCAGATTCGGTATTTACATATGTCAAATGATTTGTGGAATTGGGATTAGCTCAATGTCAGGATGGGCCCAATGGGGCCTGAAATCATCCTCTGGCCATTCCCTCAGTTATGGAGTACATACTTAACATAGAAATATTGAGCAGAATGCCGCATTATTCCCTACCCCACTGAGCACAGGAAATAAGGTAGGAAAAGTCAAACATAAGCCACTAGCACTGGGCCAGCAAGATATCTCAGCGGTCTAAAGCACTTGCTTAAGCAATCTTAGGCAAGTGCAGGGACTGTGGTTTGATCTCCAGCAACACATGCTACACCAGCCCCACCCCCAGGACAGGCTGAGCTGGCCGCAATAAAAATAAAACACTAATACTGTCTCTAGTTAAATATAATACTGTGTTTCTGAAGAGATTATAAAAGTTATTGTCAACACTAAGAACTTGAAAGATGCGAGGATGTTGATTTCTACTACATCTTCACCCGACTAGTCTATAGTAGTTGGACTGTGTAAAAGACAGATAGAGCTCAGAGAAGACAATAATTATCTTTTTGTTTCTTTTTGAGATAGGGTTTTGCTATGTAGTTCAGGCTGGCCTGAAGCTTACTTTATAGCCCAGGCTAGTCTCAAACTCACAATGATCCTCCTACCTCAGCCTCCTATGTGTCACCATTCCCAGTGACAAATAATTATCTTAAACTTAATCAGGTGGTGACTTTGATGTCTTTTTTATGTATGTAGTACAGGATCTACAGGGTCTCACTACACAGATTAGACTCATAGAGATCCTCTTGCTTTCAGTCTCCCAAGTACTGGGATTACAAGTGCACGCCACCACACCTACTTTCACTGGGACAGAACCTCAGTCCCTGCACCTACCTAAGCAACTGCTTCATTCTGCTGAGCTATCTGGCCGGTCCCTGACTTTACTCTCACACAGATGTTGCTTTGTTATTGGAGCACATCAACACATGCCCTTCCACCTGGTTTGTGGTCTCTATTCTTTTTTATAAAACCATCACAGTCAGGCATGGTGGTGCAAACCTATAATCCTAGCACTTGGGAGGCTGAGGCAAGAGCCTATTTGAAAAAACAAACAAAAAGATGTGGCATGTCATATGTGGGACATGCAATATTAAAAAGACCATTACAGGCATTCTCTTTTAGAAGGTGAGGACAGCAGTACACCTTCACTGTTCTACCTCAGTACAGTGTGAACTCTCTAGCTCTATGCCGGAGAGTCATGATAGTGTGCTGAGTGGACCTTATGAGAAATTACTGAGAAAATATTTGCATTAGGTTAATGAGGGAAAAAGAACCAAAACCTTAATAGACCCTGGGTAGTTTCACTCAGTGTTCAGGGTAAGTTGCTGTAGCAGGCCACTCAGCTTTTAGGAAAGTACATAAAAAATAGTATATCTCTTTCGAATTGGTAATTTTGAGACAACATCTACCCTTTTACCAAATGGCACCCAAAGGTGCCAGATTTCACCATGTCCCAGAATAAAAGAAGATTTTCAGTAGGCTCAGACTGCCATGCATGCTGCTCTCCCATTCAGACCATATGACCCACAGATATAGCCACGTGCAAATCATGGAACTATGACCATGGAACATATGGAACTATATGAATTAGAGTGAAGACTCAGTAGAGCCATGTGGTTCTCTGCATCAAACTATGCTCATTTTAAGAAACATAATAGTTTTTGGCTTGCTACTGAGCCTTGGTAGAGAAAGAATGACTATGGGACACCAAGACATTATATGATTAGAATTACCCAGTATGTACTAAAAGTCATCTGACTTATAAAACCATAAAATTCAGCATTCACAGAATTGCTTGATTATCAAATGGAAGTGGTATGCATGAGATGAGCCATGAGCAGGCCCTGAGAACAGAACACAAGTTGCATGAGGAAGTGCCCCAGATCCTCCTGGTTTCTATTTCTACTACACACCTTCTCTTTTTATTCTGTATCCGAGGCCTCATGGGGAGTTCCCTAAAATCCATTGCTTGAACGAGGGAAAGAAAAACCTTTCAACATGGTTTACAAATGGCTTTACTTGTGAGAATGGGTGGTTATAGCACTATATCCACACAGTAGAATGGCCCAGAAGACAGTGACAGAGGAAAATGCTCTTAATGGACAGAATCTGAAGTATGGTGGCTGATGATTTATTTTTCTAGATGTCTAGAACTATGGGTTTTAACTCCTTCATGGGATGTAGTGGATGTTTTGAATGAAGAGTATGGTACTAAGAAGGAGCAAGACAGAAAAATTAATGGCCAAAATAATTAAGGGAGGTCATGAGGATAAGGCTACAGAACAGAAATGGGATGTGAGGATATTGGTACCTCATGCACAATGCTTAACAAAGGATGACACTTCATTAGTGAAGAGCGTCAAAAATCATGTTGATAGGATGATCTATTCTGTGGATACTAGTTAGCCTCTTTCCCTAGCAACTTTGGCCAGTGACCAGCAGACTCATAAACAAAGGAACTTATGGTTGGGAACATGGACTTCTATTTACTAAGACCACCATGTGTCAACCACTAATGAGCATCCAATCTGCCTACAGTAAAGGCTAATACTGACCCCTACGTATGGCACCCTTCCTCAGAATAACTATATACCAATTCGATTACTTAGTATGACCTCTGCTATGGAAGACAGAATATTTTGTTCTTAGCTATTTACTCTGTGCCATAGTTTACCTTCCCTGCTAGGAAAGCTTCTCCCCACACTGCCATATATAGACTTACACAGTATTTTATGCCCTTCTTTCATGATATTCCAAACAGCCTGTGCCTATGTTCGTGAATGAGTCATACAGTGCTCCACATCTTCCCAAAGCAGCTGACTTGGCAGGATAATGGGATGAGCCTTGAATTCTCCCTTACGGCATAAAGAAAATGGCATGACACTGTAGGGAGGCTCACATCTTCCAGGACACTGTGCTGTCAATAGCATCCAATGTTGCATAGCCAGGGGTCACAGGTTTGGAAATCAAGTGCTAAAGACCAAAGCAACTATTCCACTCATTGATTCTCCAAAAGAGTTGTGCTTTCTATCACTCGTCTTCAGGTTCTACTGGCCTAGTGGTGGGAATGTTCTAAAGGAGGAAATGTTCCCACTCACAGCCCAACAGTGACTCCATTGAATATGAAGTTGAGCTTGACATCTTGGCACTTTGGATACCTTGTGCCAGTGAACCAAGAGACCACAGATGGGGTAGTTAGCAGTCAGGCTGTGATCACCATTTCTGCCTGTTGGGGAAAACTAAGGTACTGCTGCACAAGAGGAGTAAAGAGGAGGAGGTGTGGAATAAGAAGATTCTCTTAGGTCTCCAGGTCCCGAGATTAAATTCAATGGCTCAACTGAGTCAGGACTCCTAATGGGCCAAACCCTTCAGAGTTGATGGTCTGGGTCAACTACTAGACAGGCTAGTATGGTCAACTGAGCTGCTTGTTGAAAGCGAAAGGACTATGGATCAGACAGTGAAAGGACATAATTACAACTACAGCTACAGGCCCAGGGAGATAGCTCAGCAGTTTAAGTGCCTGCCTGGCAAGTTCAAGGACCCGGGCTCAATCCCTAGTACCACAAGCCATGCTGGCCCCACAGGAGCCAGCCACTGAAATACGCCATTTTCTTCAGGCCGTGGTGGTGCATGCCTACAATCCCAGCAGTGGGGAGGCAGAGACAGGAGGATCACTACAAGTCTCAGCTGCATAGTGAGACCCTGTACTAAATAAATAAAGATTTTTTAAAAAAAAATTTAAAAAATACATACATACCAGCTACAACTTTGTGACTCATTGCATCAAGCTCCATGATAATTATGAATGTTTCTTCTTTATTTCAATATGAATGCTTACATTCATAATACTGAATATGTTTGTTTCTTTCTCACTTTCTTTCTTTATCATCTTACGTACAATGTAAACATAGATATAATTCTACAGCTTGGTATTAAGGTAGAGGACATAAAAGGGGAGTATCAATTTCCTAGGAGATGCATGACTATTACTCAAAGGCCAAAATAAAAATAAGAGAGACTATATAACTTCTTTAGGAGAGAAAGAGTGGCTGGGAACACTGGAGAGCTATACTATGTTAAGTGGAAGGATGCCTGTGACACTGTCTGTTTGGAGGTGAAGTTTGGCTTCCAGTGATGTGGGAGAATGACAAGTGGTCAAGGAGAGAGTTGTGTAGTTAGTGGTGAGGGGACTCCAGGAGAAGTTTGCCTATGAGGTCTCTGGCAGAGGTAGCAGCTAGCATTGTGTCACTCACACTTGTTCTCACACGTCTGCTGGGTGGGCCATTAAGTGAGGCCTGTGATTGCTCTTGTTTCCCCGAGACTAGTGCTGGTGAACCTTTTAAAGGCCAGGGCCCAAACTGTGACCCGAAACCCACTTATTTATCACAAAGTACCATCACTGCAATTTAACCTGAACACTGAGGTGCTGGCTTAGTACAAAACAACTTATATGTTAACATCTTTTGTCTTAAAAGAGACACAAATAACACACGTGCCACACATTTGCTACCATGGCACACCTTTCTGAACTGCTGCAACCCCTGGCCAGGCACGTGTTTCACTTCTTGGTGAAGAGCTCCCACTTCTTTAGGCTGCCAGGCAGCCCAGCACTGACAAGGACTTCAGTTCGTCCCACGGACTCCTGCTCTTTGTCTCTTCTATGTTACATCCACACAAGCATGTATGCAGACATGTGTGTGTGTGTGTGCACGTATGTGTATGAATATGTACATATGTGTGTGTATATATATATAATATGTTGAAATAATTTGACCTTACCAAAATAATTACCAATTTAACCTTAGTAAAAACACTTGAAATGTAAATATATAATGTAACAATATTATATATAATATACATACATAATTAGTTGCAGACATTTGGCACATAATACACATATAGTTAGTTGTACAAATGTGGCATTGTAAAAGAAAAGTGAAACTGTCAGAACAAAAATGGAGCCATTTGTGTTAACTTTACCCCACAAAAGTAAATAAAGCAGGGGCTTATGCAGGAAGGCTTCTTACGCAGAGCTGCCTGATAGTAACTATCACTATAGGCTATCAGGTCCCAAGGTTCCACAGAGGCCACTACAACCTTATTCAAATAGCACTTCTATGGGACTTCTGCTCAGCAAAGCACTTGCTCAACCTGAGATGTATACCACTGTTCTTATTAGTCAAAGGCCCACAGTTATTTTTTTGAAATATCTTTTTTAATTAATTTTATTGAAAAAAATTGCAATGTGACAGCTTCAAAACAAGTTGGTAGGAGAGTTACAACAATTAATACAATGCATATTCTTGTCTTTGTAGTAACCATTCATAGCACAAGATGCAGACATGATATCCTGTCCAAACCCTATTAGTACAGATCTTTCTTCTTATTGAATTGAGAGAAAGTGGCTATATATTTATCCTAACTATTTTGTACATACAGACACAAAATTGTCCTTCACTTATATCACCTTTTTTTGGCTCAGTTTTGTCAGAGATGGGTATTCCATTGCCATGCAAATATCGTAGGTGCATGAATTCAGCAAAATACTCCAATACAGTCCAGTAGTTCACAATAGCAGTGGGTTATCCACAGGACTGGTAACGTCCAAATCTGATGACTTGAGCCTTCCACAACTCATCATATTAACATGGCTTCACTTTCCATACCTCGTTACTTCTCCCTTTTGTCTTTCCAATTTTCTGCTTGCTTCAACCTCTTTGGATGTGCCCGTAGTTTATGTCAGTACTTCCATTCCCATTGCAGTTCCCTGCTAGTCCCCGAGTAATCATTATCATTTGGAGAATTTCTTTTGTCTTTGTCTTCTAGGTTTACAGCATGTGGTGCTAGAGTTGCTGTGCATATAGATATCCTCGTGCCTTCCTTCTCTGAATCCTGATTGATACACAGGTCTAGGGCAGATGGTTAGAGCCTTGGGATCACCACACGTAAGTCCCATAGCCATCCTTCACTCCTGCCATTGTCAACTGTCACCTCTGAATATAAAGAAGACTCCACACATTCTTTGCTTCTAAACTTCTCCTTTTCCCCAGTGAACCATTTCAGGAAAGTGATTAGATAGGAGTGACCCCAGAGCCAATCAGGATTAAGGAAAAGAGCAGTAACTGTGGAAACCCTTGAGCTGCCACTCTCGCCTGGTACAACTGCACATCAGTTGTGCTGCTTCAGGACCCAGATTCCTCCCTTATCACCGCACATCTGGGAGGACCTGACTTCCTGCTCATTCTCAGTGAACTGCGAGCCTTCCCCAGCCTTCTCCCATGAGGGACTTCCCTGTCATATGCAAAGACGTATATTACTGCCACAGTCTGAGTACTCTCTGGAGCAAACATTGTAAAAGTTGTAGTCCTACCGTGTATTGCTCCATCTGCTGCTGATTTCATTTTGTAGTTGAGCTAACCTTTCTAGGAGGACTGAAAACACTGTCCTCCACTTTTCCCACAAGCCTCACATTACTGAGATGGAATTCAGGGGCCTCCACGTGCTAGTCAAGTGCTTTGCCACCGAGCTAACCCTAACACATCCTCCACCTTATTCGTCCTGACATGCTTCACATTTTTAATTTCCCAGAGTTATTTCTTCTATAGCTGCCTAGCAGGAGCCATGGAGGTGGAAGGCTTCTACTCAGAAGAGGCACATTTCCATCTTAACCAACCCTGCTGCTCACAGTGGAGGCTGGTAGGAACCCAGCCCCCTCCAGACCATTTCTGCAAGGCTATTTCTCAAAGCTTCTCTGTCCTGTGGGAAAATACCTGGGCTGAGTCACAAGCAGGAGTACTTGGGCCTCAAGGACTTGCACCACCACTACATCCAAATTCATATTGGGATGACACACTGAGCAGGGAGAAGAAGCAGGATTCCAGGGGAGACCAAAGCCAGGAGGCCTGCGGGAGGCTGACTTTCCCCTGCTGACTTGCATAACATTTAGGAGCGATTCAAAACACTCTTGCTCCTCTTGTAGATAAAAAAGTATACACTTGGATGTTTCTTGCAGCATTTTTTAGGAGACTAAAACTACTAAGCAATGAAAATGTTCAGTAACAGAATATTGAGTAGCTATGATAAATTATGCCTTCCCTATTTTTAATTTTTGACAAGTGCCCACAAAATGCTAAATCTTTTTTTAAGCACAAGTAGCAGAATGATATAATCCCATTTATTTATTTGCTCAAAATTTAAATTATAGGATATTCCCAGAAAGGAAAAAAACCCTCAAGCTGTTAGTAGTGATTTCCTCTGGGAAGTGGAGTTAGAGCCGAGAAATGTTTCCCACTTCTACTGTCTAAGCTTATGAGTCCTTTGGTTTGCTTACCATGATAATTATTTTTGTAATTATAAAATAAGGATTAAAAATCATGCTTTGAGGCCTGAGATTTCACAGAAATATGCTCATATTATAAAGCATGCTTTTGAAAGCAGTATGTAGAAAATATAAAGGCTAGAATAACAGAAAATATTACCAAAAAGGTAAAGATACTAAAGAGAAGAAAATACTTCAGTATAAAATGCTGACACTTTTTGGCATTAAGAATATAAGTAATTTGTGTCCTTCCAAATACTTTATTTTCTCAAAACTTCTAAATTTTGAATTTTTTCAATCAGAAAAAACTGACATTGGTGCTTTTTAGTTTTGTTTTTTTAATGTATTTGGTACAGGGACTCACTACACAGCTCGGACTCATAGTGATCCTCCTGTTTTCAGCCTTCCCCATGCTGGAATTACAGGCGTGTGCCACCACACTGGAACTCAGTGGTCAATTCAGTGTGCCTGGGGCGGGGCCAGCACAGCATATGGTGCCAAGAATCAAACCTCAGTCCCTCTGCTCTCCTAAGAAGGCACTTAGTCCGCTGAGCTATCTGGCCGGTCCAGTGCTTTTTATAGTAAGCTTTCTCTGTTAATAACCTGGGGCAGGCTGGGCTAGGGAGGCTACATAGGGATCACATTTCTCTATTGTTTTACCTGCAAAATGAGATTCTTTGAAGAGACTTTTTCTCATGGGTAGCTGTGTTCCTGGAGAACTCTGCAAAGCAAAGCTTGGAAGAATTTATCCTAGAAAGGGCTCTGCAGGCTACCTGGGCTCCTCACTGTCCTACACATGTCCCATGCAGCCACCATCTCCTGTTTATTGATTAGCACTGATTATTCATTGATTCTTTCCCAGGCAGACCTCTTTGTAGCCAGTTCTCTCTACCTGCTGTCAAACACTATGCTCCCTTTATTTTGCCAACAATAAAAAGTGGGAAGATTTAATTTGCTGTCAAAAAGAACAATTCATTAGCAAGGCCAGAAGCAGACATCAAAATAACTTATTCTGGAATTTATTCAAGCTCCTAGTGTGTGCCAGTCATTATGAACACTAAGGGTGGGAGCCAACGTGGCACAGTTCTTGTCCTCTGGGTGTTCATCAAAAGCAGTGTAGGGAAGGGAAGAAGACCAGGAAGAAATGGATTTAAAATAGAGACTACTAATTTTTCTGGTACTGAGAATCAAGCTTATGACCTAATGCCTGCTAGGCATGCTCTGTGCCACTGAGCTATATCCCTTGACTCTGGGTTTAAAATAAATGGGGCCCAGCAGTCACAATGCTAATGAGCAAAATGAAACCATGGCCATCACCATAGAGACAAGGAGTAAAAGAAAGAGAACAATATTACAGGAAAGCCAGGGCCAGCCTGTCCATTTCCTGGGAGCAGTGGTTCCCACCATGCCCCATACCAGCAGCAGGTACTGGTCTTATTAAAAGCACTCATTCTTAAGCCCTGATCCAGTTGTCTTGAGAAATAGGAGTTGGACATTGGCCCCAACCACCTGCATGCTACGCAGTCTTTCTCCTTCCCACTCCTCTTCCCTCAACCTCTACGAGCTTCTGATGTCTCCAAATTGTGAAGATCCCAGATCTCAAATTCAGTGAGTGGCAGGAAGACAAGCACACTGCACGAACTCTGACATCAGTGTTCCCTGTACCTCCTGGAAAGACCAGCAAGGGTCCCCCACAGAGGCTATCCCAAGATAAGCTCCAACAAGGCCCCTGTTCAGGTTGCAAATTGGAATTCAAGGCTGCTCTTATAATGCAAATTCAAAATGCAAATCAGGTGTCTAGTCAAACAGGGGGTGAGGGCGGGGTTTGCTTACCTATATGTCAGCCACTCCCAGGCATGTTGACCAAGAGGAATTCCACTCAATAGCACCCAAACCCTGTGAATCCAGAAACACATGACAGTAGGAACCTGCACAGCTGTTAGGATATGACATACAACCTGGCAGAGAACACAGGAAGCAGTCATTACTGACTGTAGGTATTAGAAGACTTTCCTGAATAGACAACATTTTATCTGGAGCTTGAATGACAAGTAGAATTTTGCCAGAGAGAGAAAATGGCAGGAACAAAGGATCAGAGGTCACAAAGGCTTCCCAGGAGTTAGAGATAGACTATGTGTGAATGAGAAGGAGGCCCCGTGTTAGCTTTCCATCACCATAACAGATACCTGAAATAATCGGCTTAAAGTAAGAGAAAAGTTTCTTCTGCCTTATCACTTCAGAGGCTTCAGTTCATGGTTGCTTGGGCCTGTTGCCTTGGGCTTGCAGACAGGAGCACACTGTGACAGAGAATGTGTGGCAGAGGAGTCTGCTCACCTCATGGAGACCAGGAAGTAGGGAGAGGAAGAGATCAAGGACCCAACCTTCCCTTCAAGGGCACCCTCCCAGTAAACTCACTCCGTCCTCCTAACTTCAACTCCTAAAGGATTCAATCTCCCGACAGTACTGATGACCAAGCAAATAATACCTGGGTCTTTGAGGGACATTTATCCAAACCAATAATGCCGTAGGGCCAAGCTGAGGTAGAAAAGAAAATTTCATCCTGTCATGTAGAGATCCTAGAAACACTTGGAAATGGAGGCTTGACGTGACAAAACTGATAAACAGTTCATTCTGCATAGATGGAAAGAATGGACCGGACAGGGGTTGAGTTGGGTAAGTTTCTGGGTAATTTCTAAATTTTAGTTGTTTGTGTCTTTTTCCACCCTAAATGTGTTTTACTCATGATTTCTTTTGTGGTTATGAAGTGTGTCTTGGCAGAAGGACAAGAACATACTGGAGATTTGGATGTAAGGGACAAGAAGAAAGGGCCAAGCCACGGGGGAAGGCTAGGGCTGACAGGCAGGCAGAGCCATTTGCCCTGTAAAGTGGGGAAGAAAGAATGAGCATTCGAAAATATAAATTTTATTTCCAAGAATACAGAGGTGTCAGCAAGAAACAAAAGAATTCAATCATTTCTAGTTGAATCCTCTCCTTTTTGGTAATAAAGATACCCAACAACTGAATCCTACTAAGGAGTAAAAGAAAATTAATAGAATTATACAGCATAACAAAAAAAAAAGGAAGAAGAAGAGGGCTGGTGAGATGGCTCAGTGGTCTAAAGCACCTAATTAGAACAAGCTTAGCAAAGCACAGGAACCACAGTTCAATCCCCGAGCACCACATGCCAGCCAGCCCCGCCCCCTGGTGGGCTGAGCTGGCCACACACACGCACGCACACATGCACACACACACACACACACACACACAAATAAATAAATAAATAAATAGATAGATAAAATAGGAGGAGGAGGAGGAGGAGGAGGAGGAGGAGAAGAACTGGAAAACAAAATAAAAAATACAACATTGAGCCCAACCCTGTCCCCCCCCAAAGAAAAAAAAAATCAATGAAGAGAAATGCATTCAAAAAAACTTCCGTCTGTGTTCAGAATGAGTGGTTTCTTTTTGAGGTGTGTAGAACTAGAATGCATCAGATGTGGGGGAGGGGTAGTGAGTCACTACTAAGACCTTTGCTTGCACACTCATGTTTTCATGTACAAACACTGAATCCTACCCCATCTTTTTTGCTGGTTGTGGTTAATCCATGCTGATTGTCCTCAGCTGTTTCACATTGGGCTCTGTTCTCTTGAGATACTTTCAGTTGCTGTGTCCCTCTGAGCCCCATTCATGGCTTTCCCTGCCTAGCCTTATGGTCCATGGATCTGTGAGGGGCCTTCCCAGGTCCTGGGGCCCCTCTACTTGTACACCACAGGCTGTGGCAACCATCCAAGCTAAGGCATGCTTCTGATCACACTGGCAGATGGGGCAAGCGAACAGATCACTCAGCTCCATGTTAGATGTGTGCGAGTGGAGGTGGGGAGGCAGGGGGATCCACAGGACCTGGTGCCGGCACTTTCAGACCCAGCCCGCTTCAAAAACCATATACCTGGCCTGACTTCTCCACTTGGATGGCAGAGCTTCCATTAAACTTCTGCCAGTGCTCCCCCTCAACTGTCCTTGTGGCATCTTCCACCTAGTCACTGTGGTCAGGTGACCCCAGAAACCCAGAAGTATAGCTGGTCTATACCTCAGTCTTAAAAAAGTAATCTCTTCCCAAAATGTCTCATAATAAAACCCTCTTCAATAAAACAGTTGCTGACCTTGATTTGTTATCCAATTCTATCCTGTCATATGAAAGGAGTCACTGTCAGAGTAAAACCCCACACTGTTTGTGCAACTTACAATAACCATTGGCCTTCCTTGGGGCTAGTGCTGCTAACCTGGTGCATTTTTCTCCCCGGAGCAGCCAATCTTCTCCAGGCCTTACCTTGTATCCAGGGAGGTGGGTTCCCCTGCCTAGGATGCAGGGTTAGTTTTCCAGACTGTCTCACTCTGTGTTGTACCTCATTACTCCAGCTTCTATGTAGTTCCTACTCTTCTTGTCAGTGCCTTCCTAATTCCAAGAGTTCTATGTCATTTTGTGTTTTAATTTTTGTTTTACATATGCCTCAATTCTAGGTCCTGGAGAGGCTATATTTTGCTGCTGGCCATTACTCTGTCATTTTTAAACCTCTGAGTCAACTATTCTATACATGTATATTTAAACATCATAGGGCCAGTCAAATGGTTCAGTGGACTACAGCACCTGCTTAGGCAGATGCAGGGACTGGGGTTCAATCCCCCACATACCATGCGAGCCCCACCACCAGGGCACACTGAAATGGAGATTGAGACTGGATGTGGTGGCGCGTGTGCCTGTAATCCTAGCACTTGAGAGGCTGAAAACAGGAAGATCACTATGAGTTTGATCTGTGTAGTGAGACCCTATACACTCTGTACTAAAATACATTTAAAAACAAACAAATAAATAAATAAATAAACATCATGATAATACCAGGAGGCAAATGTTATTACCAAGCCCGCTTTACAGAAGGGAAAACTGAGGCACAAAAAGCTTATTATACTCACATAGGTGGTAATTAGCAAAGCTTGGACTTGAGCCCCTATGGTTGCCAGTTGATGCCATAATCTAGTAAAAAAAAAAAAATTGTCCCAGGAATGAATGACAGAGTAAAGGTCATAAAGTAATATTCAGCTGGGATTAAAAACCATGTGTTTACTATGGAGACAGTCAGAATCCCACTCCTGTCCACGCCTCTTGAGAGAACCTTAGAAAAACAATCACATTTTCAGAAAGAGAGACGTCGTGGCCACCTCAAAGTGTTGCCAGATGCTGCGTCCACAGAAGGTGATGAGTTGGAGCATCATGTGAGAAAGCTGTGGCTAGAGCGTTCCCATGCAGAATGCCAGCTGTGGGTGAGTGGCACCCTGCAGGGCCTCGGGGCACCGGGGCGTCAGCCACGGGGAGAGGGTGGCTTCCCAACCCTCAAGTTTGTACCTCATTTGGCTGTAGAATTGGAAGATCTTCAAGTATTAGGAGAGGAGCAGCTGCCAGCAAGGCCGAGTCAAAGGATCTAAAAATAACTAAAGAAAACACAAGGTCAGAATGTGCAAATTAGACTACTTAGAAAGCCAAGCCAAACTTAGAAAAACTACAGAATGGGTGAGAAGAAAAGAAACAGAATCTCAGCCTCAAGCCTAGCAAGAAGCACCACCCCCACTATAATTCGCTTAGTCTGGCTCTCCCTCACTGGATCTTCAAGATAAATACAATCTCAGGTCACCTTCACTGCACATGGCAGCATTCAAATCAGATAACCAAGCCACTTTGTCTAATAGGATGCTCACCTCAAGCATAATCTCAAAGAAAGGCCCCTATGCCATTGCTACTGTCAGAGGGGCTGGGCCTGTCTTACATACAATGGGAACAAATTGCAGTCTTGAGCATTTCCAAGAAATGTATCCCCTCCTTACATGTGACAGTGTCAGGTGGTCAGAACAAACCCAGCAAAGGAGACTATTAGGGTGCACAACAGAAAACCCTCCTAAAGCCACGAGGACATTTTGAAATGAAATTTGGGGAAAGTAGCCCAAGGGTCAGTTTCGCAGCTCAGCATTATGAGGAGATCAGAGAGCGACTGTGGAGGGGTTGCTCAGTGTCTGTCTGCCACACATGTTAGTAACAAGGCTGCTCACTAGGCTTCCTGTCCAAAGAGAAAAGCCAATGTGCTTCCCATGAGTTAGCCTCCCACACCCTTCCTAGTTGCTGAGGTCCCTGTATACATTAGCTATCAGGCTCCCTCTTCCCATCTTCCAATCTGAGTCCCACAGCCTCTGGTCTCATCCCCTCTCCATCCTTCAGGAAGGCAAAATCCTTCCTGTCTCCTTAGAAGGACCCCTGAATCTATAGCCAGACCATGCCAGGCAGCCTTCCCTTACCAAGATCCTTAACTGCATCACATCAACAGAGTCCCTGTTGCCTAGTCAGGCAGCATATTCACAGGTTCTGGGCAGAGACATGGGCACTTTTGGGAGCTACTATCCAGCCTACCACAGACCCTCACTGTGTTCTCTCTGTGCTCACTGATTCCAAGGAAACAATCTACCCTTATTAAAGATTTCCATCAAATCCAAAAATTTCCAGTATATTCTTCAGGCAGCTCTGACTATTTCATGGCAGTGGCCATTACTTCTAATCTGAGTTACCATCGTACCAAAGGATGCCTTTTGACAGACTGAAAGAGTTAGGGGTTCTCCAGAGAAAACAGAATGCCTTGATGACAGTGATGTTCTACCTTGATAAACCCTTCACATGTTGCAAATATCATTGGAAAGGTATTTATTCTACCTAACCTATGAATGCCATAGCTTAGAGACACAGCACTCTGCAGAGTGTCCCCATTTTCCTACATCACTGCACAGCTGACCAAGAGTTGGGCTATTGCTTAGCATCACAAGAGAGCATTATGCCACCTATCACTAGTCTGGGAAAAGGCCCAAATTCAAAATCCAAAGTATAGTTTCTATTGATGGTATTGCTTTTTCACCATTCCAATGTCAAAAAAAAAA
>NW_004524590.1:20055620-20057472 GCF_000260255.1 Octodon degus
GCCAGCAGGATCTGCCAGTCCAAACCCAGGCACAATGTGGGTGAGACCCTCTTCCACCCTCTTGGTACCTCCCCAACACTCAGCAGCATCCCACCCCACCCTGCCCACCCAGTGAGAATTTCTGCCACATTTTGGGGACCCCCAGATCCAGTTCTAGGCCAGGCCCGATGAGTGTGTAGGAGAGCTGCCTCACCCCCTTACTCCACCTTGTCCCCTCCAGACTCAGCTCAGGCCTGGCATACAGGTCTGGCATGAAACCCTGCAACTGCAATCTCTGCAGAGACAGTAGGGGACCAAACCACCCAGCTAGTCCAGGAGTAGGGGGCACAACAGGTTCATTCCTAAGGGCGTCAGCAGGAAGGAGTTGAGCACAGCAGCCAGACCCAAGCCAGGCACAGCTGGACAAATCCAAACTTTGTAGATCTGCACATGAACTTCAGTAAGTGTTAAGGTTATAGCTGCAACAAAGCCCTACAGCAAAAGTCAGAAGACAGTGCTACACAAAAAGACAATGAGAAGGAGCACAATACAATCTCAGAACCCAAGCCCACCCATAACAAGTGCAGAGGACACTAACACAGAACAAATTGGGAATCACACAGCTGAAAGCAATGAATCAATGGCTTCTGAAATAAACAAACAACTGCAAAAATGTATAGAGGAACTCAGATTGGAAATGAAAAAAGAAATCCCTGAAATAATAACATGTGCAGTAAAGAATCAAATGCAGAAACATATGGAGGAAACCCAATGCCCACACAGAACAAGTGCAGAGGACACTAGCTCAGCTCAAATGTATGAATTAATAGTGTTAATAGTAAATAAGCAACACCAGAAAGTTATAGAGGAACTCAGAGCGGAATTCTTTTCTACTAGCTCAGCTCAAATGTATGGAATAGTAGTGTCGATAGCAAATAAGCAACAGCAGAAAGTTTTAGAGGAACTTAGAGAGGAATTTTCTGAAATAAAAAATGAATTCTTGGAACTCATAGCATCAGAAGTAAAGAAGCAACTACAGAAATAAAGGGAGGAAACCCAATCTGAAAAAAACACTGCAGTAAAACAATTAATAACTGCTTCTAAAGAAGACACTGATTAAAAAAAATAGACGAGATTAGAAAAATGATAGATTCCTTGAATGACCAATGCGGAAAAGAAATAGATCACATGAAGCAGAGTCAAAGAGATATAGAGAAAATTAAAATCTCAATCACAAGCTTGCAAAACTGTTTAAGTGAAAGTGAAGACAGCATTTCAGATCGTGAAGACGCTGGTGCAGCTAGTGAAAAGGTAAGAAAGGATCTCTTAAAAACAACTAGGATGCAGGAAAAAATAATCCATCGCCTGTAAGATGATGCAAAGATGAACAATGTGAGACTAATAGGCATCAATGAGAAAGAAGGAGTCAATACAAATGACATTAAAAACATATGGGCAGAAGTTATAGCAGAAATCTTCCCAAATATGAGGAAACAATCTGACATTCAGGTAACTAAAGGATACAGAATGCCAAGTAACCTCACCCCAATTAAAAACACACCGAGACATATAATAGTCAAGATCCCAGAGATTCAGCACAAGATTAATATACTGAAAGCCCCTAGAGAAAAGAAGCAGATCACATTCAAAGGAAAACCCATCAGAATTATGCTGACTTCAGTTCACAAAGCATGAAGGCAAGAAGAGCATGGAGCAGAGTACTTCAAATCCTCTATGAAAACAAATTCCAGCCCAGACTACTATACCCTGCAAAACTCTCTTTCAAGTTTGATAGAGAAGTGAAATACTTCCATGACAAAGAACAACTAAAGAATTTCATGATGACAAAGCCAACTCTACCCAGTCTAGTGAA
>NW_004524590.1:20057927-20058763 GCF_000260255.1 Octodon degus
CAACTATATAAAGCAAATCTTAATGAACCTGAAAAATCTAATATCCAATACCAAAACCTTGACAGGAGACTTAAGAACCCCTTATCTCAAAAAGATAGGTCAACCAGACAAAAAATTAGTAAAGAAATAACAAAACTGTACCAGAGCTTGAAACAAATGGACTTGGTGGACATATAGAGTGTTCCATTCAAACACAGCTGAATACACATTTTCCCAGCTGCACATGGGTCATTTTCTAAAATAGACCACATACTGGTCCATAGATTGTGCTTAAGTCTGTTCAAGAAAACAGAAATTATCCCATGCACATTATCTGACGACAGTGCAATGAAACGGGAAATAAATGACAAAAGAAACCAGAAAAAAACCCTAAATACATGGAAATTAAACAACACCCTACTCAGCAACCAATGGATCACAGATGAAATTAAACAAGAAATTCAACAATATCTACAATTCAATGAAAATTCAAGCACAACTTATCGGAGTTTATGGGATACGTTGAAAGGAGTTCTCAGAGGGAAATTCATAGCTATGAACTCACACAATAGGAAAACAGAATGAGAACAAATAAATACCCTAATGCTCCACCTTCAGCAACTAGAAAAGGAAGAGCAAACAAAACTCAAAGCCCAAAGACAGGAAGAAATCATAAAGATTAGAGCAGAAATTAATTCAATTGAGACAAAAAAAAAATTCAAAGAATAAATGAAGCAAAAAGCTGGTTCTTTGAAAGATTAAATAAAATCGGTAAGCCCCTAGCTAACCTCATCAAAAAGAGGAAAAAAAAAATACAAATACAAGCAATAAGGAATGAAAAGAGTGTAATTACCAGA
>NW_004524590.1:20061434-20064656 GCF_000260255.1 Octodon degus
ATTCTCTCAGGCTTTCACAGAGAGCACATTGGCCAAGCAATGGCCATGACTCATCCACATGGCTGACACTGACAAAGGATCTACAATCTGAGGTACAGAATCCCAGGATAAATCCTGAGTGAATTTCACTGACCTTATCAGATCCAAAAGCTACAACTTTTGTTGCATAGGTCTTGGTTTATCTTGTTCTTAACCATCCAGCAGAAAAGTGTAAAAACGAAGTATGAGAGGTAAAGCTATGGTGTTATGTTGAGCTGTCGGGGACTCAGGTCAACAATTTCTAACATTGCCAGTCAAGCGGAAACCCCAATACTATTATGGACTACTAGACTCTTTTAGAATATTTTGCTGAGCTAACACACCTATAATATTCAAATAACGGAACTAAACAAAAAAGGGGATACAGATGAATATCCATTTTGTATCTGTGTATTCAAAATGGTTAGGATAGATATATAGTTATATTCTCCTAATGAATACAAGGATTTGTTCTAATAGAGTTTGTAAATAGGATATCATGTCTGCATCTTGTACAGAGAATAACCATTAGGAAGAATGTTTGCAATGTGTTACTTATGGAAACTATCCTACCAATTTGGTTTGAAACTGTCTCATCGCTATTTGTTTATAAATAAAATTATGTGAAAAAAATGTTTTCACCATCACACAAGCCAAGGGCTGAGGGGCCATTTGTACTATTCCTGCCTGGCTGAGCTCTGCTGGAGAGGTGTCACTGAGGATTGGCACAGTCTCTACAGTCTGCTCTCGGGGTGACTAGAGGCCACTAGCAAAGTCCCTATCCCTGCAAAGTCGAGAACTCCACCCAGAGCCCAGAGCTCGATTTGATGCTTGATGCCCCATCAAGAAAGTAGCAATGTAACTCATAACTGGTACAAATCCTTTGTTGTGGCTGCTTCCTCCTGGCCAAGAGAACATTCACCTTTCCCCTCTCACCTTTACTTCTTCCGTTCAAACTTATTCCCTTCAACATTCTCTCCTCTTAACAGGAACTCTTTCCCCTATGTTTTGATTGAAACATCACACACACACACGCACACACACACACACACGCGCGCACACACACACACACGCACAGAGGCCTCTCAAAGTCCTCTGTGCAATCAGGCAAGCCTGAATCCCAGGAGGAATGCAATTCAAAGTTTAAACCCAGGCTGGAGATCTCAGAGTCTCCAAGCTGAGGAGAAAGAGTCTGACTGTCCGGAGCACCCTGAGGATCTGGAAGCAGAGTAGTGGGAGGGTCAGGTGCTGAGGTGTATGACTGGAAGCTGAAAGTTACCCTCGGGAGGCCCTGCCCTATCTCATGGCTGAATGGTTTTCTTGACAATAATCCAGTGTCTGTGTGCAGCCTGCAGATCCGGGTCACATACAGCCTCCTGGTCCTGACCTGCCCTAGCCAGAACTCCTCTCCAGGCCCCTTTGGGTAAAGAACGAGGGTGTGGAATGACAGAGATGACAGAGCACCTCTTTTCAGCCTGATTTGTTATTCAAGCCAGCTGATCCTAATGAGCATACTTTCCTAAGCCTTAGGAAAAAAGCATACATATTTCATGGAAACTTAATCTAGTTAAGCAAGTGGAAGCTGGGGAGGAAGCACTAGAGGATGCGTCCCTTCTACACACACACTACGCAGGTACTGAAGCCCTCAGAACAGAAGCGCACCTTTTTAGTTTCAACCTGCCTCGGGAGCAGCAGAGCTACAGATCTGGCTTCAGGTGAGGGAAGCACAAGCTGCCTAGCAGCGCAGATGGAAACCCCATGACGCAGTCAGGAAAGGAGCTGCATTCCAGCACTGTCCCAGGAGGCACCTGCACAGCTATACAGGACAGTAGCTCAGAGTACCTTCGCGGCTGTGCATTCCTGCTCTGCCCCTCTTCAGGAAGACCTGAAGCCAGTTATTTCATCTCTCAGAGTCGCAGCTCTTTATCTTTACCTGTCATGCTATGAGATTCAGTGGTAGCACTGTCACCCATGCCACGGTGTCAGATTTCTATCTCTCTGGACCGGCTTCCTAGTACCTGACCTCCTTTCTCAGGAATTCCCCTCAAGCTTCCAAACTGGATGCCGAAAGAGTCCAAATGGCAAGACAAGCCTCTCTTGGATGCGAGGCTCCTTCTGGGCAGCCTTCCCTGTCCCCCACACCATATATGTCTGCTTCTCTGTCCCTCACACCTGTACTGGGCTGTTAGAGTGCTGGGGTAATATTTCTTTCTCTTTTGTTAAGCTCAGTTCACTGTGCATCACCGCCCAAACGAATCTGGGCTTCAAATATCAAGGTGGCAAGAAGAAAGAATAATACTAGAAGAGTCTCCACCGCCTTAAATCCTTCTCGACCAAAGGCATTGTTTGCTCTGGGGAAGGAGCAGAGTCAGACGTCCACAGGCGCGGGTAGCACTGCAACACAAAATCAAGGCAGGCCCTCATTCTCAGGCTGGTGCAAGGGCTGACCCTGCACTGGGATGAAGAGGACAACCAGCGCTTCCTTAAGCTTCGTTGGCCACATTGCCTGTCTAGTCCTAGTCCCAGACCTGCCTTAGGACTGTCCAGACAGACACACCCACCACCTTACCCCTTACCCTGTGGTGCAGGGAAGTTCCTTCCCATCACACCTGGATTTTTATTTTTTATTTTTTATTTTATTTTTTTCCCCTGGTGGGTAGAGGAGAAAAAAGGGGGGAGCGGGAGTGGTGGGCGGGCAGGGGTGCAGGGCAGACCGGAATTCAGGAACAGCCTGGGTGGGTCATGGGACTGCAGTGATTGGCATAGAAGCCATGCTGGCCTGAGGCTGTGATGAGGGCCCTGGCATTCCAGATGGGCAAAGAGCACATGCCTGCCTGGCTCCTGGGGGCTTCACTCTGGCTCAGCCGCAGGAGTCCAAAGGGACGCAGCATGCCTAGAGGCCTAAGTATGACAAGGGTGTGGCTTGATAAACTGGAGTCAGGGCCACTGTGCTCTGGAGGACTTGGCTTCTCTTCCTGGACTGCTGGCAAGCCACTGCTCCTCCCAGAGCCTCAGTTTCCCCTCCTATAAAATGCAGTGAGCCTGACTCAAAGTAGTGACAGTGAGGTGACCGTATGCAGCAAAGTGACCTTTGGAAACTCTCCAGTGTCCGTTCTGCATGTCTGAACTTCTGCAAGCCACAGAGCAGTGTGCCCTCAGTGTGGGTGCTTAGCTGGCACTCATGCAATGGTTTTTGTTTGTTTG
>NW_004524590.1:20071630-20073279 GCF_000260255.1 Octodon degus
ATACACAAAACTGAAATTGTCCAAAACTAATTGTAAAGAAAAAAATCATTAAAGCATATACATAGAAAAGATGTTAGCTATGGGAGAACAAAATTAAATAGCATCTTATTCCACATTAGAAAAAAAAAAAGAGCAAGTGGGTAAGAAGCTAGACTTATTTATTCAAAGGACTGAAAAAAAGATCTGTCCTCACTGAATTTTATACTCAGCAAACATCCTTTTGAGAACTAAAAGTAAAATATTTTCCAGTTATACAAACTCAAAATATGCTAATACCTCCAGATGTAGCATATAGACAATAACAAAGACCATAATCCAGAAGGCAAGAGACGTAGCTGTATGGGCCTGGATAAAGAATAAAGAGCTCTCAAAATGGTAGTAATGCAGGACCTGACATAAGATTGACATTGTTTTGGGGAAATCTTCAATGACCTTTTAAATGAGTTCGTCTAAAGTTCTTAGGTTCTTGAGGAGCCTCTGATAAATCCTTTAGGGCTTTCAAGGATAATAAGCAGTCCGCCGCAGCATGCATGCCCCAAGTTCAGCACCTCTGTGCTTTCATTCACAGTAGCTGTTTAAGCTGCATTTCCTGCATAAGAGCTTTCTTTTCTTTTCTCTACATCTTCCCAGCTCCTGTGGTTTTGCTATTCAGATAACATCCATCCAGCAAGATAATATCTCATCCTGATTTTGATTTCTATTTCTCTGATGATTAGTGATTCTGAGCATTTTTTTCATATTGATTAACAATTTGTATTTCTTGTATTGAGAAATGTCTATTCAGTTGATTTCCCCCTGTTTTTTTCACTGCATTACTTACCAGAATTTTTGCTCTTGTAATTTTTAGTTCCTTATATGTTCTGAATGTGAATCTTTGTCAGATGAATACTTGAAGATATTTTCTTTTATTCCGTAGGCTGTCTCTTTACTTCATTGATTATTTTCTTTGCTCTAGAAGCTTGTTAGTTTGATATTATCCCATTTGCCTATGTTTGCTATTACCTGTGTTTTTGCAGTCTTATCCAAAACATTGTTGCATATATCAATATTTTGAAATGTTGTCTCTATGTTTGCTTATTGGAGTTTTGTTTTGATTTCAGACCTTAAGTTCCATCTTGATTCATTTTGAATTCATTTTGTATATAAAGATAGGTATCTTTCTTCTCCTTTCTTTCCTTCCCTTCTCTTTTCTTTTCTTTTTGCATATAGCTATCTGGTTTACCCAGCACTATTTGTGTTAAATAGGCTGTATTTTGTCCAATGCATGGTTTTAGAATTTTTTTAAAAAACTTTTTTTTACATGCATGGATTTATGTTTGATTTCTGATTTATATCTCTTTTCTGTTCTATCTGTCTATATGAAGGTTTTTATGACAAAATCATGTTGCTTTGTTACTATAACCCTGTAGTAATATCTTGAGGGAATGTGAAGCCTCCAGCTTTGCTTTTTGCTTAAGATTCATTCGAATATGGGAAGTCTTTTACTCTTCCAGATGAATTTTAGGACTGCTTTTTCTTAGTTTTGTAAAGAAATTAGACATGCTGTTATGATAAATAGAAGCTGATTACAATGAACTTGTGAATCTCTTTTGGTAACAAACTTTTTTTTTACTTTTTTAAATTAATTTTAATGAGAAAGAAATATCAAC
>NW_004524590.1:20073724-20076286 GCF_000260255.1 Octodon degus
CTTCACGGAGAGTAAATTTGTCAAACAATGGCCATGACTCATCCACGTGGCTGACACTGACAAAAGATCTACAAGGTGCTCCACATGTTTTCAGTGTAAATCCTGAGGGCATTTTATTGACCTTGTCAGATACAAAAGTTACATTTTTAGATATATAAGTCTCTCTTTAATTTGGTCTTAACCATCCAGCAGAAAAATATAACCACGAGGCATAAAAAGTAATGCCATATTAATATGCTGAGCTATAAAAGACTCAAGTCAACAACTTCAGACCATTGACAGTTCTTTTGATACCCCCACAACTATTATGGACTATTGGGATATTTTGCTGAATTCAAGTACCTACAATATTTGAACTGGCGTCAAGTAGAAAAGGTCCTTCAAAGACTTTTACTTTTTATTTTATTGGTATGTTTTAATAAATATATTGATGACATTCATCATAGGGAGTTTGTATCTGGACATGAATTTTTTTTAATTTCAAAGAGACAAAAAAACAAAACATACAGAATTTCAAAACAAGACAATAAAAAATTAACATTGATCATATCACCTATTGTTATCTTCAAAGTAGTTGTTCGGATTATCAGGTACAGGCAGGTACAGTGCTCCTTCATTTTTTCACCTTTCCACTCCCCTTCAGCCCCTTTCCCCTTCTCTATTTTCAAAAGCTTTGCTTCCATTTTTCTTCTATACTCTTTTTCCTTATCCCTTCTTGCCCTTCCCTCCTCCCCCCTCTCTTGTTGACATTCTCATTTGAACATTTTTTTTCCCATTTCTCAATGTCTATTTTACATTTTGGTCCTTATGTACACTTTCAGTGTCTCACACCAGAGAAACTATGCCATATTTGAGCATGTGTGTCCAATGCTTTTCACTGAAGAGTATAGTCTCAAGGTCCATTCATTTAGCTGGAAATGTCCCAAGCTTATCCCTCTTCATGGCAGAGTATTATTTCATGGCTTTAAAAAAAATCCCACATCTTTATCCTTCATTGGTTAACAAAGACTTGGGCTGTTGAAAGATTTTTCTATTAAAAACTGTTCCATTAGAAATCTGGAAGTGCGTGTTTTTCTGGGGTGTGATGCTTTTATTTTTTTCAAGAAGATACTCAGAAGGGGAATAGCTGAGCTGAATGGAACCCATACTTTGTCTTTTGAGAAATCTCCACACTGATTTCCATGATGAATGCACTAGTCTACATTCCACCAACAGTGGAGAAGGATTTCATTTTCCCCACAACCTTTTTAGCATTTGTTATTCATTGATTTCTTTGTTATAACCATTCATTCTGGAGTGAAATAGAAACTCAGCATTGTTTTAATTTGCCTGTATTTAATTATCAGTGATGTTGAATACTTTTTTACATTATTTGCTATTTTTACTCCTTCACCTGCTTCTTTAATAGAAGTTTCTATTCATTCTAGATGCTCATTTTTGTATTGAGTCTTTTAAATTGGAGGGGTCTGATCTTTTTTTTTTTTTTTTTGAGTTCTTTCTATATTCTCAATATTAATCCTTTGTCTGACATACAGCTGGCAATTTTTTATCACTCTGTGCACCATCTCTTCACTATATTGATGGTTTCATTTGCTATTCATTAGATTTTTAATAGGATAAGACACCAATTATTGACTCACTGTAATAGTTCCTGTGGAATCAAGGTTTTGCTGATGAAGTCTTTTGCTGAAAATATGTCTTCAGGAGTTCTGCCTATTTTCTCTTCCAGCAGATTTACTGTTGCCATTTTAGTATTTAGATATTTTATTATTCCATTTCAACTTTATTTTAGTGCATAGTGAAAAATATGAGTCTAGCTTTAATCTTTGTAATATAGAAAGCCAATTTTTCCAGCACCATTATTAAAAAGTCTCTCTTCCAGGGACTCATTTGTCAAAGAGAAGGTGGTTGGGTGTTTGGAGTTTTCTGCATGTCTAATCTGTTCCATTGATCCTCATGTCTGTCTTTTTGCCAGTATCATGCTGTTTTCTTTTTTGTTGTTGTTGTTGTTGTTTTGTTTTTAATCACAGTAGCTTTGTAGTATAATTTAAAGTTAGGGATTATGATTCCCTCTATCCTTGCCTTTCTCACCCAGAATTGTTTTTTCTATTCTAGGTCTCTTCTGGAATTTTCACGTTGATTTCTCTAACTTGGTGAGATAATGCTATTGGAATTTTGATCCGAATTGCATTAAAACTGTATAACACTTTTATAAATGTGGCCATTTTTACCATATTGGTTCTTTCTACCCAAGAATAAGAAACACCTTTCCATTTTCTGATATCATCTTCTATCTCCTTTCTCAAATTACTGTAATTTTCAATGTAAAGTTGTTTCACTTCCTTTGTTGGATTGACTCCTAAGTGCTATTGAGAAAGTTGTTTCCCTAATTTGTCTCTCCATGAGCTTGTCATTTATATATAGCAATGATATTGATTTTTCAGTGTTGAATTTGTATCCAGAAGCAGTACTGAATTTGGTTATTAAGTACGGAAGTCTTTTGGTGGAGTTTTGGAATCTTCTGTGTAGAGTATCATGTCATCCACAAATATGATAATTTAA
>NW_004524590.1:20077611-20085093 GCF_000260255.1 Octodon degus
AACTTTCAAAGAACAAAAACTTCAATTCAATGACTCTTTGTATTGTTTTCCTAGTGACCACTGAAATGATCTCTGCTCTGGTCTTTATAATTTTCTCCCTCATATGAGCATGAGGTTTCACTTGCTCTTCTTCTTTTCTCTAAAAGTGTAAGCTTCAATATTACTGCTTATTCAAACTTACTCTGTTTTTCCTGATACAGGAATTCACTGCAATAAACTTCCCTTGTAAGACTGCTTTCACTGTGTCCCATAAGTTATGGTATGTTGTTTTGACATTATCATTTAATTGTAGAAGCTATCTAATTTCTTTTTTAATTTCATTTGTGATCCATTGGTTGTTTGAGAGTGTTTCATTATTAAATAAGTGTGTTTATGAAATTCTTATGGTTTCTTTTGCTATTGATTTCCACTTTAATTATATTATGGTTTGATAATATAGACAGGGTAATTTGAATTCCTTTGTATTTACTTAAGTATGTATATAAGCTAGTTCATGGTCTATTTTGGATCACATCCCATGCGCAGCTTAGAAGAATGTTTATTTTCATGTTGTGGGCTAAAACACTCTACAGACATCGACAAAGTCCAATTGTTCAAAAGTTTGGTTCAGTTCTGATACATCATTGTTGGCATTTTTTTTGTCTAATGATCTGTTTGTGACAGTGGGGCACTATGGTCCCCCATTACAATTATATCAGTGCTTATTTGATTTTTCCTGACTGTTAATATTTGCTTTATATAGTAGGGTCCTCTGATAGTTAGTGCATATATATTTATGATTGTTATCTCTTTCTTTTTGATTGTTCCCTTTACAAGGATGTCGTGACCTTCTTTGTCTCACTTAATCAATCTTGCCTTGAAATCCACTTTGCCTGCAAATAGGATAGCTCCTTTTGCTTTTTCCAGGTTCCTGTTGCAAGAAGTACTTCTTTCTACCCTTTTACTCTAAGTCTATGAATTACTTTTTAAATTAAATGTGTTTCATGTATACAGCATATTGTTAGATCTCACTTCTTGATCCATTCTGCCAGTATACTTCTTTTCATTAGTGAATTGAGGCTACTGACCTTGATATTCATAACAGACGTACATTGACTTATCCTTGTCATGTTATATTCCTGCTATAGTTTCCCTCTTTCCCCACTCTGTTTAAATTCTTTCCTTGTTTGTACATTCCTTCTGTTGCATTTTATGGAGTTGTAATCCTTGTTATCTCTTTCTAGAATGCCCTTTAAAATATCTTGATTTGCTGGATAGGTGGTCATGAATTTCTTCAGCTGTCCTTTGTCATGGAGGTGCCTTATTTCTCCATCAATTTTGAGAGACAACTTTGTGTTACATCAATCTTGGTCATAGGCTGTTTTCTTTTAGGGCTTGAAAAATTTCATACCAAGCACTCCTTGACTTTAGGGTTTGCGGTGAAAAGAGTTCTGTGATTTTGATGGGCTTTCCTTTATGGGTGATTTCTTTCTTTTCTCTAGCAGCTTTTAATGTTCTGTTCTTGTGTTGATTCCTTGAACTTTGACTATTACATGCCTTAGTGTAGAGATTTTTTGATCATAGCTAACTGGAGTTCTATATGTCTCATTTATTAGCATCAAATTCTTTTACTCTACCTGGGAAGTTTTCTGTCATTACTTCGTTAACAGGTTTTTATGTCATTTGCACTGTTTCATACTTTTTCACTGACTCCAGTAAAACTCATGCTATTGTTCTATGCATAATCTATTCATTGGTGGATCAATTTCTCATGGTTCCTTTAAAAAACAGAGGGGGAAAATAATAAAAGCAATATAAAATTTCAAAACAACTGGGATGTCATCCTTTTGAAAAGTTTCTACACTTCAAAAGAAATCTCCAACAGAGTAAAAAGAAAACTCAGAAACTGGGAAAAAATTTATAGTCAACTGTCCCTCAAACAAAGGCCTTCTATCTAAAACATACAAAGAATTATAATAAATCAGACCCCCCAAATTCAAAGATCTAATCCAAAACTGGGCATCTGAGATGAGCATACACTTTTCAGAGGAAGAAATACAAATGGCAAGTAAATATATAAATAATATTTAACATCATTGGTCATTCAAGAAATGCATATAAAACAACACTGAGATACCATCTCAAACCAGAAAGAATAGTAATGTCAAGAAGTTGGACAATAACAAATGCTGGAGGTGCTTCAGAGAAAAAGAAACACTTCTCCACTGTTAGTGGGAGTGTAGACTGGTATAACCACTATGGAAATCAGTAGGGAAATTCCTTCAAAAACTAGGATTAGAAAGGCCAGAGGGATAGCTCAGCAGGCTAAGTACATACTTAGGCAAGCACAGGGACTGGAGTTCAATCCCTGGCACCACATGCTGCACTGGCCCCACCTCAGGGTGTGCTGAGCTGGCCACTGAGACCATAAATGGTGGTGCACACCTGTAATCCCAAGGTTGGGGAAGGTGAAAACAGGAGGATCACTACAAGTTCAAGCCGCATAGTGAGACTCTGTAACAAATAAATAAAATAAATTTTTTTAAAAGCTAGGATTGGAGCTCTCATTCAAGCCAACTATTCCCCTCATGGGTATTTTTCCAGGAGAAATGGAAAAATCATGCCACAGCAATATATGTGCACCCATGTTTATAGCAGCACAATTTGTCATAGCAAACTCCCAGAAAAACAGCCCGGATGCCCATCAACTGAGGAATGTATAAAGAAGATGTGTATTTTTACACAATGAAGTATTATTCAGCTATAAAACAGGATAAATTATAATCTTTTTGTTGGCAAATAGATACAACTAGAGAACATACTCTTCAGTGAAATAAATCAGACCCACATGTACAAAGATAGTAGCATCTCCTCAGTGTGAGAATCTGAAAGAGAAAACAGAATCTGAAAGGTACAATAGATACTGGGAAAAGGGAATGACCTGATTTCAGAAGAAAGAGTTACTGTGTTGAGGAGAAAGACAGGAGAGGGAGTGAGGGAAAGAGATATATGTATGTATATAAGCAGGATGGTTTGGACAACTGTACTGTCGATTTCTGCTGGCCTGGAAAGGAGCAGATAATGCTTAATGTGTTTTGTCTCCCTTTTTCAATTGTTTGTACATTTTCTCTTCTTAATTTCTTATACATTTCTTTCTTTTTTTTTCTTTCGTCTTCCAATTTTGCATGTATATATCTGGTAATGTGAATAACTGGTTGGAAGACAACACTATGCATAACAAATACTGTGAAATTCATATACCTTTGTTAAGTGAAATCCTGTATCACTTGTAATTTTTGCTGTTTCAATACTACTTGTAGTCTCTTTAAAAAAAAAAAACTTTTTTTAAAAAAAGATGCATAAACACAAAAGCATAAAAACATAAACATAAAAGCAACATAAACTTTATTTTAAAGTCCCTATGGACACCGATAAAAGTATAAGGATATTTGCCAGGAAAGTTGCTTTTACCTGTACTTTCCTCTTGAAGGAGAGTATGATTAAATGATCTCCTACAGCTGTAGCCACAGAAGGAACTGCAAAGACCTACAGCCTCAAGATCCAACTTTTCTAAGGATGTCCTATCTGGTCATAGGATAAACATTTCTATAGCTTGTTACAGAACTAAAGAACTTTTGTAGCAACATTAAAGCAGTTTTTTAAAGTTATGTGAAAAAATAAAAATTATTCGAGCTTTCAAAAAAAGATACTAAGAAATTAACAATGGTTATTATGTTGCATATTTTTATCTTCAAAGTAGTTGCTCAAACTACAAGATAGAGGCATGCAATTTGTTTTTTGTATTGGGGATTGAACTCAGGACCTTTTGTTTGTGAGGCAAGTGTTTAAGGCACTGAGCTATCTCCTCAGCCCAAGGCATGCAATATTGATCAAACAGGATAATCAATAACTATTCCTTTCATGAAGTAATAGAAACTAGTAGTGCAATGACCTTAGCTATCATGTATTTTCCCTGGCTATAAAAACAATTAGGTCACCTTAGAAATCTTTCTTTTCATGATTGTTAACCTGAACAGTGCTTTATATATCTGATATTATGTCCGTACATTGGCTCATTCTGCTATGTATACTTTGAAAGGAATTCCTAATCTCCTGGGTATGTGTCTGAACCTGTTTTGTAGACTACATTTATTTCTTGTATTGAGCATTCATAGTTTTGCCAAACTCCTCTATTTTTTACCTATATCTGCTCTATAGCCATTAAGCATATCTTTCATTTTGTTCCCTGTCTCTGTAGTTGTCTGAGAAATTGTTTCTCATTTGATTGTTTTCTAGATCCTCATTTATCTGTTTTGTCACTTCCACTATAACTTCAGAGAGTTCAGGTGGATGGCTTTTGAATTCCACCTCATTGACCACTGGGTTTGCCTTTGGTGAGCTAGAAATATAGGACTGCATGCTTTTTAAGTGCCTTCTTATTTTCTATTTTTTTAGTTTAATTTTAGGATTGCTTCTTATAAATTGTTTATTTCAAGTAGCTTTATTTCTAGTTTTTAGAACCCTTAGTAAAAAACTACTTTTCATAAATGCCTTCCAGATGTAGCTGGCTTTTGGGTTTTGAGTCTGTGGCAAAACCTTACCTCTTCTATTTTGGGGGATGAAAACTTGCTGCCTATGTGGCCCGGCCTCTGGTTTTTTTGCACTGGTCTACAGTATTGCTTGTCAGCCAGCCTTAGGGAACCTCAGTCTTAGCATACCAGAAAGAACAACTTTTAGAACAATTATGTCACCTGGCCAAAGTAATACAGTCAGCAGTAACAATATCTTCAAACGCAGGCTAGAAAATGACATACTATGGCAATTATTAATTTGTCATCTTTATCCATATGAACTAGATTTGTCATTATATAACAAAATCTAAAATGAACCAGAAAATTGTATACAGTATATAAGCCAAAAACATGGCAATTTTACTCTCAGGGGAGAAAATTTAAAATGGGTTATAAAAACGGAAAAATAGAGGAAGAGAAAGATGTTAGAAAAAAGGCCAGAGGATAAAGCAAGATTGGATAACTTTTGTGAAATTGGTAAAGAAGAGAAGAGGGAAAGATAGAAGAAAGACATAAAAACAGTAACAGAACAATAGCAAAACATAGAAACCACAGGCACAGTCATATAAAAACAAGAATAACCAAGAAAAAAAGAAAAGAAATAAAAAATTCAAAAATCCTCTTCCAGGGTTTTCTCTGCTGTCATTGGTAGATAATATGAACAGACAGAATCCAGATCTGAGTTTTGGGGGGGGGGGTTTGGCAGAACCAGGGATTGAATTTAGGCCCTTGCACTTGCCAGGGAAGCGCTTATTCTACTGAGCCATCTCCCCAGCCCCAGATCTGAGTTTATTAATCGCAGTAAACCAGCCCTCACTTTATGGTGGGGTAGCAAATAATCCCAGAAGGCCTGTAACTTTAGTTTCATTGAAGTTCAGGATAGTTTTTGGCTGTGAGGCTGGAACCCAGTTTGTCCAACTGATAACACTCCATGCACCTCCTGCCAGCTTGAACTCAGCTCTATGACCTCTTGCTGATTTGAGTTTCTGACATTGGAGCTACTAGATGGAACTGGTCCACAGTTGCTCTGAGTTTTGAGCTCATTTGGTCCCACTCCAAGATAGTTATGATCCAATCCCTCTTCCTTGGAGGACATCTGAACCAAAATAACTCAGCAGCCAGTAGTGACCATGTATCTGCAAGTTTGGGCTGCCCCTCCCACGAGGGGTCAAAGCTCAATGAGAAAGCACCACCTGCCACCTCCTTCTTCTTCACTGAAGCCTCTCTCTTTGCTTTCTCCATGGGCTTCAATTCTCACTTTAGATCCTTCCTTCCTTCTTCTTTACCTCACATTGTTATATTCCAGAGTCTAGATATCAAATCTTGGAGAGGCTATTTCTCTGTTGCTCACCAATCTGCCATCTTTCCAGAAGTTAATGCAAACACTTTAACAGTGTTAACTCTTCCAATCTGTGGATGTGGAAGATTTCTGTTTCATTCTTTTTCTTCTTGTTTTCCATTTCTCTCAGGCAGCTTTTTACTATAGAGTTCACTCACTTTCTTGTATTTTGCTTGTAGCTATTGTGAATGGGTTTATTTTTATGATTTTGTTCTCAGTGAATTAGCTAATTAAGTATAAAAATTCTGCTAAATGCTTGTAAGTTGATCCTATATCCTGCAACTTTACCAAATTTATAAGTTTTAAAAGACTCTTAGAAGTCTTTAGATTGTTCTACAAAACTGACCTTTAAACTATATGAGGGTTAGGAACATCAATTACTGGCACAATATCCATGGTTGCTGGGAAATTAGCAGTTCCATGTTATGTCTAAAGTGATGATATTCAGACAGATAGTGATGTTGAGCTCAGCTGCCTCTTTTACAGGGTAATAATATCATTAAGCTTCTCTTCTGGATCTTTAATAACTAAAGTTTGCAGACCAAAAATTAGAGAAATAGAGGAGCTACAAGGAGAGCCAATATTTTGGACCTAGACATTCAATCAGTGAGGACTCAGGACATTAGAGAACCTGTGCTTTGTCATCCTATAACACAGTGGTGTTCCAATTTTTCTGATCAAGGATATTATGGGGCCATAGAGGAAAGTGATTGATGATGTAGAGTGTGCCTAAGGAGAGTCACCTAGAGAGAAAAATTTCTCTCAGGCTTTCACAGAGAGCACATTGTTCAAGCAATGGCCGTGACTCATCCACACGGCTGACACTGACAAAAGATCTACAAGGCAATGTACATGGTTCCAGCATAAATCCTGAGGGGATTTGACTCACCTTGCCCATACAAAAGTGAAATTTTAATTTATTTTTTCTTTCTTTTTTTTTTTTTTTTTTTGCGGAACCAGGGATTGAACTCAGACCCTTGCACTTGCCAGAGAAATGCTTATTCTACTGTGCCATCTCCCCGGCCCCAAAAGTGACATTTTTAGTTATATAGGTCTTGCTTTACTTGATCTTAACCATGCAGCAGAAAAGTATAACCACAAAGTATAAAAGTAACACCATATTAATTTGTTGAGCTCACGTCAACAACTTCTAACAATTGCCAGTTCTGCTGATAACCCACTACTATTATGGAATATTGGACTACATTGTGTTATTTTGCTGAATCCAAGTAGCTACAATTTTTAGACTGGTGTCAAGTATGAAAAAGTCCTTTAAAGACTTCTCCAAATATAGCTTCTCTTACTGCAATGGAACATCCATTTCAAAAAAATAAATAAATAAATCAAAAAAAGGGACATGTTAGAAGCCAAGAAGCTAGGAAACTGATCAAATATATGAAGGTGAAACTTGACCCAGTGCCTAAAACAAACAAGCTACCTCACTCCTGAGATGAACATCCTGTCTGGTTAAAGTTTGCTATCAGTTGCTAGGTAGTCTAGTATCATGTGTTACTAACTTCACAAAAGTGTAAAGTACAGTTTTGTTGTGAAAAAAGGGGGTAAGAAACCATAGCAAAACCTGTATTATATATA
>NW_004524590.1:20085193-20087778 GCF_000260255.1 Octodon degus
ACACACACACACACACACACACACACGAGTTAGGATAGATATATAGTTATTTTCTCTTAGTTTACTGAGAATAAAAGTTTGTACTCATATTGTTTAGACAAGATATCATGTCTGCATCTTGTTCTCTGAATTACTACTATGAAGATAATATGCAATGTATTGATTATTGTAAACATCTTACTAACCTGTATTGAAACTCTTTCATCACTATTCTATCTTTTTTCTCATTAAAATAAATAAAAATTAGGGTTCTGAGTTGTTTGTTTGTTTGTTTGTTTGTTTGTTTGTTTGGTAGAACCAGGGATTGAACTCAGGCCCTTTCACTTGCCAAGCAAGTGCTTATTCTTCTAAGCTATCTTCCCGGCCCCTCAGGACATAGGAGAACCTGTACTGTAACGTCATGTAACTCAGCTGTGTCCCAAATTTTCTGATCAAGGAGATTATGGGGCCACAAAGGAAAGTTATCAATGATGTAGAGTGTGCCTAAGGAGAGTCACATGGAGAGAAAACATTTTGTCAGGTTTTCACAGAGAGCAAATTGGTCAAGCAATGGCTGACTCACCACGTAGCTGACACTGACAAAGGATCTACAAACTGCAGTACAGGGTTACAGTATAAATCCTGAGGAAATTTGACTGACCTTATCAGATGCAAAGGCTACATTTCTTGTTATATAGGTCTTGCTTTATCTTGGTCTTAACCAACTAGCAAAAAAGTATAAAAACAAAGTATAAAAAATAAAGCCATATTAATATGCTGAGCTGTGAAAGGCTCAAGTCAACAACTTCTGACATTGCCAGTCTTACAGAAAACAAACTACTATTACGGACTACTGTACTATATTGGAATGTTTTGTTGAATTCACACACCTATGACATTTAAATGACAATGGAATGCCCTTCTCTGACAAAACTGAACAAGAAAGGGAATACAAATGAACAACCATTTTGTATCTGTATATTCAAAATAGGATAGATATACAGTTACATTCTCTTAATTCAATGAATAGAAAGATTTGTTCTAATAGTGTTTGTGGACAGGATATCACATCTGCATCTTGTACAATGAATAACCACTAAGACAACAATAGGCAATGTATTAATTATTGAAACTGTCCTACTGATAGATAGGTTTTTGAAACTGTCTCACTGCTATTTGTTTCTCAATAAAATTACTTAAAAAACCTAGAAGGACAGCATGAAAATCATTAAAAAATTAATTAATAAATAAATATAAAAACTAAAAAAAAAATCCCAAATAAATAATTAAAAATAAATTCCTGGCACAGTCAAGAATTTGCACATAACTTGATTCCCTGAAACCTTAGCTACCAGCAGACTGCCACTGACCTGAGGCCCCTCCCATAACACAAACCAGTGGTGGGGAACCTCATGAAGATGAGTGCTCAGACCATAAGCCAAAGCGCACTTATCCCAAAGGACCAACAGTGCAACTGAAGCCAAGCACTCAGGTGTGAGCTTACACAAAACAATTCCTTTATTAACATCTTTTGTCTCAGAAGAGAAACCGCATATGCCATAGATTCACCACTGGCATAACCATTCATTTAACACAAGTTTTATATGTTATATGAATTAAATATGAAGAAAAAGAAAAGGCAATGGAAGATTAATTTGCTTGTTTGGTGGTATTGGGGTTTGGATTGAGGTGTGCTCTGCCGTTTAGCTATATCTTTTTTCCTTTTTAAAAATTTTGCTAAACAGTCTCCTGAAGTTTCCCAGGCCAACCTCAAACTTCTCCCCTCAAATCAACCTACCCGCCTGCCTCGTGATTAGCCAGGCTATAAGCATGATCCATTGCACTCAGAAAGAGATCACTTTTTACTACAATATACAATTTACTGGAGAAAGATGAAGTGCTCACAGGAAGATGATTAATATCACATGGCATAATTAGCTGATCCTCACAATACCTATGCCCACTGCCACTGCGGGAGGAGGTGACTTCAAATTTATCATTTGTATAGTATTATTACTGTAGTTGGTTTTATGCTACCATAATTTAATAGTGTATCTTTACATTTGTTTATATTTCTCTGACTTCAAATGGAGCCATATATAGTCTACAACTGTGTGTATAAATTTTCACTTTTTATAATAGAATAATATTTTATAAAAAATAATTTAAAAAGACTTTTATCTTGAGGTACTTTTTCATTCATGCCGTGCTTGACTTTTACACACCTTTTTCAACATTTGAGTCTGTTCAGTTCATCTAGGTTTTTTTCAAATTGTTGCAAATCTAAAAAAAAAAAAAAAAAATTCACCTCTAAGTGGAGCCATCCACTTCAAATCCATGGTACTCAAGGATCAACTGTATCTAGAATTGCTTCATCTGTAGCCAGGAAACATTTGATTTCTTCCCTTCCTATTTGCATGCATTTTCTTTGTCTTGCCTAATTGTTCTGGCTGAGACTCACAGTACCATGCTAGAAGCAGTAAAAATGAACACCAATGTTCCTGTCCTGCTCCAGACCTTAAAAGAAATAAGCTCAACCTTTCCCTTCTCAATATGGTGCTGGTTTTGGGTTTGTCATCTATTGTTCTGAGATTTTATAATAAAGA
>NW_004524590.1:20088573-20097748 GCF_000260255.1 Octodon degus
GCACTGGGTACTTCTATATCCTGCATATATTTGGATACCACTAATCAGAAGTTCAAATAAAATCATGTTAATATTAGTATCTTCTCCTAATCACAGTTGTTCCAATCCATTTTAAAAATATCCCATCATAACAATCAGGGAATTCTCTAAGAGGCATTTTCAATGTTCCCAAATCACTGTAAGTCAAAATCGGTTGGCACAGATGTTACTGGATCATCCCAGGCTCTGCCATCATGTCCCCACCAAAAGCTTCTAAGCAACTCTTGGTTCTGCCATAGGAACATCATTGCCATGGAACCAGCTAAGCTAGCCACGGGCTAATGGCATTCCTATACCTGCCACCAAAGCTACCTTGCTCTTGGGTTTGGATCCTTCCAGTGCTTTCTCCCTCCTTATGCTACAGAGAGACAATAGAACAATCCCTTGTGGAGTGAGAATAAACACTCCTACTCTGCTGGAAGAGGTTTCATAGCAGGGCATTTGAGACTCCCAAAGCATTACAGAGCTTAATCAATTAATTCTTGGATCTAGTAGTTAAGTCTGAACAGCAAATGCAACACCACTCAACTTTATCTTGTATTGCAAAAGGCAAATAGGTCCTTCTTCCTTTAGACTAATTCTCTCACAGGTAGTGTATAATCTACATAGCACATTACTTCAAATGCAGTGAGTTTTATCCTATGTGGCACAGGATTTGCCCAAACCAGATGCCATGCAGATCCTTCTAAGCACCTGGAAAATGCCATAGGGGTTCCTGCACTCTGGCCTGAGCCCTTACTTGCCTAGCCAGCCCCTGCTTCCCTTACTTTGCACAGCTACCACACAGTTAGCTACCTTTTGTGCTCTCTGGAAGCCATTTAGATCTTACTGCAGACCAGGCCAAATCTCATCTTCCAACTACCACAACAGAAAATTGTTCCAGAGGCCCTTGCCACACATGTTTACACATCTGTAGCAGTGCTGACTACTAGGAAGGCCAAGACCTTCCCTCAGTGTCATGGCTTTTATGTTGCACATAGGGCCTGTGTTGAAGAATTCGAAATTCTGTAAAACAAATGACAATTGAACCAATGAAGGGAACATTGCCTGTGGCTTCAAGAGCTCCTGCTCAAATGCTTGTTTTTGCAGCTAAGTGTCCATGCAACCAGGGCAGTTTCCTAAACTTTCAGAGACCTCCTTTTCCCCTCTTAAGATTATCATACAGACTAAAATGGTAATGCACGTAAGGCACCCAGTTTAGAGCCTATAACACTCCAGGATTCTCAGCAATGTTAGTTTTCTTTTTATTCCTTCAAGGAATTCTCCTATTTATCAGAGAGAATAAAGAAGACATATGGACTCTGCCAAACACACATAATGGATAGATCCCTACGTAAGGAAGAAAGGAAAGCATCCCAAGACCTGGCCATTTTGCAGAAATAAATGCATCATCTCCCGAGAGCACAGCCTCCTAGTCCTCCTGCGGAACCCACAAAGAGTGAGTTATTCAGCCCAGAACAGTGCTGCAACAACTGACTCAGCCCTTGGTTCTGACCCCATTTTTTTCCTGCATGCTATGATAGAAGTTCTAAGATGGTCCCACGGTCCAACCAGCGTCAGTATCCTATGTAATTCCCTCCCCTTGAATGTAGGTGGGGGCTCCTTATAAGACACAATACTCACTTGTTAGGTTGTGTTATGTAAAGCTTCATGATAGCCAACTGGATTCTCTTGCTATCTTGGAAGAAGAACCCACTGTTTTTGTGCAAGGGCCCCAGACCAAGGTCCAAAGGAAGCCTGTAGGGAATGAGTTGCTTCCACTTGATAAATAGGAAGAAAATCAGGACCTCACTCCTACAACGGTAAGGACTAGACTCTGCCAACAATAAGAATAAAGGCAGAAGAGGACCTCAAGCTTCACATAGGAACACAGTTCGATCAACACTGACATCAGCCTTGATTGTGAGAACTTGAGCAGAGAATCCAGTTGAGCTGTAACCCAACGTCTGCCCCACAGAACTGGGAGATGATAAATGTGGCTTGCTTTAGGCTCTCACATTGTAGTAATTTGTTACACAGCAATAGAAAACTGACAGGTATGCTCCTAAAATCAAACTGATAAGAATTTAGGCCTAAATAAATAATTCACCAATATACAAGAAAAACAAAATGGCATTACTATTTAATGAAGCAACTATGTGATTTGCAGCATTGTTATATATATATATGTTAATATATATGTTATATATATATATGTTAATCCAAACTAGTTCTGCAGTGAAAATACTTTGTGAGTTATCACATATTTCTATAAACTTTAGTTTTAATGGTTGCATGGTGGTTAATAAAGAAGATATATCATATTTTACTTGACCTTCCTCTAGGATGTGGCTTTTCCATGCTCCTAGATTTTACTACCAGTAATGTGGGAGCTAGACATTGGTGGAAGTTTTTCACACATCTTTAGGATTGCTCTCATAGATCATTTCCAAGGTCACTATCCCTTTAATTCATGCCACCTTGTATATGTCCCAAGACTATGATGCATTTTCCATATTTTGCACACCATGTATAGGTTATATGTATCATAACAAAAGGAGACAGTTCTCCTCTGTGTGCCCCTCGCTGGGCTGTTACAGTGGGTAAACAAGAGGACAGTGCCAACCAGCTCCAAGGTGGGAATAACTAGGCATTCAACTTGGGTACAACATTTAAAGGGACACCAAAAATTCAGTGATCCAAATCAATAATATTTTAGAGCAACTGTACTAGTTTCCAAGGTTATCAGAGGATTCAACAAAACAGTTTGGCCATTGGCCCATGACAATAATCAATAAAGAATTGATTCAAAATCTAAATAAGTGGTGGTGAAGAAAGGAAGATATTTATTTGAGGATGGTCACACCAGGAAGGGCAGCAGTCTAGCTGCCTTCCTAAGAATTGCCTTCATGATACTAACAATATCTCCAAGTTTATACAGGGTTAAAACTTGGGCAGGGGTGAGAAGTCTGTGTAGTCAAGCCATTGGTCAAACAGGAATTTGGTGGAGCATTATTTCAGGTCTGGTGCTGTGGAATTTGGCTGGGCCTAAGGAAGTTGTAAGGTTAAAGAGAGGCAATTTCAGTTCCCATCCCAAGGTCATTGTCTACAAGGCTCACTCCTGGAATTTGAGAGAGCCCAGAGAAGAGAAATGAAGGAAGCAAAAAGGTCAGGTTACAAAGATAACATGGAGTTAGGATAATCACTGAGTCCTCCTTCAGAAAAACAAACTAGACAGCTTAATACAACAGGCACTTATTCTGTAACACTTGTGAACAGGAGAAGTCATGAGGGTCAGCAAGGCCGTGTTTCCTCCAAGGCTCTAGGAGAGAATGTTCCTTGGCCACTCTCCCAGCTTCTGCTGGTTAACTACAGTCCCGCACACACCTTGGCTTCTGTCTGCATCATTTCTGTTTCTCCCTCTGTCTTTGCGTGGCTGTCTTTCTTCCCTCGATATCCTTGAATATTCACATGGTACCCTCATAAAGACAGAGCTCTAATCTGCAAAGATCTGATTTAACTAATTACATCTTCAAAGACTAGTTCCAAAAAAGTTCACATTTTGAGATTCTGGATGAAGGTGAATTTTAGGTGAAATACTATTCAGCCTCGTAGAACAGACTCTTCTAAGAAAAATCAAAATTGACACCAAAAAATCCATGCAGAACAAAATTTCAAAATCTAAATAAAGACAAAATCCACCTCTGCACTGGCATGACTCACTCACCTCACTTGCCTCCCCCAGGCGCAGCCCCAGTGAGGTCATCTCTGTAAGAAGCTTTAAAACAGTCAAGTAGCTAGAAGACATGATGAATGCTTGTTGTTTTCCCTTCCCCATCCATATCTTTATGAATTTAGTAGATTTTTTTTTCCTACCATCTTGTTTTGTATATATTTCCATGAGTAGTTTTGGTATCTGTCTCTGAGATTTGACCTCCCAGATGTCAATGAGCATGTTTGTGGTCTACGTTGTGTTGCATCGACTTGATCACAAAGGACTTTATACACAAGCAATATTGGAAACAGTTACTTTTTCTTCTAGCTTCAGCTGTCCAAACTGAGATAACTCCATTCTTAATGAAAGAAAAGCATTCAGGAAAAAAAGGTGGAGCCAGTGTCCTATGCCAGATGAGATCTAATTACTGCCAGTGAGTGCCTGGGACAGAGCTAACCCCAAAGGGCGCAAGAATCTTCCCCCAGAGTTTTGGCCCTGTGTGCAATCCTAGGAAAACAGATCTAAGTTTGCTAAACAGCCTTCTCTATTATTCCAAGGGTTTGTGCCATAACTTAGAACATTTTCCAGAATTTCCAAAACAATCTATCTGTCCTTGTACATAAAAACACACAATCTCTGCTTGCACATTGGTTTCTAAGCAAGGAAACAAGAAATAGCACAGTCTAGGCTGCAATGATTCAAAAAGTAGGTCATAAATATCCCCGAATCAAATTACTGGAGCTCATAGTTGGCAGGAGACACCACAGCAAGCAGATTCTGTGTGGTTTGTTTTTCTTTCTTTTCTGGGGTCATGAAGACCTAAGCATTGAAGTCTGCAAGTTTCTCTCACCCCAAAAAATTATATGTGCTTTCTAAATATAATTACCATAAAATCAAACTGACAAGATCGTAGTGAATCTTTCTTGTGTTTGAAACCAGAACTCTCAGAGAACTATCTCATCCCCTTAATGCATCCTAGTAAATAAGTGTGACTACGTCAACTAACTATGGAATCCTCCATTTGCTTATGGACTATGTGCAAAGCAGCCATTCTAACAGAGTCATGGGCCCCGCAGATGCCTGCTCAAATTCAAAAACTTCAAACAGGACTGGCCAAATAGCTCAGCGGATTAAAGCACCTGCAAGCAGGCTCAGGGCCAAGGGCTCAATCCCCAGGCCTGCAGTGCTGGCCCTGTCCCCAGGGCATGCTGAGACAGCAATTGAGACTGGGTGTGGTGGCACATGCCTATAATTCCAGCTCTTGGGAGGCTGTAAACAGGCAGATCACTATGAGTCCAATCTAGTGGTGAGACCCTGAACACCCTGTAGACCCTTCCCTAAAATAAAAATAAAAAACAAGCTTCAAACAAAATCTTCCATATTAAAAGAATTCCAAATGGGTATAGCCAACACCAGAGCCTTTCGCATCCTAGGAATTGGCCCAAAGAAGACAATCAGTATCACTGAAGACTTGAATGTTGCTCATAGTAGTGCCGTGAATAATAGTGTAAAATGGTAATAATAACTTAAATTAAGGATGGCTGAATAAATTATGATACACCTACAGTTAAAGCATTCCAGGTTTTTCAGAGTTAATAGAATTATCTTGTTGTATAATATCCAAACAAAATAATTTGACTATCTGCTTTATGTGACACAAGGATTCCTGAACATTACCAACAGTTCATAAAGAGTAGCTATAGTTTCTGGTGGTAAGTGTCCACTTGAGTTCATGCCATTTTGTGGTTCTAGTATCTTTTGGCAATATATTTACCCTCTTGCCACTTTACTGAAGTATGAGAGTGGAACTTCTTTAATTTCCCAAAGTATGACTTGGATCCATACTTATGTGTATAACAGTCTTTACTGGGGAGTTCATAAGAGTGCAAAGTGGAAAATAAAACTTCAAAATCAGGCATCAATATTCCTGAGTCCTTCATTCATACTTCAAAGCAAGGAGCACTCCCCTGGCCATCTCACCTTTTGTGCTGGTTTAACCACCCTGCAAGGCGTCACTTTCCAGGTATCCAAGTCCTTCTCATTGAATAGGGAAGGAGGCCTGCAAACCTAGCTCACTGCCCCCAGAGGAAGCCAAAAATCTGCAAACATCAGAACTAATTCAAGGAGTTGTCTCACTGTCGCCTCCTTCAGCTTCAGTGTCTTTGTAGTATCTAAAAGCCCATTGAAGATACTTTTAGATCCAAACAAAATGAAACAAACTCCCATAAATGAATTTTGTTACCATACCACAGAGAAGCTAAGACAAACTGCCAATATGTTTTAAAATAGCATCCCACCACACATTTAGTTTAATTCTTAGAGTCATTAAAAGTCATGTTGTAGAAAAGTATTTAATGACATGGAAACACTACACATGGCATATGGATAAGTGACAAAAAAAAGACCTATCAAAAAGTACATGAATTAGAATCCAAATTATGTGGAAGTTGTGTGTATATTTGATTATGAAAAGAAGAGAAGATTTGGAAACATATTGTTGTGTTTTTCTATTTTGCCTTCCTACATCCATCTGCCTCAGGGCAAGGCATTATTACAGATGCCAAGTGAAAAAAATTCTGTTTAACTTTTGACATTCAGAATAGGATTTCCCTCTGAGATGGGTTTGAAAGCTTTAAACTGATAAAAGAGGGCTATATCAGTCACCCTGCTTAAGGGATTAGAGGGGAGAGAAATGAAGACCAAGCGGGAAGAGATTCAGGAAGGAAAGAAATTGTTGCATGAACTCAGAATACCATTTGCGGCAGGCTGAACTTCACCTTACTCTTCATGTAAGACTCAGGGAGGAGACCAGTGCAGAGCAAGTCCATGACACAGGGCTTGAATTCAGCTTGTCTAAGATGGAAAAGACCCAGAAGAGTAGCCATGCAGTTGGGAGATGGTGGGAGAAGCACACCGAGTGGGTAAACAGAAGATGTGGCAGAAGCTCGGAAGTCTGCAGAATCTGCAGACGTCATCAAAAGACCTTGGCTGCAGAGGGAGGTCTCTGCATCTTGAACCATCTGAGAAAGCCTGGGACAAATGTCAGCAGTCACAGATGCCAGGGTGACTGCCAGTACAACTGTTAAAAGTGAACCCAGACTGGTTGTACACCAGCAGCAGAGGGACCCAACAGAGCAGTCCAAAGCTGGTGTAACTTCTGGGCATGTGGACACAATGTCATGCCCTATTTCCAAATCGCATTTTGAGAAAAAGAAAGTAAGATAGACAGGGATAGAATCAGAAAGTCCGAGCAATTGCCCTAGGCAGTCGAAATTCAATCTAAAATTCAATCTTAAATTCAGTCTAAATTTAATCTAAAGTTTCAGATAAACTCAAATGAGTTAAATTAAAAGTGTTTCCGAGGGGCTGGAGAGATGGCTCAGTGGTCTAAAGTACCTACTTGGAACAAGCTTGGCAAAGCACAGGGACCGCGGTTCAATCCCCCAGCACCACATGCCAGCCAGCCCCACCCCCTGGTGGGCTGAGCTGGCCACACACACACACACACACACACACACACACACACACTAAATAAATGTTAAAAAAAAAGTGTTTCCCAGAAATTCCTAAGAAAGAAGGAGGAAGAGTCAGAAGGGGTCTGGTTCAAAGGGGCAGGCTCACTCTAAAGGAGTCATTCTCAGATGTGTGCATCAGGATGCCCTAGGAGCCATGCTGGATGGAAGGCTGGTGTGCCCAAAGTTTCTGATTACCAGAAGATCAGGGGAAGACCCGTTAGGCAGTGCTCTGTCACTGTGACAAAACACTTGTCATAAATAGTCAAAAGAAGAGAGGGTTATTGGGACTCACAATTTCAGTTGACTCCATTCTTTGGGTAGACATCATGGTGGAAGGACATGATGGAGAAGATCTGCTCAACTCATGAAGAAGAAGCAGAGTGAAGCCAAGAAGCAGAGTGAAGCATAAAGAACAAGACAGGAAGGAAGAAGCAGAAAGATACTTGTTCTGCATAGTCCCCAAGTTCACGCTCCATGACACACTCCCCTCAGTTGGCCCCCACTTTCCAAGTAGCCATTTCCTCCCCATAGTGCCATCAAATTATGAGCTCATTGATGGATTCATCTACCAATAGAGCCCTCATGCTCAATCATCTCTGGAAACACCCAAAGACACACTCAGAAGCGTGCTTTATTAATTTCCTAGGCATTTCTCAATCCAATCAAGTTGACAATGGAGAAAAGTCATCATAGTAGAGCCAGAAAATTTACATTTTCCAACAAGTTCCCAAATGATACCAATACTACATGGCCAAGGGTAACACACTGAGAACTGCCCAAGAGAGTTAAGTGATGGCATTGTGCTGGGCCAGCTAAACAACACTGAGGCTTCTTCATCTAATAGTTTCTGTCTATAGTCAGATGCTAGTTTACTAAGTAGCACTGTGGTTCTAAATTGTGGGATTGCAAATGACTTGTAAGCTTTACTTGTTGCCTCCTGACAGTGTTCTAGAAGGAAGTGTGATAAATGTATGTGTGTGTGTGTGTGTGTGTGTGTGTGTGTGTGTGTGTGTTCAAAAAGCTGAAAGGACTTAGGGACTTGCTGGTTGGGATCCCTTTAACAAGGATTAAGAAAGTAATCAGCCTCTCACTCTTCCTTCAGGACCCAGGCTGCCCCTTCCAGGCCCTGAACTTTCTACTGTAGATACTTTACAAAATGTCCAGATCCCTTTTATAGACAAAGGCAGCAACCCACAAATATCTGTGATTTGAATGTTGTGATTCAATCTGTTTTGCATTTCTATCACTGAAGTTATGGCACTCATAGTAGCAAATTTATAAGAAATAGCATCTCCCCTTGAAGACATACCTTGAGGGCTAAGAAGGCAAAGAGCATGGCCTCGGCACCTGGCTCGGGCCTTCTTGCTAGTGAGGATTGCTGCAGCACCCCAAGGCAACTCGGGGCATCACACACCAAGAAGCTCACAAGAAAGATCCATTACTATGCTAATTAACAAACCTGTTATTACACAGTAATCCATTAATTTATGAATGGATGAATCTATTCATGAGGGCAGAGCCCTGATGATTCAGTCACCACCCTAAGCTCCCACTTTGCAATAATACCATGTTAGGGACCATGTGAATACTTCCAACCTTAGCAAAAGGTAAAGAAAATTTCACAGGCCCTTACATATTTACCTTCCTTAACTGCTATGGTACTAGAACACTGTTAGATAGTCTAACTCTTACAGCACTTGAGAGATGCACATCATCCCTGGCCTCTGTGCACCCAGTAGGAATCACTGTTAACTTCCCAACCAGGAAAAGCAGGGACATAATACAATAATTTGGATTGACCTTGAAGCTCCAGGACACAACGGAAGTCTAAAGAGCTGGGGTTAGGGTAGGCAGATTTTGATAACAAGTTCTGTACCAAGTTCTTGGGCACGTGACCAGCCCCGGGGAAAGAGAAAGAGAAAGAGAG
>NW_004524590.1:20098833-20113107 GCF_000260255.1 Octodon degus
GAAGGTGGCAATTCTGTCTACATTATCATCTTAGGTAGTGCCTAGCACTGAGCCTAGTGCATGCTAGATTCATCAATGTTTAGTAAACAAATGAGTGGATGGATAATTCAATAATTATTAACACTTGCTTCCATAGAGGGAGCATTTACTATGTATACAACACTAACAATAAGCAATTCGCATTTAACAATTCTACTTAATCCTCCTAACAAATAATTTTATAAGAAATAGAGAATGAATGAAGAAAGGAAAAGAAAAAAAAAAAAAAGAGCAAAGGAAGGTGACCAAGAAGAAAGGGTGGAGGAGGGGCTGAAAAAGAGGACTCAGAAGGCAAGGGGAGGGTGGGGAAGGAAGAGACCTAGAGAGAGGCCAGCTGGCCCTGCAAGGGCCCTGTGGGGGAAGGCCCTCCCATGCAGCTGCTGTGAAGACTCCATTAAGCCAGCAGAACACACACCAGAAGGGGCTGGCTGGGGCGGCGGCCAATGCCAGGACAGCAAAGGGCACCAAGGATTGACCAAAATGACCTGCTGGAAAGGTCCTGGCAAAGGGGCCATCATTGCCAGCCAGATTTGAAAACTGAGTAGGCAGGCTTAATTAGGTCTTTCAGCAAGTACTTAAGTGAGAGACTGTACTCTGATATAGCCAGAGACTGAGGTACAGAACAGAGTTGGAAGCCATTCACTGAACAGAATGAGGAGGGGGTGCCAGGCAAGAGACCACCAGCCAGGCTGAGGACAGTATTTAAGATATTACAGTACAGGATATACCTACAGTACAGGCATATTGTTTGTTTTTAAAGTAAGAATTTCCTTGTAATAGGAAAAAATGTGGTCATATAAGATAAAATTAAGCAATATAAAATGGAGCAAAGGTCATAGCATAAAACTTATTAGATTATATTATCTGAGAATAAACCTTGTTACTGTGGAAAGATTTCATTTCAGACAACTAAGCACAGACACAGAGAGAAACAGATTAATAAAGGAATGGACTCAGAGGACGCTCAGACACATGGATATTTATTAAATGTCATTTCTCAGAGAATTAAAATCATCTTATTTGATTTTAGTTAGATTGATTTAATTTTCAATTTTACTTAAATTTCCAGTTAAATTTGTGCTTTTTTCCCAGTTTAAAAAAACCTCAGGGCAAAAATATGACTTCAAATTATCCCAGACTGACAAGTACTTAAGGTAATGAGCAAAAGCAACTGCGACTTTGTTTTGCAAAACATGAATCCCTCCCAGCCCTCTGGAAGTTCCCACAGCCAGATTCCAGGACCAGGAGAGCTTAGAATTTAACGCGCGCGCACACACACACACACACACACACACACAGAGCCACCATGCTTACGTGTAAGCCCAGACCGAAAAAATAATAAAAATTTTTTTTAAAAAAGGAGCGGAAGTTGATTTTGAATTATTTCATACAAAATTTAAAATATTTAACATGCTGTGAGGAAGAACTCAAACTCAAAGCTCAGAGGCATTAAGGACACCTGAGGATGTGACCCGCTTGTCTAGCACAGGGTGGTCCGTGGGATTTAGTTATGTAATCAGGACTTAGCACAGGTAAAGACGTATGTGCTGGTCATGGCACTATGTAGGGATGTAAATATGAGATAACATCCCATGTAAGAATTATCAATATAGATGCAGGAGGTCCTTGGGCTCCTGCGCTCTTGTGCTCTGCTCTGTTTGCTCTGTGCTGCCTGCTATTGTTGCTGGTGTCTTGTACAGTGCTTTCTTCAACCTTGGAACCTCACCCAAGAAAATCTTCCTTGGGCCCAAGTGGGCCAACACCTGCCTTAATAGAAAGAACATTTGAAAAAGTATAAACTATACCCAAACAGACTGCTAGAAGAACCAAATAGACCAAGAAAGGAAAAAATTGAGATTAAATCCTTAATGATTGCATACAGAGTAGATTAACCACTTCTGAAGTGAGACATTGTGAACTAGAGTTGAAAACTGAAGAGATTATTAAAATTAAGCACAAAGACGTGGGAAAATACACCAAAAAGAAGAGCACGGATAATCCAGTAGAAAGGTATAACATATGTACAACTTGAATTCCAGAAAGATGGAGTGACTTTTCAAGAAAATTACTTTTCCATTTTCTGGAACTGATTTTCAGAATACAAAAGATGATAAAGAGTAATATATTCTGAGACAGACCATTATCCAACTGGAAAATACCAAAAGCAAAGAGCAGATCACATAAGAAGGCAGGAAGAAAAGAAAAATTAATTTCAAAGGAATTAAGCAAATGGTACCTAGTCCCATCTTGATTCAGTGGGCGAACAAGGATGAAAGACAAAATAGAAATCAAGGTAGTTTCACATGCAGGCAGCCAGGGGCCTCTTGTCTCTAAGAGGCAGAGGAACCCTGAGCCTCTGGCTCATGTTGCTCCTATTCACCCAGACTTGGGTACAAACAATTAAAGTAACACAAGATTCATCTCTTTTCCAGTATCCACTAATACAGGTGCATGCTGGGCATGGTGGTGCATACCTGTAATCCTATCACTCAGGAGGCTGAGGCAGGAGGATCACTGTGAGTTCGAGGCCAGCCTGAGCTACAAAGTAAGTTCAAGGCCAACTTGAACTATGCAATAAGACCCTGTCTCAAACAGACAAAAAAAAAAAAAAAAAAAAAAAACCTGCCAACCTGCTCAGGTAAACAACTTAATCTCACCTGCAGAAACCTTTCCCTAGAACCTGCAATAAGTCATCCTGAGTGTTACTTTTCTTCTTTGTGCTCACAGAGGGGGTCAATTAGGCCTCCATTAGGCCTCAGTTCTTCTCCATTCTCCTACATCTTCCCTTTTTTGTTTCTATAATAACAGCATTAAATATCAATCACTACCTTTTGGGCCAAGGAGATAGCTCAGTACAGTAAGTGTCTGCCTGGCAAGCACAAGGTCCTGAGTTCAATCCCCAGTACCAAAAAAAAAAAAAAATCACTACCTTTCACACCTAAGGGAAGTATGCAGATACAGCCATTGTACACTTTGTCTGGAAGTCTGTCCTTTAATAGCTAGGACCTCACCCACAGTTGCAGCATATTGGTACTGGCTTTTCTCAAAGACTACAGTGCCATCTAACTGCCCATACCAATCCAACTGTCCCCCTCTGTAAAGGACCCCTACCTGCTGTGGCAGATGTTATGATTTGTGTCTGGATGTCCCCACAAGGTCTCATGCAGCCACAGGGGCAAGCTTTTTGAAGGTGGCTGAATCTAGTTTGTAAATGATTCCTTGTCCAATTCTGTGATTAAGGCTAGGAGTACTATACCCATCCAGTGGTGAATAGCTTGCATACAACATAAGGACCTAAAGAAGCTTGTTCCTTCCCTTTCCTTGCTTGCTCTTGCTGTCTTCCACTGCCATGAAGGTTGCCCCTTGGCCATATGCCAGCTTGCCTAAAGCCAGCCAGTTATGGCTGAAACCTCTGCAATCTGCAGGCTAACTAAACCTTCTCCCCTTTAACTTTGGGCATCAGGTATTTTATTCTAGCAATGAGAGGAAACAAGGGGCAATGGACAGAGGCTGCTCAGGCTTCTTATAGCTTAAGATGGGTGTAGTTGTGATTGGCAACCAGAGTCACTGCCCTAGACAGCGGTCCCTCCAAAGTCCCTTGACAGGTAGGCTTTGACAATGGCAGAGTCTTTTTGCCTGCTGAATAGTTTTCCTCAGGTGTCCTCTTGAAGAAGGCTTTCATCGGTGATGAAAGTGGTGTAGCACTGCTCCATAGGTCCCTACACTGGTAATGCGTTTTCTGTAACAACACAAACAAAAACCCCGCCCCATACAAGCAGGGTTCCCAAGTACCCACAAGAACTAATTTCGGTTTTCTCTGGGGTTGTGAATAACTCAGGCTGCATCAAAGTCCACTCAGTTTCCACAAAGAGAAGAGTAAGCTGTTGCTGAGAATCAGCGACAAGCAATACACCATCCACACAATGCATCTTACAGGCTTGAGGGAATTTTTTCAACACAATACACTCTATCCTTGCAAATGTTTTCCTTTAATTTTAATAACACTGACTCAGGATGGGACAGCCCGTCCCTCTCCCTGGCAAAGCTCTTTATTCCCTGTGACAATCTGCACCAGTTTCCATCAATCCCTGAAAATATTTTCCCTTAATTTCAACCAAACAGACACACTGTCATTATTTTCCTTTAATTTTCACAATACAGACACACTTTCCCTTAATTGACACTGCAATCCTCTAAAAATATTTAAAACCCTTCATTTCAACATTACTGACTCACTTAGTTTCCTTTCATTGACACAATAATCCCCTAAAAATATTTTCCATCTTTTAAACAATATTGACATGCCGTTGACACAGGCTGCTGCCCCCAACATCCTAATAACTTCTCCCAGGAGAGGTACTGCCAGATCACCGACTCCCTCAGATCAGATCTGGTCTCAATCAGCAGCTTCAGCCTTGACAACAGGAAAAAGAATGAATTGGACGATAACAATCTCCTTGTTCAAAACCCAGGCATCACACAACTGGCCCGTAACCTGAATTTCCCCCCAAGGGTCTGGGTCAGTAATTCCAGGGGCATCCTTCTAAGCCTTTGGCTAAGATCAAGATTAATAATTCCAGAGGGTGCTTCCACATCCTGTAGTGTCAGCTGGTTTTTTCCTAATAAAACCCACAGTTCCTCAGCATCTGAGGGCCCTGGGGCCCCGCTCACATCCCACTTGCCATCATAGGGAGTCCAATCTTTATATTTCCAGTGGCATTGATTAGTCCGGTGGTATCCTTTGTGACCCCTACAGCAGAAGCCTGGCACTTTCCCCTCCTGGGGAAGGAGGCACATTGGGTACACTGTGTGGGCGCATTGTTTATGAATATGTCCCATTTTACCACAACCAAACTATGGTACTTTTTTCCATAATTTTATTGAGAAACAAATAGCAATGAGACAGTTTCAAACCAAACTGGTAGGACAGTTTCAATAATTAACTCATTGCATACATTCTTCCTAGTGGTTAATTGCTGTACAAGATGCGGACATGATATCCTATTTACAAACACTATTAGAACAAATCCCTCTATTCATTAAGAGAATGTAACTATATATCTATTCTAACCACTTTGAATACACAAATACAAAATGGACATTCATCTATATCCTCTTTTTTTTATTTAGTTCTGTTATTTGAATATTATAGGTGTGTTAACTCAGCAAAATATTCTAAAAGAGTCCAGTAGCCCATAATAGTATTGGGTCTTCTGCTTCACTGGCAATGTCAGAAATTGTTGAATTGCAGCCTGACTTTGTTTATCTGAACTATCAGTGGAAGAATTCTGCCCGGTTACTCTAGCTGCTGGTGAGCTCACTTTCATTTTCTAATTCTCTAACTCACTTTCAGTTTAATTTTAAACTTTGCCCCACTCCCCTAGCTGAGAGTTTTTTTCCCATAAGCACCCACTTTTTATTTTGCCTTTTAACCCTGGCTGATTTTTTTCCTTTTTAAAATTCACTTTTCATGTGTTTCTTTTCTGAAAGCTCTCTGCATGCACCCACTTTTTTCCTTTAACTTTTTATATTTTTTGAGACACAGTCTCACTCTGTAGCCCAGGTTGGCCTCAGATTTGTGGTGATCCTCCTGCTGCACCTTCTGAGTGCAGAGATTACAGGAGCACACTACTACACTGGCTTTTCTTTTGACTTTTGTAGCAAAACTCTCCAGGGCTTACTCACTGCTCTTTCTGTTTGGGTGGGCTTTCTTGGTCTTTTTTTGGTCTTTTTTTTTTTAGCTTTCCGAGACTCTGTTCTGACTGTGCCTGGTCCTGAGTGCCCCTTTTCAAGTCCCTGTTCAGGCACCAGTTGTGGGTGAGCTAATGCCACCAGCTTGTCACCCTGACCTGGAGGAGAAGGAAGATGAAAGACAGAACAGACACTGAGTTATTTCAAAGTGTGGAAAGCCAGGGGCCTCCTGCCTCGAGAAGGGCGAGGAGCCCTAAGCCTCTGGCTCATCCTGCTTTTTATTCACCCAGACACAAGTACAGACAATGTAAGTAACACCAAATTCATCTGCCTTCCAGTACCTAATACATGGTTGGGTAAACAATTTAGTCTCACCCATGTAAACTTCTCCCTAGAACCTCAAATTGCCATCATGCCTGCGTGCTGTCTTGCTCATTGGTGCTCACAGAGGAGATCAATTAGCCCTCATTTCTCCCTCTGATCTCTCACAAAGGACCAAAAATTAAGCTACAAGTTTTTTCTCAGCATAAACCAGAATATAATGGAATGATGTCTTCATTATATAAATCAGCACTTGTACAGTATTTATCATGTGCCTAGAACTGTCTTAAAGGTTTTAGTTGCATTAACTCATATAATCTTCAAAATCGTAATGAAGTAGGCATTAGTATGATTATTATTATTCTTGTTTGATACATAAGAAAGCTAAAGCCAAAACTCTGAAATGAGTTTCATTCACGCAGTGTAGAGTCAGGAGTCAAGTCAAGCTAGCCTTCCTGCAGAAACTGTGCCCTTGATCACTACATGCAATGCATTGTTCATACTGAGGAAATCACTGTCAGCCTAAATCCTTTAGCCAAAGTACCTTTCTAAAATGAGGGCATGAATAGTTTTTTCCTTTTTGTCACACTACCTAATTCAATTAAAAATTGGAATTTGTAATTTAAAGCCCTATCATGCTGAACACTCCAGGTCCAGTCTATGGAACATTGAAGCAAAAATACAACCAATCTTATTTCTGTTCTACTAGAAGAAAAGAAAAAAAAATATCTCTAATTCATTTTTGGAGGCCAACATAATCCTGATTCCAAAAACTGGCAAAAACATTGCATGGAAGTAAAATTATAAATCAGCTTTATTCATGAACATAGATACAAAAATCTTCATCAAAATATTAGCAAACCCAATCTACCAGAGCAATTTGGCAAAATCTCTTCAATTGAAAATGCATTTACCCTGTGGCCTGGCAATCGTAACTCTGGGAATCCATTTTGCATATTTAACTTCCTTCATATAAAATGATAAGTGCTCACTAAAATATAAAGTATTCATTGCATCATCGTTTGTATTAGAAAAAGGTTGGAAACAAACCAAGTTTTCAAAAAATAAGAGTCATTGATGAAGCATTATCCTCATACAATGAGATATTGTGTAGTAGTGGTGATTGTCCCTCTGTACTGATATGAAAGATCTATAAACTATATTGTTAGATTTTAAAAGTCAAAGCACAGACAGTGTTCATAGTATGCTTACTTTCATATTAGGAGGAAAAATAAGAATTTATATTCATAGTTATATCATTATATTGTATGAAACACAAAAAAATACAAAAATCTTCATTTGGGGGGAGTGGGTTGAGGTCAGTGTAGGGAGAATGAATTTTTAACTGAATTTTCAGTTGAGTTTTTTTCTTGTGCATTGATTTTTGAATCATAGGACTATATTAGAAAACCAAACAAATAAACATCAAAGCAGAACAATGTTTTATGGGAAGAAAGCAAAACAAGATTACAATAAAAATATATGACATAAAACATCATAGAAGGAAGGAAGAACATGATAGAAGTTAAGATGTCCCAAGACCCTTGATTATTTAAGACAGTGAGCAAAAATACAGATTAATACTGATTTTAAAATACTGACACAGACTGTAATAGGTTAGACATTAATTGATACAAATATATTCTAATCACAATCTCAAATATACAAAGCAAAATTTGACAGAACTACTAGGAAAATAAATATATCTCAATCATTGTGGGACATCTTTAAGATATTTATGCCATACATATATGGTTTCTAAGAAACAAAAAATGAGTAGGAAAGATTTGAACAACATAATAAATGTCCTTGGGGCCGGGGAGATGGCTCAGTAGAATAAGTGCTTCCCTGGCTAGCGCAAGGGTCTGAGTTCAATCCCTAGTTCCGCAAATAATAATAATAATAATAATAATAATAAATGTCCTTGATCTGATACCCCATATACATTTATTACTCTGGGCATGATAACAATAAAACAGATAAAATGTTGAAGACCACATTATGCAATATTAATATTAATAAATTAGTATAAAAATAAATCGAGTATCTTTTCTAGGCCTACAGGACTTGTGGTGAAGACCCTGGCTGGCTTAGAGACAGATTAATCTTTAAGCCAATGGCCAGCGCCAAGGCTAGCAAACAGCCTGCAAAGTTCTGGTGCCTCTAAACAAGACAACATGGCAGCACAGGACTTTGACAAGTGTAAATTCTGTCTAGCTCAATAATTGTAGTTAGCAGGTTACCAGTTAACCATGATCTGTTCCTGTGTGATTTCCCAAAATGACCTTGTTTCTCATTTCTTGAACTTTGACTATGTTAGCAGGTCACCTCCGCCATTTTCTGCAGCCCACCAGCACACCTCCACCCAGTCGAGCTGTACACTTAACAAAAGCCAAAGACACCATGTCTAGTGGTCCTAGCCTGTCTTTGGTCTTTGACCATCCTTGTGAACCTTGTAACTAAAATGTATGCTTTATTCTGTCGTTGTGCCTCTGAGCAGATCAACCGTCCTAGGCCTGGACCCTGATCCATAATAAAGTATACATGAAGCATTGTTGCAGCTTGTGTTTAGATGTCCCTCCCATGCTTTATGGGGTCATAGGTTAGGCTTTTCAATGGTAAATAAATCTAGAGTGTATGGTGTTGGCATTAAGGGTGTGACACTGGTATTAAGAGTGTGTGATTACTGAGTTAGTACACTGGGCCGGCCAGATAGCTCAGCAGATTAAAGCACCTGCTCAGGCAGATGCAGCAACTGGGGTTTGATCCCCCAGTGTGACTTGCTGGCTCCACCCCAGGGACACACTGAGAAGGCAATTAAGACTGGGCATAGTGGCATGCACCTGTAATCCCAGCACTCAAGAGGCTGAAAACAGGAGAATCATTATGAATCTGATCTATGTAGTGAGACCCTGTAGGCCCTGCCCTAAATATAAAAATAAACACATTAATCAATTAATTAACTGGTTCAGGGTGTGTATAGTGGGAAGGCCCACCCTGGGTGTGAGTGCTGCCCACCCTAAAGATATGTAGGCTGAATAACAGGGATGCCTTATAGCCAGTCAGCTATGAATGGAAACCTGTACAGACTGTAAACTGAAATAAACCTTTCCTCCTTTAATTTTGTGTGTTGGGTATTTTGTCTCAGCAATGAGAAAAGTAACTAAGACAAGCATTTATAAAAACTGGCTATACCGTGTCACAAAACCAATTATAGTAAATTTCAAACAACTATGAAGAGTAGCATCAGACTATACTCTTATACTATGCTGTCATTATAGAAATTCACAACTAAAACTGTATATTACATTCTAACATTTAAAAATTAATTCTAATCTGGCTCAAATTATTGAAAGGTTATAAGGTAAAAATAATATACTCTGTCTTTATATTATGAGAAAAATAAAATCTTCAATTGAAAATAGAGCAAAGATCTTATAAAAATGTAACATCATGTCCAACCTCGCTCATAAGCAAAAATAAAGAACATCTATCCTAAATATTATGCTCTTTCTATTGACAGAGCAGGAGATAGAAATCAAAGCAGTGAAGATGCTGAGACCAGAACACAAAATGGCACAAAGACCAAAGTGGTCCCAAGGAAGTTTTGCTCATTATTAAAGAATTTCAATTCTGTTTTACAAGAACTGTAGGTCTAAGCATCAAATCCAAACTTATGCATATGTGTGTTCGTGAGGCAAGGGATAGTACTCTCTACTATGAAGTCAACTTGGCAATAACAATTTTGAATCAAATTTTCTTTATCGCAGGACTCTGTAGATATCACTTCACTATGTTCTTTTTTTAGATACATTGTTTATTTTGGATTACAAAAATAGTTTTGTCTCTTTTTTTCCCCTTTATTGTCTGTCTTTCATTTTGCATTGTATTAATTCACTGGGTTTCTCAAAAAAAATCATGCGGTATTAACAATGGGTTTCTGATTAACTTAACATTATGGTGTCAATCACACCCAACACTATGTTCTTGTATGTATTGATCCATTAGTTTTTTTTTTCTATAAACTTTTCTTTCATCTCTTGGTTGGCTGGTATTTTAAATTAATTGATTTGTTTCTTTCCAGAATGGCTTATAAATATTTATTCTCTTATTCTCTCATGTGATGATTACTGATAAAAGTTATTTTTTAGTCATTTTCCATCATAAGTTTGTAGACATTGCTCCATTGACTGGATTTTTACTATAGAAAATTTGATGTAACCTAATTTTTTATTCAAAGACCTTTTATTCTTCTGGTGAATTTCTTATGGTGACTTTAAGAACATTCTTGTTCTTTCCCCAATAAATTTAAAATGGTACCTTTCAAAGTCTTCTGTCAGGACCAATATTTTTCTAAATGTGGATTATCTTTTACATCCAACCTAGATATTCCTTCTTGTGAAATTTTATCATCTATGGAATGCTTTAATAGTTTTTCCATTCCATTTGCTAGGTTCTCTCTGTCACCTTGTGGATGTTACTATCTTTCTTCTGTTGCTATTATCTTCTCCTTCTTTACTGTCTTTATTGTCTAAGTCATTTAAATTTAATGAAATTATCTGAAGGCAGGCAAGAGAGCTCAGAGGATTAAGGACCTGCTTAGGCAAGAGCAGGGACAGGGGTTCACACGTGCGAGGGACAGGGCTTGCTGGCCCCGTCCCTGGGGGCCCTGAGCTGGCTACTGAGAATGGGCATGGTGGCTCACGCCTGTAATCCCAGTGCTGGGGAGGCTGAAAACAGGAGGATCACTAGGAGTCTGAGCTGGGTAGTAAGACCCTGTACCAAATACAGAAAGAAAGAAAGAAAGAAAGAAAGAAAGAAGAAAGAAAGAAAGAAAGAAAGAAAGAAAGAAAGAAAGAAAGAGAGAGAGAAGAAAGAAAGAAAGAAAGAAAGAAAGAAAGAAAAAGAAAGAAAGAAAGAAAGAAAGAAAGACAGACAGACAGACAGACAGACAGACAGAAAGAAAGAAAGAAAGAAAGAAAGAAAGAAAGAAAGAAAAAAAGAAAGAAGAAAGAGAAGAAAAGAAAAGAAAGGAAGGAAGAATCTGCAATGCTTCCTGGATTTCAATGACTATATTTTCAGCCACGATTATCCTGAATTTTTCCCATTTCTAATGTATTTATCACTTTGCGGTGATAATATTTCATTCCTCCTCCTCTTCTCTCAGCTTTGCAAGCTCCATCTTCATCTTGTTCGGATGTTTCACCATGTGATTTCTGAACTATTCTGTACAGCACGAAATCCTTGCAAGGAATTGTCTTACAGACTTCTGCGTATTTTCCCCCAGAGTGGATTCTTCAGCTATCAACTCATTCTACGTTCCTTTCACTTCTAGTTACTCTTCCTGCTCTTACTATTATTTTTGGATGTCACAGTATGGCGACTTAAGTCTGATTCCTTAACTATGCTCCTGTTTAACAAAGCAGCTCTGTTCTCAGATGAAAGTAGACAGATTCTTTTTGTTTCCTTTTCTCACTTGGAATGTATTTCCTTGAATTCAAAACTTTGACCTAGGAACTAAGTATGAGATGCAATCCACTGACAACAGAGGCAGATCTCAGGCTGCGTGTAATCTTCATTGAAAAACATGGCTGCATCCTCTCCTATCAGATTCAGTTTAGAGAGGTCGGGGAGACAGCTCAGTGGAATAAGTGCTTGCCCAGTAAGCACAAGGTCCTGAGTTCGATCCCTGGTACAATAAAAAAAAAAAAAAGATTCAGTTTAGGGTTGGGGGTGGAGCTCAGTGCAAGACCCCTTGCCTGGCATGCATTCATTCCTGGGTCCCATCTCTAGTATGAGAGAGATATATTTAGTTAAGTGAGTAGCATTGGCCCTGAGGTTCAGATTATACCCCTAATTCAGTGTGGCATCATGGAAATTAGGTGTCACATAGCACCGTCTTTGTCATTTTTGTTTCCCCTTTTCATTCATCTTGTATCATCAGCTGTTTTACTTCCCGAGATAGAAATATTCCAAAATTTCTGTCAAGTTTTTATCCTTTTCCTTACCACTTAGAGAACACATCCTAAAATTCTCAAGATTTTATTCATGAATCTCTTTTCATATTTTACTCCTAAAAGTAGAAAATAAAATCACTTATTATTTTATTGCAAGTATGATGGTGTTGTATTTCTTTATTTGGTTACCACTGGCATTTTGTTATTGTTATTGCTATTTGTCCTGGTTTTAGTTCATTAAACATGAAAAAAAAAGTTTATATACTAAAGTCATTCCACTACATTTATCTGGAAATAAGTTGACAAGGAGGAATATATTGGTGAATAAAAATCATTATAAAACAATAATTGCAATTGTTGTATTATTAAAATATATCTTAAGTCGATTTGTATCTATATGTCTACACCATGTCTATCTTAACTATAGCACATAAATTTATAAATTTTAGAAATACATAAAAGTATATATTTTAATGTTAGTGTTGTTATTCTATCAAAGAATCCTTTTCACTTTCTCTCTATACCTGTCTATGTTTCATAAAATTTCTAGAAGAAACATTTGTTTCAAGGCATGCCATTGTTGCCTTTCCTCTGTGGTTTTATTTATAGCCTGCCTTTTTCCAAAATGTATTTGATGTGGGTTTCAGCAGAAGAAATATACAATGAGGTTAATGAAACAGAAAATCAAGATCAAGGGGAAAACAAAGAAAACAAATAACAAAATGGGGAGAAATGGCAGAGCTGCAAGATGAACTGACTTTGCAGCACAATGGGCTGCTGGGGCTGCACGTGTGCCCGTCAGGTCCTGCCTGGGCGTGCCCTGCTGGGGTCAGTGAGCTCCATTTGGGAGAAAGCCATCTCAGAAGGGAGCCAAGCAGACCGCACCTACACCTGCCCTTGAACACCACGGTTACTTTTCCACATAACCTACCAGAGAGCAGATTATGTAGTCATGTCATAAATGAACAAGTTGCCTTTTTGCACTTAAATCGAGCTTAGCCAGCAACATTAGGAAACAGCTATGAATATGCTAACAGTTTAAAATTTAAACTGTTCAGAGTTCAGTACATTAAATCAGACATTAACATTGAAAGCTAGCATGGGACAATTCAAAAATTGGCTAATTGTTCTCCTCTGTAGAGAGATCATTTTCACAAGACTATTTGTGAAGTTTGAAGTACACTACTGTCTACTCAGGGTTACACAGACACACAAGCTACCTTTCATGCTTCCACGTATACCTATATTATCCTTTCGTATGACTCTATTATTTCATTATGCATGGCAACAATCCATTTCATTACCTACCACCCACTACCCCAATCCTAATGCCTCCCCATTCTCTACCAGATAGAATACAAATGCCATAAACTGATACTCAAAACAGAAACATTAGGCTACACTCTGCCCACATAAATTATTTCTGACTCAAATTAGCAAAGATGTACATCAACCTAATAGATGGAGACATGTTGCTACATAAAATTCCCCTAACATGACTTTAATAAGGATAGATGCATAAATAACAATCAGTAATAAAATGTGGAGATTCATTTTTATGGGGCCCAAATAATGTAATGACTTATTCCTTTGTATATTATCAATATCTGTTAAAAGAAAAAAACACTAAAATGGCTGGGAATTGTGTGACTTGGGTCTTTGAGTAAACAGGAAATTTTACTTAGTCAAGCTAGGGAAGGTGCTCCAGGCAAGAAGAAAAACTGCACAAGTGTAAATACATGTTGTTTGTAGGGAACAGAGAACCATGCAGAGCTGCTGGAGAATAAGCAAACTAATTTGCTGCAAAGCTCCAGGGGCACCAGTGATGCTTTGCATGGGATGCTCCTCATATGGAAATCAATGGGAAGGCTTTCTTCCAGTGCTACACAGCATCAACCCTCCCCTGTGGGGACATGGAAATGACTAAACATGTGACTGGAAAGAGACAACTGGCTTAGCTTTAAGGGACTGTCTAAGGAACTTACATATTATTCTGTGGAAATTAATAGTCATCAGGAACTTTATGTCTTAAGATGACCTAACAATGTGTGAGTATCAAACCCAAAGTTTAATTTTAAAGATCACTCAAAAGGTAGTCAGGAAGATACTTTAGGGAGAGATATTAGGGGGGAGAAAGAAAGCAAAAGAGGAGTAGGATTAAGACCAAGATAAAGCAAAACCTATGCAACAAAAGTTGTAGCTTTTGGGTCTGATAAGGTCAGTCAAATCCACTCAGGATTTATCCTGAGATCCTGTACCTCAGATT
>NW_004524590.1:20113713-20120151 GCF_000260255.1 Octodon degus
CAGTCCCACCCCCTGGGTGCGGTGGCATGTTCCTGTAATCTCAGCAATTGGGAGGCTATAAACAGGAGGATCACTATGAGTCTGATCTTCGCAGTGAGATCCTGTAGATCCTACAGACCCTGTAGGCCCTGTCAAGAGAGAGAGAGAGAGAGAGAGAGAGAGAGAGAGAGAGAGACTAGAGCTCAGTTAGGAGTCCACTGAAATCATTTTTGTCAAGGGTTTTTGAAATCCTTCCATTGAGTAATGACAGGGAGTGAAGAAAACGGGACACATGACATTTTTTCATGTAGATTCCAGTAAATAATCCATAGATATCAGTGGTGAGACAAAATTGTCACTAAATCTGGGTAATAGATGGCTGAATGGGATAGGAGTTACACTCATGAAGACAAGAAAATCCAGGTAGGAGGTTTATGGGGAAAGATTAGGAGTTCCATCTAAGATATAAAAACCAAAAAGGCTCAAGGAACCTTAAGGTAAGTAGAGATAAAGTCTGGAATTTGTTCCTGGCTTCAAATAAAAATATGAGAATCATCACTCTGTAGATATTTGTGGGAAGTCATGGAGCTAGGCATCTACCAGTGAGTCCCTACATTTATTGTGGCTACTAGAAAAAATAGGTAAGCTAAAAAGTTATATAGTTTCAAGGAACATGGGAATTATGAAAATAAGTTAAAGAGAGGAACAAAAGGACAGGGACAGATGAGGCTTCCCATGTGAGAAAGGATCAGAGGCTGACTTCTTTCCTGGAGGCATCTGCTGAGTCTCAGCACAGCTTTGTGAAGGCTCAGACCCCTCTTAGAGCAACTTTTCAGGAATCGGGAGAGACCAGCAGAGCATAGAACAGCCTTGTGGACTGGCAAGAAAGATTGAAATCTGCACAAGCTTTCAACATAGCACTAGTTCTCCACATCCACCAGTTCTCCCAACACGACATCTGCTTGGCATGTAGCTACAGCAGCCAGAAGATCTGGGCCATGCCTGTGCACACAGAGACATTCGTAGTCATGCAGTGCTGAGAGCCCAGAGGCCTATGAGGATCCTATAATCCATGCAGGATAGCATCTTCACTCTTACTACACTCTTCACTACATGAAAAAAATAGTTTGAGATGGGTATGTAAAGGATAAAAACTGAAGTTATTTTTAACGATCGATTGGATTTGGTCAAACCACAAATCTTTTGTTCACTTAAAGACATCATTAAGACAATTAAAAAGGAAGCCACAGGCCAGCAGAAAATAGTTCTTGTGAATTTATTTGATGTAACTAGCATCCAAAATATGTAAAGAACTCTTAGATATCGAGAAAAGCCAAACTGCTCAACTAAAGTAAGTGTCAAAAGACTAAGAGGCCATTTTTTAAAAGAAGATATCAGAGTGACTACAAAGCTCACAGAAGGTACTTTAAAATAATCCCTGGAATGCAAATGGAAACCACAGAGATACTACCATATTATCACCAGAACGCACTCAGATCAAGACAGACAGCTGCAAGAACTGGTGAGGATATGGAGTCTTGGAGCCCTCATAAACAGCTGTTTTGTGTATAAAATAGTTGGAATTCAGCACCTCCTAAAAACATGTGAACAGAAGCTTTCTCTATAGCCTAACAATACAACTCCAAGCTAATTACCCCAGATGCTTAAAAACATATATCTTCAAAAAAAATCCTTGTAATGTTTTCTCATAGCAATTTTATTCACAATAACCAAAACCTGAAAGTATTCTCGACCAGCATTTCATACACTGAAATAGTAAACAACTAAGTGGAAAAGAGATGAAATTTGTATATTGGTGACAACATGGAAAAATTTCAAAAAGGTTACTATAAATGAAAGAGATAAAACATAAAAGAGTACCAACTTATTGATTCTTTTTTTAAAGTACCAGGGATTGAACTCAGGGCCTTGCGCTTGCCAGGCTTATTCTACTGAGCTATCTCCCCAGCCCAACTATATGATTTATATTAAGTACAAAAACACAAAAATTAGTACAATTGTCTGCCACATAGCAACATCCCAGTCAATAATGGATTGCACCAAGGGTGATATCGTAAGGTTATAACAAAGGTGAAAACCTCCTGTCACCCAATCATGTAATCAATTTCACCACTAGGAAATTTCAGATGAACACAAAATGAGAAGATTTCTATTTTTAAAAATGTCAGTATCATAAAACACAAAGAAAGGCTCATGGGAAGTTCCAGTTTAAGGTAAACTCTGGAGACTTAACAACTAAATACAATACCTAATTCTGAGTTGAATTCTGTACCGGAGGGAAGAATGTTGTGAAGGGTATCATTAAGACAACTGACAAAACTGGTAATAGACAACAGATTAGATGAAGTTATCATATCACTGTAAACTTATCAGGACAAATTTACCAAAAATTTCTTATTCCTTAAAAAGTTATAGGTAAAAGATCATAATGCCTATAGCTTATCTTGAAATGACACAAAGGGAAAACAAATAATAAAGCGTATAGAATAAGATGAATCTAAGTAGGTTTTCTTAGTACTGTTTTTAATTGTATAAACTTTTGTAAATTTTAAATTATATACAAATAAAAAGTTTTTAAATAATGTTATTAAAATGAAAGCATTATTAGTTAAAAACACTGTTAAAGGTCAATATTGAAAAGAAGGAGATTATAGAATGCTACATGTTGAATGACCATCCCAAATTATTAAAAGATATTATTTCTGGAGGGTTAGATTATGGGAGGATAGAAGAAAACATTAGCTATTTCTATATTATTTTCACATTATTTGGGGGAATATTAGTTCAGATTTTTTTGAAGTACAAGATAGTCATCAAAATATGATTTGACTCTTCTTTATTTTTCAACAGAGATAGAGAAAAAGCCACACTTTAAAACACTTAGTCTTATTTAATCGCTAAGATGCAGTCATGTACTCTGGAAAGCCTTCCAACAAAGAAAGGATTCTTTAGGTAGGACGAGACTCAACTGATAAATACAAGCCGTTAATATGTAGGCTATTAAAACATAAAGGAGGCTTCACCAACAAAACAAGAAACAGAAAGACTCACAGCTGAGCTGCAGGAACAATTGGAACCACAGGACAAAGGTCGCTGAATTTTTGTCTTCTGAATCTCTTTTCATATAAGCTCCCTGTCGCTCATAGCAGCCCATTTTCCTACAGAGGGCGGAAAACAAGGCTGCCCACAACCCTTTTGAAATTTGCCACTTAATGCATACACTCTTAAAAGGAGACAGACCCTGTCAGTTTTTGTTTTAAATGAGTCCAAGAAGGTAATAGATTGACCAAATTAGGCTCAGGCTTCTTCGCTAGACCAAGCAACTAAAGTGCGGGGTGTGGACCAATGGGAGTGGGGTTCCCACCATTGGCTCAAGAGTCGAAATTGCACACAAACATGGAAGTTCCTTCAGGAATCACAGAAGATAGGGGTGATGCTGTACTGCTCCATAATCCTTAGTTTTCAGTTCCCATATCACGTTTGCTAGTGGCATGGTTATTCTGGTGCATACTGTAAATTCTCAGTACATGTGGAAGACCATATGGGTGACTCTCCTTCAAGGAGGAGCAGTTGTCTCCATTTTGGATACACCTGACCCTATTTCCATGTACTGATCAGTACAAAGCTGGCTAGGACATTTCCTTGTCCCCTCATTTGGCTTTCAGCCCAGCCAATGTGGTGATGGTAGTCTTAGAAGATGACACGTGTGTTTTCCTGAGCCTTCGTTGTTCCCTTTTGTGAGCCGGGATTAAGAGCCAATGGTCCATGCTGTGGGCTGAGATTGAGCCTCGAGTTAGAGGCTATGATATCTTGGGGCTTGAAGCCTTGCACACCAGAGCTGAAGCACTGACCCCAAAACATTAGATACCCTCTCAATTATGTTACACAGATTACTTTCTGCATAGTCTTCTCTCTGCGTATTGCAGAGGGGATGGCAGGCCTCCTACTCAGCCCCGTTCACAGCATTCCTGTACTTCCTGCCATTCTCACAGTCACTCCTTCTCAAGTCGTTCCCTTCTTGTAGAACTAACAAAGCCTGGGATCAGCCCTAAGTCAAACTCTTTGCTCCAGCTAGCAATCATCATGACTGGACTTAGGACCACTTGGCTCCCCATAAGTACAAATACGCCTTAGTGTCTTTATTCACACCATGGTTTGCAATGGAAGAGGTAGATCAGAATTAACTCACTAGAATTCCAATAACTTTTTTAGCCTCCTTTTTTCATACAAACATTCAGAAAGGTCTGATTCATAGCTTTCACACATTTAGAGGTATTTCTTCCCTGAGAAACATCACCACCTGCCAGACAGCACATACACTTCTGAGTTAGAGTTTTAACTCCTCCAGCCTTGTAAGTTTCAATAATTCCAACTCCTGGTCTTTGCTGACCCCATCCTACAATTACCGCTCCTTGCAACCTTGATACTGCCCAGAGGTCAGCAAACCTTTCCAGAAAAGGATTAAGCAAATAGTAAATACTTTAGGCTTTGCTATAACACCCAAATTCCCACCAATAATATGTAAGCAAATGAGAATGGCTGTGTTTAATGAAACTGTGTTTACAAAAAAACAGTTTAATCCAGATTTTTCCTCCAGCTGGTAACCGGTAGATTCCTGCTTTCTTACTTTTTTTTTTCACTGTTGCAGGCAACTGCTTAACCATTTCAAACCTAATTAAAAATGTTTTATGTTAAATTGTCTATGTTCAGTTAATTTTTTTGGTTTTGTTTTCATTTATTATTTGGTACAGGGTCTCACTACACAGTTAAGACTCATAGTGATCCTCCTATTTTTTCAGTCTCCCCAATGCTGGCACTACAGGTGTGCACCACCACATCCAAACTCAGTTGCCAGCTCAGTGAGCCCCAGGGGCAGGGCCGGCACGGCATGCGGGACTAGCGATCGAACCTTGGTCTCTGCGCTTGCCAAAGCAGGCACTTAATCCACTGAGCTATCTCACTGGCCCTAGTTTTGTTTTTCATTTGTTCTACCAGATGAAGTTTCTCTGATTTAGTTTTATTAAAGTGGAATATAAATAAAACTTTATTAAAGTTTTATTTAATATATTTGCCTCATCCTTTCTGTATTATTTGCATTCTTTATAAACATACACATTTAGAAAACTAGAACCTCATATGTGCTCTTCTTGATAAGTATGTAGTAGTGCCTTTCCTCCTTTTAAGCAGTACAAGGAGGTTATTTATATGTGAAATATTTCATTCAAATTTTCTGTGGAGAGGAAATAGTTGTGCTCTCAGAAATAATCATTGTTCCATCCTGAATTTTTGCTCTGACTCTGGTAAATTTGTGCTTTAAACATGTATTTTTAGAACAAGCAAAAGAATAATAACTACACTGCCAGCCTCAGGATGGCTATAAAAACAAATTAGATAATGGGTGGAAAAATGTTTTGCACAGCGAAAAGTACTGCAGGGCTATGAGAGGGTAAAAGGAATCACAAAACCCTTTCAGCCTCCCTCATCAAGGCTCTTAATGCACCTTAGGGACAAAATTCCATCTATTTATTACCTAATCTTTATGTGCATTTCTCTTGTAAGCAGATATTCATCTTGCGTTTCCTGAGCTTCCTGCATTATGTGCGGACAAGAGGGCAAACAGGTGCCATGACACATACCTCATGATGCCAACACCCCTGACCACCTAACCCTTGGCAAATGCCCAGACACTGAGAGCTGCCAGGGGTCTAGGTCCTCACCTTGCTTCCTTGTCATTAATGGCCACCAAGAGAATCCACTACCACGGAAGCACTGCATCCCAAGGAAGTCCTTACTAGAGATGTGCATGGAGAAAGGAGTTTATATTATACCTTAGAGCAGAAGTTCTTAATATAGATTCTGTGATACTGGTTGGGCAAAAATACTCTTAACAATAATGTAGGCACCAGGGTTAGCTCTCTCTATAGTTCTTCCAGGGATAGCAATCATTGGTTCTTTTTATATAGTCTTTATCCAGAAATACATTGTCTATGTTCACCACTACTTTGAAATTTCTAGTAGCTATTAGACCAGTACAAGTGTCCCGACCGGTGGGTTAGTCAACGAGGACCCTAGAGAGGGAGTGGGGATGAGAAGGGACAGGAGACACTAAGAATGGAGACAAGACAGGATTCTGATCAAGTCTCGTTTATTCAGGGGAGGTGCTGGGTATATATAGGGAGTGTAGGAATGAGGAAGTCTTGGCTCTAGGGGGTCAGCAGGTATCTAGGCAATGGGGGAAGGTGCCACTCCAGGGCATAGCAGGTGATTCACGGGGATTGGGCAAGGTGGGAAGGACCATAAACTTAACTCAGCAGGGGAATAGAAACTTAAGAAAACGGCTGACACTATTATAAAATGGATACCAGTTAATGGCTTCCCACATACAAGTCCTTTTTATTACAAGTATTAATAATGAGCCATATATGTTATTATACGTCA
>NW_004524590.1:20120251-20138409 GCF_000260255.1 Octodon degus
TGATTTATATTAAGTACAAAAACACAAAAATTAGTACAATTGTCTGCCACATAGCAACATCCCAGTCAATAATGGATTGCACCAAGGGTGATATCGTAAGGTTATAACAAAGGTGAAAACCTCCTGTCACCCAATCATGTAATCAATTTCACCACTAGGAAATTTCAGATGAACACAAAATGAGAAGATTTCTATTTTTAAAAATGTCAGTATCATAAAACACAAAGAAAGGCTCATGGGAAGTTCCAGTTTAAGGTAAACTCTGGAGACTTAACAACTAAATACAATACCTAATTCTGAGTTGAATTCTGTACCGGAGGGAAGAATGTTGTGAAGGGTATCATTAAGACAACTGACAAAACTGGTAATAGACAACAGATTAGATGAAGTTATCATATCACTGTAAACTTATCAGGACAAATTTACCAAAAATTTCTTATTCCTTAAAAAGTTATAGGTAAAAGATCATAATGCCTATAGCTTATCTTGAAATGACACAAAGGGAAAACAAATAATAAAGCGTATAGAATAAGATGAATCTAAGTAGGTTTTCTTAGTACTGTTTTTAATTGTATAAACTTTTGTAAATTTTAAATTATATACAAATAAAAAGTTTTTAAATAATGTTATTAAAATGAAAGCATTATTAGTTAAAAACACTGTTAAAGGTCAATATTGAAAAGAAGGAGATTATAGAATGCTACATGTTGAATGACCATCCCAAATTATTAAAAGATATTATTTCTGGAGGGTTAGATTATGGGAGGATAGAAGAAAACATTAGCTATTTCTATATTATTTTCACATTATTTGGGGGAATATTAGTTCAGATTTTTTTGAAGTACAAGATAGTCATCAAAATATGATTTGACTCTTCTTTATTTTTCAACAGAGATAGAGAAAAAGCCACACTTTAAAACACTTAGTCTTATTTAATCGCTAAGATGCAGTCATGTACTCTGGAAAGCCTTCCAACAAAGAAAGGATTCTTTAGGTAGGACGAGACTCAACTGATAAATACAAGCAGTTAATATGTAGGCTATTAAAACATAAAGGAGGCTTCACCAACAAAACAAGAAACAGAAAGACTCACAGCTGAGCTGCAGGAACAATTGGAACCACGGGACAAAGGTCGCTGAATTTTTGTCTTCTGAATCTCTTTTCGTATAAGCTCCCTGTCGCTCATAGCAGCCCATTTTCCTACAGAGGGTGGAAAACAAGGCTGCCCACAACCCTTTTGAAATTTGCCACTTAATGCATACACTCTTAAAAGGAGACAGACCCTGTCAGTTTTTGTTTTAAATGAGTCCAAGAAGGTAATAGATTGACCAAATTAGGCTCAGGCTTCTTCGCTAGACCAAGCAACTAAAGTGCGGGGTGTGGACCAATGGGAGTGGGGTTCCCACCATTGGCTCAAGAGTCGAAATTGCACACAAACATGGAAGCTCCTTCAGGAATCACAGAAGATAGGGGTGATGCTGTACTGCTCCATAATCCTTAGTTTTCAGTTCCCATATCACGTTTGCTAGTGGCATGGTTATTCTGGTGCATACTGTAAATTCTCAGTACATGTGGAAGACCATATGGGTGACTCTCCTTCAAGGAGGAGCAGTTGTCTCCATTTTGGATACACCTGACCCTATTTCCATGTACTGATCAGTACAAAGCTGGCTAGGACATTTCCTTGTCCCCTCATTTGGCTTTCAGCCCAGCCAATGTGGTGATGGTAGTCTTAGAAGATGACACGTGTGTTTTCCTGAGCCTTCGTTGTTCCCTTTTGTGAGCCGGGATTAAGAGCCAATGGTCCATGCTGTGGGCTGAGATTGAGCCTCGAGTTAGAGGCTATGATATCTTGGGGCTTGAAGCCTTGCACACCAGAGCTGAAGCACTGACCCCAAAACATTAGATACCCTCTCAATTATGTTACACAGATTACTTTCTGCATAGTCTTCTCTCTGCGTATTGCAGAGGGGATGGCAGGCCTCCTACTCAGCCCCGTTCACAGCATTCCTGTACTTCCTGCCATTCTCACAGTCACTCCTTCTCAAGTCGTTCCCTTCTTGTAGAACTAACAAAGCCTGGGATCAGCCCTAAGTCAAACTCTTTGCTCCAGCTAGCAATCATCATGACTGGACTTAGGACCACTTGGCTCCCCATAAGTACAAATACGCCTTAGTGTCTTTATTCACACCATGGTTTGCAATGGAAGAGGTAGATCAGAATTAACTCACTAGAATTCCAATAACTTTTTTAGCCTCCTTTTTTCATACAAACATTCAGAAAGGTCTGATTCATAGCTTTCACACATTTAGAGGTATTTCTTCCCTGAGAAACATCACCACCTGCCAGACAGCACATACACTTCTGAGTTAGAGTTTTAACTCCTCCAGCCTTGTAAGTTTCAATAATTCCAACTCCTGGTCTTTGCTGACCCCATCCTACAATTACCGCTCCTTGCAACCTTGATACTGCCCAGAGGTCAGCAAACCTTTCCAGAAAAGGATTAAGCAAATAGTAAATACTTTAGGCTTTGCTATAACACCCAAATTCCCACCAATAATATGTAAGCAAATGAGAATGGCTGTGTTTAATGAAACTGTGTTTACAAAAAAACAGTTTAATCCAGATTTTTCCTCCAGCTGGTAACCGGTAGATTCCTGCTTTCTTACTTTTTTTTTTCACTGTTGCAGGCAACTGCTTAACCATTTCAAACCTAATTAAAAATGTTTTATGTTAAATTGTCTATGTTCAGTTAATTTTTTTGGTTTTGTTTTCATTTATTATTTGGTACAGGGTCTCACTACACAGTTAAGACTCATAGTGATCCTCCTATTTTTTCAGTCTCCCCAATGCTGGCACTACAGGTGTGCACCACCACATCCAAACTCAGTTGCCAGCTCAGTGAGCCCCAGGGGCAGGGCCGGCACGGCATGCGGGACTAGCGATCGAACCTTGGTCTCTGCGCTTGCCAAAGCAGGCACTTAATCCACTGAGCTATCTCACTGGCCCTAGTTTTGTTTTTCATTTGTTCTACCAGATGAAGTTTCTCTGATTTAGTTTTATTAAAGTGGAATATAAATAAAACTTTATTAAAGTTTTATTTAATATATTTGCCTCATCCTTTCTGTATTATTTGCATTCTTTATAAACATACACATTTAGAAAACTAGAACCTCATATGTGCTCTTCTTGATAAGTATGTAGTAGTGCCTTTCCTCCTTTTAAGCAGTACAAGGAGGTTATTTATATGTGAAATATTTCATTCAAATTTTCTGTGGAGAGGAAATAGTTGTGCTCTCAGAAATAATCATTGTTCCATCCTGAATTTTTGCTCTGACTCTGGTAAATTTGTGCTTTAAACATGTATTTTTAGAACAAGCAAAAGAATAATAACTACACTGCCAGCCTCAGGATGGCTATAAAAACAAATTAGATAATGGGTGGAAAAATGTTTTGCACAGCGAAAAGTACTGCAGGGCTATGAGAGGGTAAAAGGAATCACAAAACCCTTTCAGCCTCCCTCATCAAGGCTCTTAATGCACCTTAGGGACAAAATTCCATCTATTTATTACCTAATCTTTATGTGCATTTCTCTTGTAAGCAGATATTCATCTTGCGTTTCCTGAGCTTCCTGCATTATGTGCGGACAAGAGGGCAAACAGGTGCCATGACACATACCTCATGATGCCAACACCCCTGACCACCTAACCCTTGGCAAATGCCCAGACACTGAGAGCTGCCAGGGGTCTAGGTCCTCACCTTGCTTCCTTGTCATTAATGGCCACCAAGAGAATCCACTACCACGGAAGCACTGCATCCCAAGGAAGTCCTTACTAGAGATGTGCATGGAGAAAGGAGTTTATATTATACCTTAGAGCAGAAGTTCTTAATATAGATTCTGTGATACTGGTTGGGCAAAAATACTCTTAACAATAATGTAGGCACCAGGGTTAGCTCTCTCTATAGTTCTTCCAGGGATAGCAATCATTGGTTCTTTTTATATAGTCTTTATCCAGAAATACATTGTCTATGTTCACCACTACTTTGAAATTTCTAGTAGCTATTAGACCAGTACAAGTGTCCCGACCGGTGGGTTAGTCAACGAGGACCCTAGAGAGGGAGTGGGGATGAGAAGGGACAGGAGACACTAAGAATGGAGACAAGACAGGATTCTGATCAAGTCTCGTTTATTCAGGGGAGGTGCTGGGTATATATAGGGAGTGTAGGAATGAGGAAGTCTTGGCTCTAGGGGGTCAGCAGGTATCTAGGCAATGGGGGAAGGTGCCACTCCAGGGCATAGCAGGTGATTCACGGGGATTGGGCAAGGTGGGAAGGACCATAAACTTAACTCAGCAGGGGAATAGAAACTTAAGAAAACGGCTGACACTATTATAAAATGGATACCAGTTAATGGCTTCCCACATACAAGTCCTTTTTATTACAAGTATTAATAATGAGCCATATATGTTATTATATGTCAAATTTGTTTCTTACTTAAGACAACATTGCATTACAACACATACTGTGACGTTCATATTACTTAGTTAAGTGAAATTCTGTATCATTTGCAATTTTATGTTTTAATACTCTTTTGTACTTTAAAAAATAAAAAATTTAAAAACAGCTATCTTAAATATATTTCCTCTGTATTCCTATGTATTTTATTTTTTGCATTTAGAGGGATCTATCGGCTTAAGCAAACTGCCAATACCTACATGAGCACGTAAAAGGTTAAGAACCCTTGATTTACAATAGGGGGGAGGGGCAGGATGGCACAGTGGTAAGCAGCAGAGAAAGAGCCTCTCTGAGGATCTCTACCCAGACACTGGAATCTAGCACCGTGAGGAAGACAAGGAGGGGGGAAGTGGGTCCCCTGAACCCAAGAAGGATTTGAACTATGAATTGAAGACCACAGAGGGTGTGAAGAGAGAAATTGCAATGAAAAAAAAAAAAGGAGATGGCCAGCGGTGCCTTCTCCCTGAGAGGAGGCTTCCTATGTAAGATGAATGGTTCAAACCTCTGGACACATGGCAGTCGCTGGTGACCCCAGAATCCTCCAGAAAGAGATGCAGCTTTGAAGGGAAGCAGACATGAAGGACCGTGCCAGCTGATGGTGAGGGTGGCTTAATAGATGCAGAAAAATCTTTTAACAAAGTCCAGCACCTGTTCCTGATAGAAAGCCTACAGAAAATTGGAATACATGGGCTTTGTCTCAGTCCGATAAAACCCATCTATGACAAATCAGCAGCCAGCATCATATTAAATGGACAAAAACTGAAAGCTTTCTCTCTAAGATCAGGAACAAGACAAGGAGACTGTCTTTACTCTCATTCAACATAATCCTGGAGGACTGGGTAGATAGCTCAGTGGCATAAGCACCTGCCTGGCAAGTGCAAGGTCCCAAGTTCAGTCCCTGGTACTGCATGCTGTGCTTGCCTTGGAACCCTGGGTGCTCCATGCTAGCGCTGAACCTAGTGTGATGACCCATACCTATAATCCCAGCAGTAGGGAGGCTGAGACAGGAGGCTTACTATGACTCTGAGCTGCATAACAAGTCCCTGTCTCAAAAAAATAAAAATAAAAATAATTTAAAAAGCAATCCTGGAAACTTTAGCCAGAGGAATCAGACAAGACAAAGTAATAAAGGGAACAATGATAGGAGAGGAAGAAGTTAAATTATCATTATTGGCAGATGACATGATACCCTACATAGAAGACCTCAAAAATTCTACTAAAATTGCTATATTTAATAAGTAAATTCAGTACTGTATCTGGATACAAGTCAATAGTAAAAAATTAATAGCCTTCTTGTACATGTATAAAAAACTCACTGAGAAAGAAATTAGGAAAGCAACACCCATCACAATAGCATCCAAAAACATTACATGCCTAAGAATCAATCTAATGAAGGATGTGAAAGACCTCTACATTGAAAACTGCAGTACTCAAAAAAGAAGATTGAAGCAGATGCCAGAAAATACAAAGATATACCTTGCTGTTGTGTAGGAAGAACTCATATAATGAAAATGGCTGTACTTCCAAAACTGTTATACAGATTTAATGCAATTCTGATTGAAATTCCAACAGCATATCTCACAGAACTAGAGAAAACAATTCTAAAATTCATTTGGAACCAGAAGAAACCTAGAATAACAAGGCAATTCTGGGCAATAAAAGCAAGGCAATGAGCATCACAATCCCTGGCTTGAAATCATATTATAAAGCTACTGTGATAAAAACAGCATAGTACTGCCAAAAATGACCAAAAAATCAATGGAACAGATTAGGAGATGCATAAACAACCCCAGACATACTCAGCTACCTTACCTTTGAGAAAGGTGCCAAACACATTCACTGGAATGAAGATGGCCTCTTTAATAAATGAGCTGGAAAAACTGGCTCTGCACAAGCTGAAGATTAAAATTGGAGCCATATCTGTCACCATGCACTAAAATAAACTCAAACAGAATCAAAGACCTAAATAGCAAAACAGAAACATTAAATCTGTTGGAAGATAGAATAGCTAAAACTCTTCAAATGTTGGTGTAGGCAAACATTTTATGAATAAAACCCTGATCACACAGGTACTATCACAAAGAATCAACAACTGGGATCTCATCTTATAAAATGCTTTTGCACAGCAAGAGAAAGCACCAACAGTGTGAAAAGACAACCTGCAATGTGGGAAAAAAATGTTTTCCAGCTGTTTACACGACAAAAGATTAATATCTAGTGCATATAAAGAACTAAAAACAAAAATCAGACATCCCAAATTTAAAGACTCAATCAAAACATGGGCATCTGAGATGAATACGCACTTCTCAGATGAAATACAAATAGAAAATAAATATATGAAAAAATATCCAACATAATTGGTAATTCAAGAGATGTCACTTGAAACAGCACTGATTCCATCTCACCCTGGAAAGAAAGACTAACATCAGGAAATCTACCAATACCAAATGCTGGAGAGGTTGTGGGGGGAAAGAAACACTTCTCCACTGCTGATGGGAGTGTAGACTGCTGCAACCATTGTAGAAATCAGTGTGGAGATTCCTCAGAAAACTAGGATTAGAGGTTGCATTTGATCCAGATATTCCCCTTCAGGATATTGTCCCAGAGGAATTAAAAACATCATACCACGTGAAATATGTGCACCCCTTGTTTATAGCAACACAATTTGTAATAGCTAGACCTCAGAGACAACGCAAATGTCCATCAACCTAAGAATGGATAAAAAAGATGTGGTCTTATTTCTCAGTCATAAAAAAGAATAAACTGGAGACTCTTACAGGTAAATGAATGCAACTTGAGACCATACACATCATTGAAACAAGCTACATGCACATATGTAAACACTGTATTGTTTCCCCAGCATGAGAAACTGAAAGAGTAAATAAGATCCAAAATGCTCAATAGATACTGAAAAATGGAAAAAGACTTCAAAAGCAAGGAGAAACTGGGATGGGGGAATGGAGAAAAGAAGGAAGGGAAAAAAAAATATATATATATATGATAGTTAAGATAGTTACACTACTAATTTATCTTAGTTTATTGAAAAGAAACATTTATGCTAATATTGTTGGACAATTAAATGCTGATATTTTGTACTCTGAGTAACTAATTTAAAGAATACAATATGCAGTGTGTTAACCATTTTGAAATGGTCTTGTTTTGAAATTTGGTTTATTTTCTTTTCTTTAAAATAAAAAGATAAATATTAAAAAAGATAATAGTTCCATTTTCCCATGGTGTTTCACTCTCATCTTTGTTTCCGTCTCTATCTCGAGGCCCTCTGGGTCTTCTCTCTTTGCTTCCACACATGCACTCTAGTTTCAGAATTTGCACCCCACTTGACTAAATTGATCACTTCGGCAACCTTGTCAGTTATGGTGCTCAGCAAAATGGGGGTCTCTATAGACATAAAAATCCCCTTCTTTTGAATGTATTTTGCAGATTATGTTTTTGCTCTTGAAGAAAGTGTTGGTGTCTTAACCATTGTATCATGGACATATTAAACTTCTCTACTCAAGAGTAATTATGATGAATTACTGTAGAAAATAAAACCTCAGTCACAAGGCTTTACAGAAAACTTTGTTACTAAAAAATCTACTGCAGGAAAGAATGAAGCAAACACACACAATACAAAATTCAGAACCAATTTATCAGCTCCTTTATTAGAATTTCTAGACACATAATTCAAATCACCAAAATAAACAGAATTTTAAGCATATTAAATCAACAATCAAGACGATCATGAAAAGTATGCTAACATGGCAAGCTCTTCTGTGAAGTTCTTAAAATAGAGCCTGGGCACTGACTTCCATAGAAGGTCAAAAGTGTTTTCCCATGAAATGTAAAGCACACTCACTATTCTTGTTTTCCGTATTATAAAACAGCACTTTATATAACATGTAACTTTATTCTCCAAGGACAAGGATGCAGGTAAAATTTCTTCTGCAGAATAGGGTCTCTATCTTAATGCACCAAATTCACAATGTTGTTTGTCTTTGCATGACATGGATAAATAAATATCACATGCTAGCCATCTATCACGTCAAGGAATTTCAGGTATTAAGGGAGCTGTTTTTCCTAGTGAGGAGTGGCAAGTTACAACAACAAGCTAAGATTATTGACCATTATACAAGATATATTAAAACTCATTGCCCTCCCAGTTCATAAGACCTGAGATATTTGCCCTTGAAGAAAGTGTTGGCATCTTAGCCACTGTTTTATGGGCATATTAAACTTCTCTATTCAAGAGTAATTATGATGGAAGACCTCCTTATAGCCCTCACTGTGTTTGTGACAAATGAAATAAAACAAGAAAACAGTAACTTTTCCTTATGTCCTCACATTTGAAAAGATATTTTCATTAAATTCTGAATTCTAATGTGGTCACTATTTTCTGCCTAAGGATGTGGTTTTCTAGCTTCCATGTTTGTCATGATGAGTCAGGTCAGGCCACTAATAGCTTCTTTGGTGGTATATGGTTTGTGTCTGGGTGTCCCTCCATAGCTTCATGTAGTCATGGGGTATGAGCTTTTCAAAAGGCAGTATGTTAAATTTCTTGTTTTCATACCCTCATCTCAGGACACAGAGTTAGATTTCCAGTCCAACCCAACAGGAGACCAGGGTCCTACTCACTTCATAAACATCCTCAGCCTGGACAAGACAGGGTCACAAGGATGGTGTGAGTGCCACAGTTACCCTAAAGCAAGTAGCTTATATCCAGTACAAGAGAGGAAAAGAGGCTTGCTCTCACCCTCCTTTCACTCTTGTTCCTTTGCTGTCTCCTGCCTCCTTCAACTGCTGTCCCTCCCCACATCACCCTGCCTTGGAGCCAGCAGAAGAGACTAGAACCTCCGCAGACTACGAGCTAAAGAAACCTTTCCTCCCCTAATGTGGAGCATCAGATATTTTGTCTCAGCGATGTGAGAAAAGTAACTAAGGTAGATAATGATTCATATTTTCTCTCTTCTGGCCTTTAAGTCATTTTTCTATATTCCCTGGATTTTAGTGTACTTCTTGAATCCATCTGCTGAGAAATAATCTCAACAGTTATTTTTTATTACGTTGCTTCTATACCAGTCTCCATTTCTGCTATTTCTGGAACTTCGATTATATGGAAGCTGGATCTTCACCTGTAGCCGTTGTCTCCCAGTTGCTTTTTGTATTTTCCAACTCAGTGTCTCTACACTGCCCTCTGTACATTTCTCTTACTGAGTCTTTGACCTGAAAATTACATACTCCCTTGTCAGATTTTCAGTGCTTTTAAAATTTTACAACAGTATTTTGTACAGCATTCCTGACAGTTATCATCGTTGTGTTACATATTTAGTCCACTCTGTTCCTACAAATTCATGCCTGAGGCTGATGGTTGATGCATAAGGTTATGCTTATATGCTGGAAAATTTATCCCATAAAATTTTATCCTAGGCCTATACTATTTCTTGGATTTTTAAAATATATAAATATATCTTTTATCTAATATTAAAAGCTTTTGGGGGGACCTGCTGGTTAGTTCAGTTGTTTAAGGACCTGCTTATGCAAACACAGTCAGGCGCAGGATACTGAGGTTGAACCCCCAGCTCCACATGCCTTACCAGACCAGCCCTTAAGGCAGCCTGAGCCAGTCAAATAAAAGGGGGGGGGCTTTTGAGCTTGATGGATTTGCACTCTCTTTCATCATCTTAAGTAGCTTACAATTGTTACTAACATTTACAACAGCAGCAACTTGAATTTTGAACATTTCTCAGGTTTGCCTGACTTAACATAATGTCATCCTAAGGATAGAAAGTAAAATAATGCACATAATGAACTAATTCTGACATCTTTCCAGGATTCTCTGAGCTAGCGTCCAATAATAGTCATCACTGGATAAACATTGCTAAATGATTAAAGTTATTTATCAATCTACATTCTGTGTGAGCTTTCAAAAGATGTACCTAAAGTTCTGCTTAGCCTTATTGTTCTTGCATAGTCTTCAATTTGAAGGTATTCATGTTCTAACAAATAATAGCTCTAAATTCTCCAGAGAGAGTAGTTTTCACTACTAGTTTTTTCTTCATGGAAATTATTGAGATAGTGAGAAAATTCCCAAGTATAACATTAAAAGATGCCAATCAATTGTGTTCCTGATTATTGAGTTTCTAATAATACTAGAACTTACATGTTTTTACATATTCAATGAAATTTTTACTTTATTAAATTCTCAGCTGGTATTAGAAATTATTAGCTTTATACTTTTCCTTAACCGGAATATTTTCTTTCTTTTAAAATGATCAATAATTATTCCTTAACTTAAATAATAAATTCCATTTTGCATTATAGCAGATTGTATAATTCATAAATCAGTCATACTCCTAATCACTGTTACTTTGAATCAGTAGCAGTTAGTCTTTCATCTTCCTTTAAATATTTTAAAGAATCTCGTATCTCAGTTCACATACTGTTAACAATCTATTATTAGTAATCTTACATTTAATTAAAGATAATCTTAGTATAGAATGCCAAGTTCTGAGAGGCTTTTTATAGAAACAAAAATTTTATTAGCATGCTATCATAAAAATTCTAACTTGTAAGAGCAAATTGAGAATATTAGCAAATACACCAGATAAAGCACATGGCTCCATATGCAGTAGAAAAATGTGACAGATACTACATCTAAAATTTTACTCAAAGTAAAAGAAAGAACTACATGCAACCAAAATCCAGTTGCTTAAGAGGAAAGTGAAAAACTTGTAAAAGAAAACTTTAAAACCTTCCTGAGGGCTGGACAGATAGCTCAGTGGACTAAAGCGCCTGCTTAGGCAGCTGCAGGGACCAGGTTCGATCCCCAGTGTGCAGTGCCAGCCCCGCCCCGGGGTGCACTGAGAGGGCGACTGAGACTGGGCTTGGTGGTGCGCACCTGTAATCCCAGCACTTTGGAAACTGAAAACAGGAGGATCGCTAGGCATCTGTTCTGTGTAGTGAGGCCCTGTAGAACCTATACTAAATACATTTTTAAAAAAATAAATCCTGAAAGGCATAATAGCAAAGATTTGGAAACATGCAAGGCCTAGTAATAAGAGGTGGCTTGAATAATCCTCATTGTCACACACCACAGTACTGTAGGACTAGAAGGAGAAGGTGGAGGTTGTCTATGGATGACAATAGGAAATTTGAAGTCATTCTAGTAAGTGAGGAAAGCAAAGAATCTAACTGTGTTAAATTCTAACTACGCTGAATTGTATATTAAGAAGGAAAAGAGACTTCATATGTGCTTATATACAAAGGAGAGCAGTGGGGTGGCCGGTGTCACGCTCACAGTTACCTGCAGGGAAGGAGCTTGACGAAGGGGAAGGAAAAGAGAGAAAAAGGAAACATTTTAGTGCATATCTTCATGTTGCTCTTTTTTATTTTCCTGAAGCATGAAGCTGTATTATCTAGTAATATAAAGTAAATTTTATCCAAATATTCAAGCAGAAATATTTCTCTAAATGCGTATTTTTTAGATAGCAGGGTTTGGTTAACATCAATTTACAGGAAACCATTTCTTACCAATGTGGCCAGCATAACAGAATTACAATAAATCACAATTGAAATCCCATATTACATTACATATGCATAAAGAATTATTATTTTCCTCATGGAGAAAAAATATTCTTGCTATTAAAGTAAAAATATGTTACATTTTTGTATGTTCATGTTTGTAACTATGTTTTACAGTTTAAAGTTTTACCCTGCTCCACTCTGTTTCTACCTGATATTGTACAAAGGCCCCCATATTTGAAAAATCTGTTACAGCAAAACAAGATTCACAAAAGACTCTACACAAAACTACCTACATGTTTTTGCTCTTTTTAGTCATGACTTTTTATTCCTTTAAATGTGTCCTCTTACCAACAAATCAAAAGTTTCTAAGCATAAGATTAAGCTGGAAAAACAGAATTCTTGTTGGTAAGGCAGTCTAATTTAGAAATTTGTTTTATTTTTTAAAAAAATTAAACTTTTTTTCTTGACCAAAAAAATACCCACGGGCTGCAAATGTAGCTCAGTGGCACAGCACCTACCTGGCAAGCTCAAGGCCCTGCGCTCAATTTCCGGCACACACACACACACACACACACACACACACAAACTAAAACAGGAAAGTACCCAGACTTTTTATGCAACACTCTTTCATGACTTTATCAATAAAATTTTGTAATAGAACAAAATATTTCTAAGTTGATCATGGAGAATGCTATAAGTAGTTGCTCTTGAAGGGAAAAAACAATGTTATATAGTATTCAAAAAATCTGTTTTTGAATCTTTGGGGAACCTGCTGTGCATGATCCAATATTACATTAGTGGTCATTCACAGGCAATTGCAGGGCTGCTCTGTCACCAGCCTACTGTTCTACTATATGATGTCACTGTTGGAGCATGTGGCCTGTGTGTAACCACAACCACTTGTTTGGCCCTCCTCCAATCTGATTCTACCTGAGGACCTCACCTACCCCAAGAAAAGGCTCTAAAATGAAATATTTACAGTATGATCACCAACAATAAAAGGGTCACACATAAAAACCCAGCAAGGACTTATTTTCCAGTGCATATACAGGATTTGTTTTTTAACTGGAGAACTAATTTTTAAAAACTACTTGCTGGAGTGTTAAGGAAGATGCGAGAAAGAGCTCAGACTCAGGGATGAGCACAATGGCAAAGAGCCAACTGGAAATTCTTTCTGGCTATCAGAGCCGGCTCCAGTGAAGGTCAATATGCCCATAGGAATACTGAAACCCAGCACTTTATAAGCCCCACGCTAAGTCCTGAGCCATTGGGTCTTTGTTCACTAAGATTGTTTGAAACCTCCCTATAGGTGTCACATGATTTTCATTCAATCAAGTGCGTGCCACAGGTTTAACCCCCTTTCCCTCTAGAGGAGGGGTCAACAAGTATTTTCTGCAAAAGGCCAGATGGCAAGTATTTTAGGCTTTGTGGGCCTTGCCGTCTCTGCACCCCTATTTACCTGTGCCAGAGATAGTTCAGAAGCAGCTGATATGGCAGTGCTACAAGGAAACCCAATATACCATGATATTTGACTTCATATAATTTTCCCATTTCATGAAACAATCATTCCTTCATCTATCATTTAGAAATGTGTAAAAGCATTCATAGTAGGTATTCCTCATAGTAAGAGGTGGTAGGCCATCGTTCAGCAACTCTGGTGTTGAGGAAAACAGCTGGAATATAAACTAGAGCCATCCTGTGCCACCCCTTACAACTTGATCTGGGCTGAGCTCTCTTCATACACATCATGATCACTGGAAAGACTGCAGGCCTTTTAGTATCTTCATTGAAAAGTCCACTTATTTCTGTCTCCGTGTCATAATTTTTGCTCTCTACTGTGCCAAAGCTTTCAAACTCAATGTGTTCTGTGGTTAGAACTTAATGTTTAAGCTGTTACATTTAAAAATTGGAAAACTTGTCCCATAACATTGGAGATGAAATCTGAGTCTATATTGAGGAATTTATTTTGGGAGTAATGTTTTAGTAAAATAATCATGTCTGCTTTCTTCTAGGCAATGGTTCTCAAAGTGGGGTCACCAGATCAACAACATCAGCACCACCTAAGAATCTTCTAGAAACTTAGATTCTTAGGCCTCAAGTCTGCTTAATAAAAAGTTGGTCTGGCCCAGCATCTGAGTTGTAACAGAAGCCCTCCTTTAGCATTCTGAAGCATACTAAACTTTGAAAAGCACTGTTCTAAGGGAAAGCCTGAGACTGTTCAGAAAAAAAATAAGCATATTACTACTAAGACATGGGATCATCACTGCAGAGGAGAAGGTTGACATGTTCACTGTGCTAGCACATGGAAAATACATAGCACCTGAAGGAACCCTGGTGAGCTCCTGGCCAGCTTCCCTGAGCTAAAGGCAGAAAGCATATGTAGTGGCAAGCTGCTGTGTTGGGTACTTCAGGCCCACACAGTGCTGATTTTTTTGGTCCTACTCCACTTTCCTGGATGTCCCTTCCAACTGATATACTGACTGGTAGAAATGACCCAGAAGTCACAGGATGCTTTCAGGGTAATAAGCAGGTTATAAACAGGGTGAAGTAAGTAACTGCTATTGTCCTGATGGCCCTTTTCTAATCAGAGACCTGTTCTTTAAGTCATATAGTTGTTTTATGATTGGTAAGTGGCAAGAGGAACTAGGCAGTCTTTCGGAGAAGCAGCTTCAGCAGCTACAGTAGCTCAAGCTGTTCCTTGACCAAGTTTATCTGTGTAATTGATGTGAGCTGTTGGTCATGGTAGGAAAGGCAAGAGGAACTGGAAATGGGAATACGCCAGAAAGGAAAAGTAATATATGAGCCAGGTAAACAACAGAGATCTCAGCTGGGTTCGTGGACACAGTGGTAATAGAATTAGAAAATATGAGATGAATAAATCTGAAATACCCATCATGCTACATAAGTTCTCAATAAAACAGCAAACCCTCCTTCTATCAGAGTTAAAATTTTCTAATCTCTGCTAGGTGTTTGGAGATAGCAGCCTTCTGGGTTTTTATTTAGACATCTGTTTAAGGAGGTTATTAATGAAGGGCTTCGTCCCCTCTTGTGCTTATTTGAAAAAAATAGCTATTAGGGGATTAAAAGGCCATGCAGACAATTTGACTTTGGTATTCTGAACTCACTCCTTATCTCACTGGGGCAGCTGCCTATAGCAAGACAGGACTTCTCCAGGGGTCACATGTGAACTGGATTGGTATTGCTAGTTTTCCACATTAGATGGTCTAGATGGGAAAGCCTGGTCCATACATAGCTTATTCAGCCAGTCCATACTGTATTTCTTTTTTCTAATTTCTTTTTTTATTTTATTGAGAAACAAATATCAATGAGACACTTTCCAAGCTGATTAATAGGATATTTTCAATAATTAACACATTACACATTGTTATCTTCTCAGTGGTCATCCACAGCAAAAGAAGCAGCCGGGACATCCCATCCAAACACACTACTACAAATCCTTCCTCTCACTAAACCAAGCAAAAGCAGCTGTACATTTTCCTAAATATTCTGTATATACAAATACAAAATGGTCCTTCCTCTGTATCCCCACCTCTCCAATTCAGTTCTGTCAGAGATGTGTATTCTATAGGCATCTAAATATTATAGGTGCTTGAATTCAGCAAAACAATCCAACACAGTCCAGTAGTCCACAATAATAGTGGGTTGTCCTCAGAAGTTGTTGACTTGAGCCCTTTACAGCCTAGCATATTAATATGGCTTTACTTTATATACCTCGTTTTTATACTTTTCTGCTGGATGGTTAAGACCAAGATAAAGCAAGACCTATATAACAAGAAATGTAACTTTTGTATCTGATAAGGTCAGTCAAGTCCCCTCAAGATTTATCCTGTAACCCTGTACTGCACTTTGTAGATCCTTTGTCAGTGTCAGCCATGTGGATGAGTCATGGCCAATGCTTGACCAATTTGCTCTCTGTGAAAGCCTGAGAGAAAGTTTTCCCTCCATACAACTCTTCTTAGGCACACCATACATCATCAATCACATTCCTCTGTGGCTCCATAATCTCCTTGATTAGAAATTTAAGGCACAACTGAGTTACATGATGTTTCAGTACAGGTTCTCCTATGTCCTCAGTCTTCACTGACCTTGAAAGGCTAGGGCCAAAATGTTGGAGGACCTTGCAGCCCTTCCTTTTATCCAATTTTTGATCTGCAAACTTAGGTTATTAACCCTCCATAAGAGAAGCTTATTATTATCCTGCAACATATGCAGTTCAGTTTACCCTAACTATCTGTCTAAATATCGAACATCTTAAGCATAATGTGGAACAACTATCTTTCATCAAGTATTGATGTATTGAAATTTAAGTCCTTACAGAATATGAAGAAAAAAAATTTTAAAATAGGAATAAACACATATTTTTACACAGAAATTTAGAAATTAATCATATACAGCATTGTAGCAGGAAAGTCCTGTGACATGTTTTTTTTTCTTTTTCTTGTGTCTTTTTTTTTCATTTATCACCCATTTTAAAAAAGAAAAACAAAAAACAAAAAAAATCTCCTACTGGTGAGACAGTATGGTAATAATTGATATGTCATGACAAGAAGTATGTATTGAGAAGACCAGAATGACAGGCATTCCAAGCGTGACCCTTCTATTACACATTGCTATCTCCAGTGCAGTTGCTTGGTTCATTTGCAAAGTAAATTGTAATTCAACACATACCTGGGCCACACAAAAAGGTACATTCCCTCAAGGAGGGTTCAAGGATAGTTAGAAATTATTTATGGAACTGTTGAATAATTACTTTTCCTTAGTCTTTATAACACCACTCATCCAAACACACAACCGACAGAGTAAATAAGTTGACAACATTATAAGTCAACGTTGTAAGAAGGCTAAGTGGGAGCACTGAAAGGGGAAAGGGAAAAAGACTCAACAGGGCACTCAGGCAGGCTTGCAGGACAGCCTAAGTCCTACATGTCTTCTGTGGCAGGGGATTCAGAGAGGTTTCTAAGAAAGTGGTTCTTCCAAAGCTATAGATTTTTAAACAGGAACAAGTTATTGAGTGGGGTTTAAAGAAGAGTTTCCTTTAAGGCACAATACCATAAACTGGTGCTCTTGCAAATGGCTATATCAGGGCCTGGCCAGAGAGCTCAGTGGACTAAAGCACCTGCTTAGGCAAAGCACAGTGGCCTGGGGGGGTTTGATCCCCAGGCCTGCCGTGCCAGCCCCGCCCCCAGGGCACACTGAGATGGCAACTGAGACTGGGCGTGGTGGTGTGTGCCTATAATCCAAGCACTTGAGAGGCTGAAAACAAGAGAATCACTATGAGTCCAATCTACTTAGTGAGACCTGTAGACCCTGTCCTAAGCACATAAAAGAAAAAAAATGCTAGAATGGTTATATCAGGAACACAAAAACAACTGCTAGGAAGATGCAGGGTAAAAAGAACTCTTCTCTATTGTTGATGGGGATGTAAACTACTACAAAAACTATGAAAATCAGTAGGAAGATTGCTCAAAAAACTAAAAATGCCTGAGTATGGTGGCACATGCCCATAAGCCCATAACTTGGGCAGTTGAGAAAGGAGGACTGCCATGAGTTCAAGGTCAGCCTAGGCTACATAGGGAGTACAAAGCAAATCTGTATTACATAGAAAAACTTGTCCCAAAAATGCAAAGGGGGAAAAAACTATAGTCAATCCACTTGACTCAGCTATATCATTTTAAGCATATTCTTGAAAGAGTTAAATACATCATTTAGTGAGACTTACATACCTACATTTATAGCTGTGCAAATTCACAAGAGCTAAGTTCTGAGACAGCCTAGATGCCTATGAACAAATTAATGGATGTTTTAAAATGAGATATATACTTATAAATATTTGAATATTATCCAGCCATGAAAAAGATTAAATATCATTTGCAGGAAAATGGATGGGTCTTAATGTTAGTAGGCCTGATGTAGAAAGCTGAATACTGTATATATGGTTTCTCTATCTGAGAAGGCCAAAATATAAACCAATTAAATAGTAAAGGAAAGGAAAGAATATAGGAAATAGGCGGAGAAGTCTCATGGAAAGGAGAAGAGAACCAGGGCAAGGGGTGCTGAGGTAAGGCATGGAAAATATCAAGAAATTTTGAAAAGAGCAGTTA
>NW_004524590.1:20138875-20146607 GCF_000260255.1 Octodon degus
TGAATTCCTATTACCTTCTTTAGTGAAATTTTGAATCATTTCTAATGATGTTTTTATTACCATTCTGTATCATTTAAAGAATAAAAAAGAAATATATAACACATAACAAGAAATACATATGAATTCCCCAAAATGAATGTAACCATTATATATAACAAACATATAATTAAAAATTAAAATATAAAAAAAGTTTAACATTGAGGAACATATAATCAGCTTCCTGCCTCTCTTCAGATTTCAAATCTCGCTGTGCTCATGGGTGGCTGCTTGGACAAATCCATTAGTCAGCCTTTGTTCCTCATGGAGGGCTACATTTTGGATTCCTTTGGACAGCAGTGTATAGAAAAAATTTTGGAAAATACCCAAAATTCTCTACCATTTGAAATCCTTTCTACAAGACGCTAAAGTGAGTATAGGAATCTTGAGAGCATTCATCCGACTTCTGTTTACGATCTGCTAATTTTTGTGTAAGCAACTCTAACATGAAGCTAATGGGTAGGCGTACATTATGTTTCATATTATTTTCTATCACAGAGCTGAGAGGTTTTAAAGTGGTCTAAAAGCGCTCAGCGAGGAGACATGGATGTGGCTGGTTGGCCTTAGGAGGACTCAAACATTCCTCTTGTTGAATCACTGCCAGAGCTTTTTAGTATTCTCGGAAGTAATACCAGCTACATCAGAAGGCGTTATAATCTTGGTACGAACATTGCCAATCCTAGTTCAGTCAGTGGAGGCTTCCATGCCTGCGTAATGTACATACACCCAGGAAGGAATGTTCACTGTGAAAGATAGGGCTTCCTAGGTGGGAGGCCCAGGTATTTTGGGGCTCACTTCATGTCGATGTTCCCCTTAAACATCATGGGGATAACACACTGAAGTTCTTCAGTTATTGTCTGGATTCAGAAGCCAGGAAGGCCTCAAAAGCACACTGTGCCAGGTCTATGAGAAGTGCACATTCTGAAGGGCTTTTCCAGGTACACTAGACACCTTCATCCTGTGGCTGACTCAAAATCTGTGGACTTCCTGTGGAGAGACTCTGCAGTGTTTTGTCTCCCATATAAGTGGCTCTTGCTGCTTCCACCTTCATCTGCTCAAAGTAAAGACTCATTAGGCTCCCCTATATTATGACCCAAAAAAAGAAAACTTTAAGTTCCCCTGTTGTACTTACCCCATACTTGAACAAACTTCACAGACTGGTCAGTCTAATGCAGTGGTGGTGGACACACGGCGTGCACTGCTGCCAGCTGATTGTTCTCGTTCCAACCTCTAAAAGTTCTATCATCCCTGGTCTCCAGGCCTAGGCATGAGTGCCTTGGACCAGGCAGTGCACCATGGTCGACTGACTTACAACAGAGATTATAACAGAGCATTCAACAGTTTTAAGGGAACTTACCGCAGAGATAGGATATGTGGGGGAAAAAATAGGTGACAATGAAAATAAAAGGCAGCCTGAGTCCATGACCTGAAATTCAAATCATAAAGTCTGTCAAAATGAAACTGTCCACGTCTTTGCACAAGTTTGTTGGCCTCACTGGGAAGCTAAGAAGAGGAACTGAAAGCCAGACAGCTGGAGGCCCCACGCCTGCCCTTGGACCCGTGACGCAGGGGTCTTCACAGGCCTCCAAGGCTATACAACTGTGGATCCTGATGGCTTTGCTAGACCCACAGGGGAAGTATCACTGGTTTAGGTAGTGAACTCTGTAATTCACTACAACCAGCAAGCAGCACAAAAAGGGAGGAGGCGCATATTTCCCAAAAAGAGTGATTCAAATCCTTGTTAAGCCTTAAAGCTTTTCTGCAGAGGATCACTTCTAAACATGCTGGCTTTTGGGGCCCTAGGCCCTTTATCACAACTGCTCGACTCTACCTTTGTAACAAGAAAGCAACAATAAAGTAGTTCCATGTTCCAACGAAATGTACAAAGGGCACTGAAATTTGATTTTCATAGAGCTTTATGTGGCAGAAAATGTTATTCTTCTGATTTGGTTTCAACCACTTAATGATTTAAAAACCAGTGCCACTGAAGTGTACACTTGAAAATGGTTAATGGTTAATTTTGTGTTATGCAAATTGCAACTCAGTTTAAAAAGTTAAAAAGTCATTTTAGCTTGGGTGCTACATGAAAACAGATGGTGGGACAGATTTGGCCCGTGGGGTGATGTTTGGTGGCTCCTACCGTAAAGGAGCTCTCTATCTTTGCCTGATTTCTGTTGCTGTAAATGAAGCCCACAGACTGAGTAGTTTGTAAGGTATAAAGTATTACTCAGCTAATCATGCTGGAGCCTGCGGCGGTCATGGCTGGAAGGCTGCTTCTAGAGAGCTCACTCTCTTTGGGGGGACTCAGCAGAGGCTCCAGGGCAGTCCAGGAGTCACATGGTGAGACAGAGAGTGGTAGCTCAAGTCTCTCCTCATATTCTCAAATATCAGATATACTGAGTTGGGACCCTGCTCTCTGACTTCATTTAATATGAGCTGCTTTCTGAAAACCCCCTTTCACAAGCCTTGGCCACGTTGAATTCTGACTCTCTAATTCACAATGTGGATTAAATTTCAACATTGTGGGGAGGGACATTCAAGCTGTAGCACAGTCATTACTTTGAACACCCTTCTATGGAACTAAATTAATACTTAATACATTATGTTATTGAACAACCTCTAAATATGGTATACATATTTGGTATTTTTAGAGATAGAAAAACCAATAAAAACATACATTTATTTATCTTTCCAAGGACAGGCTGCATAGACAATTATATTATACTAGGATTTTCAACCTCATTTTTGTCTCTCCTTAGTGAACATTATAAAAGCTAACACGTATTGGCTGCTTAACACACACCACACCCTGCTTTCAATGATACAGTTCAGCTCTTTTCCCTGGGTAGACATGAGACATATGGGAGATACCATTAGTTGTCACGGTGCGGGGGAAGGGTGCTTTCTTGTAGGTATCCCTTAGGAGCCTAGGGTGCTGCTCCATCTCCTGCAAAGTACAGGACAGTTTGCCCAGAACTGCCCAGTCCCAAATGTCCAACACAGTGAGGTTAAGAAGCCCTACTCTAGCTGCATTATTTCAGCTTATTCTCACCACAGCATTAAGAAATCCATACTATTCTTTCCCATGAAACAGAGGAGAAAAGCAAGGCTTGGAAGAACTAAATACCAGCCCCATTGTCACCCACTCAGCAAACTGGATTTGAACTCGGGCAAGCTTGCTGGACCGCTCTGTACTTCAGAGTCACCATTGCAGTTTGGAACAACACCTAAACTGGTGGGATTATTTAACTAATTTCCCCACTAGAACAAATGGGCCATGGACTGTATTGGTTTCTTCTTACCAGTGAATCTCCAGCACCCAGGTCAAGGTCTCCCCTATCACGGATGCTTAGCAAATGGATGAATTAATGAACAAAGGGATAAAGATGCACATGTGACTCCAGGACTTCTGTGCACAACAGACACTTCCCATTCTCCTGCCCTGCCTCCCTCCCTGTCCCTTCCTCCCTATACCTTCATCTATACCTATATATAAAACAAAACTTCACATAAATTAACTGTTTGACAAACTGAAAGTCATTCCTTTCCATTCCAAAACTCCTTTTCTTTAACTCTGGATGGAACTATTTTTAAATCTTATAGCACACATTAGTTTCCCCTTCAACACTGAGCTGAATAATTAAACTCAAACATTTATTTAGTACTTTTAAACACCCAGAAGACTTGCAATCTGTATCATCTTATCTTCACAAGCAGCCCGTGGCAGATGTTCTACTATTATTACGTACCTCGGCCCCATTTGGCGAGTATGGAACTGGGACTTGGAGGGGGGCTGGGACTTGGTAAAGGTCACACGGCTGGCAAGTGGTGGGAAAGGACTGGCCCGTATCTCCTGAGTCATCCTTTCATCTTCCTTTCACTTAGGCAGGCCGCTGCCTCCTCACACTGTTACCCTTGCTTGAGGGCATAAGATCTCCTTCCTGCCAGGGCCACCATAGGCACCAGTGAGTAAAAAGCCATGCAGAGTGGTTATGCCTCAGAAAGGCTCCAGGCGCCGTGTCTCACACGCACAGGCACTTGGTATGCATGCTGTCTTAGTTTCTCCTTCTTTCATAGTTAGCAGATGCATCTTAGACAACTTCCCTACATACACTCTCAATCTTGCACACATCTAATTTGAATTTCTAATCTGCTTGAAGACAGAAGGCAATCATTGAGCTAATCAAAGTCATGGCTCCTTTGTGAGTTAGCAGACTCTGAGTGAGGGTCTGAGGGACAATCTTTGAATAAAGAGCAAACATTTTCAAGCATGGTCTTCACTTAGCTCCCATGTAGATGATGGGCAGAATTAAAATGGCCAGCATAGTAATCTATGAGCTAGATCAAATGGTCAGTGTCACTAGAGATGGAGCTTCGTAGGACTTTCTAGGCTCTAGGGAACAGGCAGCTAAACAATTTGCAGCCTAGGATGTCTCCAAATGATAGAATTGGGTTCATAGGTGGAAGATTTTCTCATCACCTCTGGGAGGCTTGACCAAAGGCTTTCCATGCTTACCAGGCTCTCTGTAGCAAGGCACGAGACATCTGGGCACTGAACGAGAAGTCCACTCACTTGTTGCTTCTCAGGCCCTGCTACCTTCAGCATGGCTCCCCAGCCAGCTGAGATGTGATGAGCCTCCTCTCTACCTGACAAAAGCTCTTTCCCCCATCAATGTCTTCTGGTGATAGTAGAGCTCTCCCTAGGAAGATAGTAGAGATCCCTAGGAAGAACTGATCCAAATCCAAACAGTCTGAGGCTTAGGTTTGAATGACCAAGTTTCTGTCTATAACTGCCAATGAGATGAGAGGATGCACACAAGGAGCTTACTAGGACCTTTAGCCATTCGATAAATGCTTCTTATTATCATTATTGCTGGAGAGTTTTAACCGTTTTACTATTTACTGTTCAATAGACTATGGAATTTATGTCAATAGATCCATGGTTTTAAGAACTCCTTGGTGGACAATATCTTCTGGTTCTTCTTTCACAATGAAATTGTGACGCGACAGCTCATCTGGGTAAGTGACTCTTATAAAGTGTAGGGATATAATGCACTACAACAGCAATGAACTAGCATTGCATGTTTGATGGTTAGTCTTAATTGTCAACTTGATCAGATTAACAGATGCCTGGGAAGGTGGTTAAATTTCAATTAATCCCCCTCTTTGGTAGACAAATCCATGGATGGAGTTCATTGCTGGGTGGCCTATTAGGAGGTGGGATCTAGTTGAAGGAAAAAGTTGGCTAGGGATGTGCCTTTGAAAGGTGTATCTCTCTTATCCCTGGGCCCTCCTCCCCAACTCCTTGCTTTCATTCTGTTTCCTGACTGCCGAGAGGGGAACAGCATGCCTTTCTGTCTTGTCTCAGCCCCAAAGGAATGGATCCAAGGACCAAGCCTCAGAAGGTGTGAGCCAAAATAAATCTTTTATCCTTGCACTTCTAATTCTCAGGAATTTTATTACAGAGAAAGAATGCTGATAAACACAGCATATTTCCAATGTACTCAGTACTTTTTAAAGTGCTTTACTTGGGCTAACTGACTTAATTCTCATATTACTATCCCCATTCTACAGAGAAGGAACTGAGGCAAAAAGTCACTCCATCAGTGTATAGTGCATTCACCAGCCTGGAATAGCTCCTTTCACCCACATATCTTTCCCTCTTAGTTCTTCCTCTGTTGAAATCTCATTGAGATTTTGAGACAGATGTCTGACATCTTCCCAAAATACATTTCCTAGTATTCCAATTATGAATCACCCAGAAGTTCTCCAGCCCGCATCTGTGCTCCCAGCCAAACTCTCCCTTTCTCTCCCTTTTCACGTGGTTATTTCTAATCTTCTCTATAACTCATAGTAAATCATTTGTAACTACATTGCAAACTCAACTGAAGTCTATTGAAATGTTTCAGGGCCTTGACTAATATTTTCAAGACTAGACTAGACTAGACTAGATGAAAGCAGAATGTGTTCCATGAGGTAGGAGCAAGTGTTTGACTGTGTGTGTGTGTGTGTGTGTGTGTGTGTGTGTGTGTTAGGTTGAAACATGAAAGGTACATTTACCTTTAGTGGGGTATTATTATTTAATGAATGTAGTGTTACAGTTTTGCCTAATAAAAAAGGTTAGGAAGTCCATTATAGAACAATGTGGAACACACTCCACTGTTGAACTCCGCATTTGAAACAGCAAATTTTTGTTATGTTTTACAAAATTAAATGTAATTTCAATACTGAAATGGTATTCCTTACTATAATCTGGGACCCAAAAGTTGAAGAAATCCTATTCTGCTGGGTTTTAACTTACTTGTGGGCTTAAAATACCAGGCAGCACCAGTTCAGCATACTTATTGTGTGCCCTAGAACAGCATGCATCTCTCCTGAGTAACATCGAGGTACCCATCTGGTACATTCTACACACACACACACACACACAGTCACCTGCACCCTCTCTGTCCCACCCACAACATGCATGACAATCATGTTCCTTCTTTCATAATAGCGGCAGCTGCCACAAACAGAGTCCCCTCCACATAGTCAGCACTGGGCAAGAGGAAGAAGGAGGCCCAAGCCAAGAGAGATGGATGGAAAGTAGTTCTCTGGCTCTCTATGCTGTCCCTGCATTGGCTGATGGCAGCCTATGTCATCTTTGAGTGAGATCCATTCACGCAGCACTGAGCCGCAGGGACGTAAAATGGGCATTGTTTATGGCTGAACTGATTCATGCTCTACGCTACCTCAGACACAAAGGAGCTCCGGCCTTCCTGTGGCTACAGAGGCGCTCTGGGAACACAGCCACTGTAGTTCCTCTCAGGAGAAGCTCGGGTTCCCTTCCTTCCTGTCTGTGAACCTGAGAACGGGTGACAGGCTGTGCCTTGAATGTTTTCCAGGGCTGTTATGGGAACCAGAACAATGCATAAGTCCAGAGAAGGATGCCATCCCAAGCAATTTCTAGAACAGGGAAAAATTACTGTAGTGCTTCCCTTGCAGGTGCACCTCACCAAAGACTTCGACCTGAGCTCAGGGCTCTGAACGGTGCCCCGAGGTCATTGCACTGCCACCAGTGGGTAAGTGTCACCATAACAGGAGCCCTCCCCTTCCACAGGCCCAGACGTGGCTGGAAGGAGGCCTGGGCAGGCAAGGGAAGGGAAAAAGCTGCAACATATAATAGGAAATAATACTTCTCGTTGTGCAGTGGGTATGTCTATTTAGGAGCGTGTTTTCTTTCTTGATATGGGAGTGAATTAGTGCTTATATTTGGAAATTTTTGTGTTTGAGTCAAAAGTTAGCCTTACACAGTACAAAGAAGCTGGAAGGTGAATATTTGAAGGACCTTTCTGTGGGCAGGGAGAGCTCCAGCTCCGAGGCTTGTGGAAGGCTGCCGTCTAGGTGCCTCTGGAGTTGGGCAGCAAGTCTCCATTACAGCCCCTGCTTCTTTTTCAAAGGAGGCTATGAGGTTGGGAACAAGGCTAGAAGTTGGGGTGTGTCACTTCCACTAAGGAAGTGTGCTTTTCTCTGGTGCCTCAGCAGGCCATAACCAGACACAAAGGCAGCTCAAGAACAATCACAAAGACATGGCCCTCTGACCTTGTCACTGACCCTTCTGTCCCCTCCCCATCCACCAGGAAAATCAGAATCTCTTGGACAGCATTCATGAGACAGGTGAGAAATGCTTGGCTCCTATTTTTCCTGATGGCTAGAG
>NW_004524590.1:20147121-20151631 GCF_000260255.1 Octodon degus
CCTAGTGGAGTCCTCCCTGGCTACCTAGTGGGGTCCTCCCTGGTGACCTAGTGGAGTCCTCCCTGAAAACCTAGTGGAGTCCTCCCTGTCTACCTAGTGGTGTCCTCCCTGGCTACCTAGTGGTGTCCTCCCTGTGACCTAGTGGAGGCCTCCCCAGCCATCTAGTGGTGTCCTCCCTGGATATCATGCTAGCCCACTCCATTCTGCGATGGGTGCAGCTGTACCAGTCCAGGCTCTACAGTTTCCTTTTTGAAGAAGGAAGAGGGCAGTCTGGCATGGTTAAGATTAGTGAGGAAGGGACCTGGGCCCACTGTGAATGTCCCCAAGACCCACAGCTAAGCTTCCAGAAGATTCCCTACTTTTATCTCTGCCTACTCACTGGATCATGGCCATGACAGACAAGGCTGTCCTGAAGCCCTGCACCAATCACAAGCCTGTAGCCACTACAAGCAGCACTCGCCAGCCACTTCTAGAGTTAATTCTAGGAGCAGCTCCCACAGTGCACTGGTTACCCGTGTTGCAGCAAGGACCTGCTAAAGACTCACTGCGGTGGACCCATAAATCTGTTCTGATTTATTTCTTGGGTAGTGTGGACTCCACAAATCCTATTAATCTACCCCGGACTCTTTCTGAGTAGTATAGATACAGCAATCATTGCAAAGGAGCAAAAGACACTAGGAGTGTTACACTGCACAGTGCCAGAGACCAGTCACCAATGAAGATCAGCAGCAGAGACCAGCACTCAGCAGAGCAGCCCAGAGGTGTGCACACGACTCACAGTGGAAGGTGATGGCTGGTAGCAGCAGGGAACATCAGCTGGCTGTGCCAACTGTTGGCACCAGCACTATCTGGTGCCATTTGGTAGTGCTCAGACTGCTAGCAGAGCTACCCTTGACTGACCCATGATTTCCACTTGAATAAAAAAAAAAAAAAACAGGTTGATGGACAACACTGGGGGCAGTGTGACTGGCTGAGGGAGGGGGACTGAGCAAGGAGGGGCTTTCTGCAAGCTCCTGCCTTGTGTTTGTTCATTGAAGGAAGAAGCCTCTTTCCACTTCCCCTCCTCCTAGGCCTGTGAGCTGGGGAAAGCAGCTGGGAAAAAGCAGCCAGGTCCTCACCTTTACAGGGCTGGTGGTGCACCAGCAGGGCTGGCTCTGTGCTGTGAATGTGTCCCCAAAACTGAATCTCCAGCGTATCAGTGTTCAGAGGAGGGACCTTTAGGAGGGGAGCAGGTTCCTGATAAAAGAATGAGAGATAAAAGAAAAGCATTCTACTCTCTCTCCCTGTCTTTCTGTGTGAGTCTCTATCCCTCCTCTTTCCTTCCTCATTCTTTCTTACCCCTTTGCTTTTCCACCATGAGGTGACACAGCAAGATATGACCGCCTGACCTCAGGTATCTACACCTCCAGAATTCTAAGGAATAAATGTCTGGTAGGTCACCCTCCAGGCATGTGCCTAGCACAGGCACCAGTGACACCTACAGTGTTGACCTACGTGTCATGCTCAATGAGAATACACAAGAGGAGCCCCAACCCATAGTCTAAGGGGAAGTGACATTTAGAAAGTGAGCAGATGTTTCCCGAAGAAAGAAAGCAAAACAAAGCAGCCCAGGCAAAGAGACCAGCATAGACAAAGGGCCAGACATTTGAGAAAGTACGATGATGCATTTAGAAACTATCTGGAGGTCAATTAGCTTAGATGGCAGTGCAGGGGCAACGCAGGTGGAGTGAAGGAGGAAAGGGCTTGCGGGCAGGGCTGGTCCCACCTAGCCTCAAAATGCAAAGGGCACGAGTTATCTGTAAATCGGGTCCTCTGCATTTGCAGCCAGTTCATTTTTCCCTGTTTGGGTAATATTAAGTATTCAGCTGTCAGCTAAAAGGAGAGGGTGGTGAGGGTTTTCCACACCCATACCTCGACAATGTATTTTGCTATCTGATGAGCACAAAATTAATTTCCATATTAACACATTATGTGGAGATAAGACACAGTAATACAAATTACAAAAGATATGTAGGTCTCATTAAATTTCCAAGGAATACAGTGTGTGTAACAGGCTGAGGCCAGGAAGCTTAATGCAAGAGAGATTTGCAGGGAGCAACTGAACAGAGACGGATTACCCCGAGAAATAGGTTTGGCTCTGTGCTGATGTTTTCTTTGCTTCTGTGAATGGAGCAAGATAAGACATTTCTTACAAAATGTTGCAGTTTCTGGCATGCTTTCCCCACTCCTTATATCCCCCACCAAGAGCTGCCAGAGGCCTGTTCAGCAGGAGAGGTGAAGTTCATTATCTAGCCTCCTGGGGCTCTCTAAGTTAGGCCCCAGCAACCCTTGCGGACAAACTGCGCAAATCCAGAAGAAAATGCCAATTTGAAGTCCTTCCTGGGGTGGCCCTGCACTCTGTCGACCCAGTTTCAGGTGATAAATGACGGATTTCCCACGTAACCAAAGTCACTGACACACCATCACCACTGAATCTAATACTGATGTGTTAAGTTTTCCCCCTTTTAATCAGGCACCAAAAAGAAAGAAATGCCTTGAAACTTTTTCCTGGACAGGCTCACAGGCAGTCAAAAGTATAACTGCCACTTTGTTTGAAAATCTGAGGGCCCTGGGGTAAAAGTTGTGAGGAAGAACCAGAACAGATTTGGGCTGTAAGCCATGATTGTGGCTGAAGACAGCTTATGGAGCCCTGAGGACAGCTTGCAGCCTGCTGTCCTCTCCCATACTCTTGTGGAGGGAAGGGTGCCCAGAACCTACCAAGCAGATGAAGCATTCCATCCTAGAAAGCACAGAGATAAGGACAAGGACCTGGTTGGTCCTGCCCTTGCTGTCTGATCTTGTCACTGTCATGGTATCCTTCCTCTTTCTCCCCTGCTGAGTAGAAGGTTGAGCTACATGACCTCTAACATCCCTCTGAATGCTAATGTTGTATTTATTATTCTTACTATTCTATTGGTCAATAAGCAGCATGATATAGTAGGTAATGAATGTTTCAGCTGACCCTTAAGTGAAGGCTTTTTTGACCAGCAATTGGGTGTCCTTTGAAAAAGAAAAAGGCCTCAGCTTCAGAGAGCTGCCAAGCCAGTCTTCCATCCTGAGTCAAGGGCCCTGATAGGTAGGGGTTAAAAGATCTGGCCCTTTTGTCCCTACTTGACACTATGCCAAAGGGTGATGTAGCTCCAGGGAAACTCGGCCTCAGCTGCGCCCTCCGCCCAATCCAGCTTCAGTCCCTCCCTCCCCTGACACTGCTGCCAAGGTTTCTCCTTCAAGCCTGTGTGCAGACCCCTTCTCCTAACCAGCAACCCAAGCAGTCTAATTTCCCACCATCTCCATAGAAGCATACAAGGTGGCACCTCTCCGTGCCCCCCGACCAGTTCTCAACCACCTCCATCTCCCAAACAGGGACAGACAGGCTCAAGAAGGACTTAGCAAATTCACTCACTTGGCAGACCAGAGCTAAATCAGTCCCCCAAGTTGTGGCCTTGGTTTTTAATCATCCCTTATTGCCCTTTCCAACCTGTCTCATTTTCCTTGCATGGCAGAGAGACACACAGGCAGAGAAATGAAGCAATTCATCCATCCACCTCCACTGCAAGGAAGAATAATAAGCAAATGCATGCATTCACAAGTTATTCACTGCCTCTCCTTTAAATAGATAAACCATCAGTTTTCATGCAGGGATTATTTTAATCTCCCTGCCAGTCTGTGTCACATAAAGACGCAGCAAGCTCTGGATTAACAGCCAGGGAACTTTAGGTTTTTGTCTCAGCACCTCATTCTCATGTAGCAAATAATGCTGCTCTTTGCTACTAACCTCTTTCCAATTCCAAGACTGATTGTTGGGGCTTCAATGGAGAGAGGGGAGGGGGTTAACCCTGTTGTGAAATAATAACCAGTGATGACGGTTCACAGGGAAGCTGGGCAAAAATCTCACAGAATCTCTGTGTTATTTTTGCAACTGCTTGGCATCTAAAAATATTTTGTAAAAAAACGGTTTAAAATAATTTTTAAAAATCATGAGTGACTGTTTCAGTTATTCTGACAAGGAATAGATGACTTGAGCTGGGGTGGAGGGGAAGGAGTCCGAAGGCTGAAGAGCACATTCTGACAGCCTGTCTGTGAGGCAAGTGCATGCTGAGCATCGCTCTGGGAGACAGGGCTGGAAGTGAGGCCTTTTGAAGTCATGCCACCTGTGGCATGAGGACTCTGCAGAGGACTGACACTCCTTCAGCCAAAGCCCTGAAAAACATCTACTTGCACCTGCTTTCTTGTTTGGGTGAATCTCTCCCTGTCAGTCTCACTTAAAATGATGGTCACCACTCGCTGGGTTCCTGCAATGCTCTTGTTCTAGAGGTATAAAAACCCTGAAGCCTAGTGAGGTGAACAACTTGACCAGTGTGGCTGATGTGATTGAAACAGAATGTTAAGATGCCTGGCAGGCAGTCTGTCAAGGACCCTGTCCTGTTTCAAGGGCCCCAGGGGAAGTGATGGGGTGGTTGGGAACAGGTGC
>NW_004524590.1:20153596-20164495 GCF_000260255.1 Octodon degus
GATTGATTCAATCCACTAAATGGAGATTATCGCTTCCTCTCACCAAGCTTCACAGTGAAAGGTCCATTTCTTCTGTAAGTTCTCTTTTTCCCCTGAGAAAAGCTCATGTTTTTGCAGTTAAACGATGAATGTGACAACCAAAATAAAATGTATGTTATCTTAGTGAATTTTCACATACAATAAAAACCCTTCTATTTTGTATTTCAAAATCCAAAGTCACAAAGAGGACAGTTAGAGATGATATCCACAGCCCTGGATATTCAGAGGCCATATATTTTTCAATTACTTTTATATTGAAGTATATTTTGGGTACAACCGAGTGTGCAAAACTGATGTCTCAGCATATATAATGTACTAATAAGCAACACCCTGACCAAAATAGAGAATATCGCCAACACCCTAGAAGGTTCTTAAAATGTACAAATACCAAATGACATTTAATTCTAGGCAAAGTAAAGCCATCTGAATGGCCAGTGCATTCCAGCACAGGGACAGTCCCCCACATGGCTGGCTGAAACGGGAGGAAAACTACCCTAAAGCGCAGTGGGAGGGAGAAACTCTTCCAGAACTGCTCATCACTGACCCCGTCTTCTCAAAGCAGCTGCAAGCCTTAGAGATGCTGTTCTTGAAAAGGGCAAAGTCTTAAAACAAAGAAACAGGGAAGACATGAGGATAAAAAAGAAAATGACGTTTAAGAAATAGCCAGCGCTGGGCCAGCCAAACAGTTCAACAGAAAAAAACACCTGCTTAGGCAGAGCACGGCAGCCAGGGTTTGATCCCCGGCTTGCTGTGCCAAACCTGCCCCTGGGGCGCAATGAGATGGCGATTGAGAGTGGGCATGGTGGCAAGCACCTGTAATCCCAGTGCATGGGAGGCTGAAAAACAGGAGGATCACTACAAGTCCAATCTATGTAGTGAGGCCTTGTAGACCCTCTTGTACTAAACACATAAAAAAGAAATAGCCAGAGCTGAGAGACAGATAGAAAAATCTGAGATCTTACTTGTAAATTATGGGCTTCAATTTATAAAAAGAAATGTTTGTAGGGGTGTTTAACAATCTTCGTGGTAGAAGCATTAGTTCTAAGGCTGCCCTTATGTTTTAAAATGCCTTTTCTGGGTTTTTGGGTTTTTGGTTTTTGGTTTTTGGTTTTTTTTCTTCTTCAGCAAAGCACCAAATACTGGCTCTCATTCAGTCTTCTCCAAAGGGAAATTTCCTTCAGATCAAAGTCAAAATTTAATAACATATAAAGGTGCTGTCAACCCAGGAGTTTGGGCCTGATTCACCAATCTTCCAGGACACACCTAAAAGTCCTTCATATTTATAATCTCCTCCCAGCAGGCTTCCTCCATGAGCACGTGTAACTGGGCTTTCCAGATTGCAACCTTATCTGATTCTTTCAAAATTCAAAGGCTACTTCACAAACGGGGTCCCTTCTCCTCGCCCACCTCCTCAGTTCACACCCTGGGTCCCTCTCTGGGAGCCCAGTTAGCTAATGAGCTGAGCCAAGCAGATACTGCAAACTGGATTGAGGCCTTAGGACCTGATGGGCTCTATGTGGTCACCCTTAACCAAGGGGGAAGGAACATAATAAACAGAAAACAGGATTGCCTCAGAGAGGTCACCTTCTCCCTTGTCATCCGTCAGCCCTTTTATCTCCCTTTGCTGTATGTTGTAAGTGGGAATTTGGGGCAAAGAACAATTCCACGTGAACTCAGGACTTTCTTTTCTTTTTCCTGTAAGTAGGTGTTTAATACAGCTGATTGCAAAGAGGCTGAAAGACTCCATGCGCAGCACGAGCCCTCTGAGCTCCCGCTGGTGCCGAGCTCCTGCCTGCCACTGGTGCTTGATCACCCCTTGGAATTTCTACTTACATGGAGCTGATGAGCTAGAGACACATTTGTTTTCTGGCTTTAGGAAGAAAGACAGTTTTGAACACAAATGTCAAGGGAATAGATGTTCATCTTGACCTGAGGATCTACTTCCCACTGCCAACCCCTGCTATTCATTTATACTCCTTTATAAAGTGCTTTTATTGATATATATATACATCAATATATATATAAATATATATATATATATATATATATTGTTCTTGGTAAATAATTCAAACATAAAAACATAATAAATACCTTTGGGAAAGTAAATAAAGTATATTTCATCATGTTAAGATAATCAATATTGATACCGCTATGGCAATGACTATGGTAAAAGTGACTGGCTGGAGGAATTAAGGCTTGGAGAAGGACCAGACTTGGGATCTTTAATGTGGTGGCCCATGATGATCTCTACAAAGGACAGAACAGGAGAGTTAGTGGACCTGTCTATAATCTTTCTTAGGGCTTTGGAAATGGCTCGGCAGTCTAAGTGCCTGCCTGGAAAGTACAAGGACCTGGGTTTGATCCCTGGTACCACATGCTATGCTGACTCTAGAACCCTGAGCATGCCGGGCCAGCCACCAAAACCAGGTATGGTGGTACATGCCTATAATCCCAGCACTGTGGAGGCTGAGACAGGAGGATCATTATGAGTCTGAGCTGCATAGTGAGACCCTCTACCAAATAAATAAATGAATGCATTTTAAAATTTTGTAATCATTTTGCTGCACATGAATAGCACAGAGGGAGTACACTGTCTCTTTTCTCCACATCCATTTCAGACTGGCCCAGCCTCACGTAGGCCCTGTCCCCTTGTCCCTACAGAGTTGGAGCCTTGTCCCCTGGCTGTGCAATCACAACTGCTGCGATGGCCTACTTACATTTACCCCAAGGCATGCAGCACTGGTGTCCCCTGGGTGCCAGACATATTTCTTTCTCACTCCCATGGGGAGCAGCAATCCTGGCTTCTTAAAGTAACCAGAGCCAATTATCCCCACCCGTGTTGCCCTTCACAGCTCTCCTGGCTCAAGCGATTGAAAACAACCGGGCAGTGATTGCAACTTGAAGTTTGGCAGAGCCTAAGAGCTTTCTCCAACTTCATCAAGTGTTGTCCCCATGATGACTCTATAAAGGAGTCTTTCATAGGCCTGGCCAACCTTCTTCTGGCTTCCTCGTGATATGCTAAGTGGTAAAGTCAGAGATCCCTGTAGCTATGCATCTGATGACACACTTCTTTTAAGATGAATTAGGACCCTCATCTAACACATTGCTCCACGGTCTCTTTGCTAATAAATTGTGCATTCTGTAGGTCCCTCTATGGTAAAGCTGTCAGCCAGAGATTACACCCACTCTTTTACCCAAAGCAGGTATCAATTCTTATAAGAACAAATTACTGCCCTCATCAGATTGAAAGGATCTGAACAAATGCATCTCCACCAGGCAGTTAGCTAGTCTTTTTCAATGATATTACCAGACTTAGAATTTGGCTAAGGTTTTCTTGCCTTTACGTTCAGGAATGATAAGCCTCAATATGAGAATCTCATAGCTTTATTCTCTCCCACTATGGCATCCAGGAGGTTACTGCTGAAGCCCTGAAATGGTCAAAGAGAATGATTCCTGAGTCACATGAGACAGGCTTCTCTGTGGTAGAAGCCCTCTGGTGAACGTGAACATAAGACTTAAAGGTCCCTATGTACAGAGCCCACTTCCATAGATTTACCCAAAAGCTTCATCTCTTAATTTCCTTAACTCTCATCTTTGTATCTTGTTCCTTTCATCCCCTGACACTCAGGCAAGATACTGACCACTGCCGGGACTTTCCGCTCCACCCACATCTTAGTATGTCCCTACCTCCATGCAAATTAAGTAATTGGGGCATAGCTTACAGCTCTTCCTACAAAGACGTCTCATTGTCCTTCAGGGCATCTCTAATGAAATTACACTTAGAGGGACTGACTTTCAGGTAGCACTGATTATCTGTCAACAATGTCCAAGTTCTTTCCTCCTGTATTGTTTGGTCATAGGAATGTCCCCCTGCCTGAGGGCTTAGACACTGAAGGAAAACAGAGGCAAGTGGCACTTGAGTCAAAGCTACCTGTTCATGTAACCTGCCGATACTCTGTGCCTCCTCATTCTAAGACGGACCTTTTATTTTAAATGATGAGTTGCTACTGTGCCTATTTGGTCTTATGATTTGGTGCTTGTTATAATGCACAGCTTTTAATTACAAGCTCAGAACACAAAGTCACTTGATGACTCATTGCAGGTGTTCAGTGTCCACTTGGGCTTAATAATACACAAATAGCTACTTTTTCAATAGTAAGCAATTGTCTGCTAATGAAGGCATGAATTCCCTCCAGAACCCTAAGAGACTACTATGGATTCTCCTATTGGGATTTATAGACATCCTTATCTATCTTGGATACCTCTTGCAGCACTCTTGTGATACGTTGAGTCTTGCGATGTAAGTGATTGGACAACTTAGGTCAGAGCTGGGACCTACTGCAGAGCCTTCCCAAAGCACATGAGATTATGAATAGCCTAGTAGGAGGGTTAGGGCAGTGTTCCCAAAATTACAGCCTTCAAAATTGAAAGAGACACACCATAAGTGGTGTCTCTTAGTAATAGGAGAGGCAAGAAGAAATGAACTGTCCTTCATCTTGGAAGGGATTGTCCCTTACATGCCCGTTGGTCCCCCAAATACTTTATTAAAGGCACTGGGTACCAGGCATTGTCACCAGCCCACTTATCACCAGTATCAGAGTCACTCTGTCAGTCTAACTGGCTCTACAGTGACACTCTGAGGTTCTGCTTCCAAGGATAACTTCTGATGTTATGTGTCCTTGACTGGGTTTCCTCTAAGGCGAGGACTTCCATGCATAGAACTGGGACAATGACCCTACTAACACAAGTAAGAAATGGGAAAGAGCGACAGTGGAGAAAAAATAGAAAACCAACTATTCCATTATTGAGCTTGTCACCACTATGTACTATCAGCTAAAATCACTGGAGTTATGTATTAGTTTTGTGGCAATTGTAATAAATTACCACAATCAGTGGCTTAAACAATAAAAAGCATTCTTTCACTGTCCTAGAAGATAAAAACCTGTCAGCAAGATATCAGCAGGATGAGACTCCCCTCTGAAGGATCTAGAAAAGAATCCTGTGCTTCCTTCAGTTCCTGGTAGCCGCTGGGACTCCGTGGCTATGTCTTCTGATCCATTTTCACATCACATCCCTTGACTACATCTTTGTCTTCTCTTCTTCTGCCTGTCTCAAACTCTCCTCTTCCTATCCCTGGAAAAGATACTACTTGTCAACTTGCCTTCCCAGAAATGTTGAAAGTTATTTAGAAAGAAAAAAAAATAATGGAGGTCAGCAACTCTCATCTATTTAAAGAAAGGAAAAGTACCAAAGAATAAATGAGTGAAAGTAAGACAAAAACTTGTAGTTTATTATTCTAAACTTATATAAGAAGTATTTTAAAATAGTAAATCAATGTCTTCCAGTAAGTATACATATAGAATGTATATACACACAGAGGCACTCTCAGAGACACATATACTATATGTTCAGTAGAAATCTCACTTTGAATTTTGCCCTTTTCCTAGGCTAGCTGATTGTGTGGTGTACTTCTCTCTTGGGTTGCAGTGTGTTGCAATGGCAGTTCCCGGTAAGCTGTACAACCACAAAGATAAATGACAAATACTCTACAGTGCACTGTGTTGTTAAACTACATTGTTGAGTAGATTAATTGTATTAGATGCACTTTTAACTTATAATATTTTCAGCTCACAACGGCCTTTTGGGGGTAGTCCTGCACAAGTTAAGGAATATTTGTCAGTATGCGTGTGTATGAGTGTGTATGTTCATTAACATAAGATAGGTAACAGCAATGATACAAGAGACAGTAGGGAGAAATTAGGATTAGTTCATTATTATCTGTACTCATACTATCTGTGAAGCAGTATAGTGTTAATTGGAAGTGGGCTTAGACTGGTTGTAAATGTACAGTGAAATCCTTAAGGCAACTACTTTTAAAAAATAAAAAAAGTATAACCAACATGCTCAGAAAGTACAAAAAATTGAATCATATAAAATTCTCAATTAAAAAGCCAAAAGTCAGAAAATAAATGGAAGACAAAAATAGGAAAAAAGAATAGAAAGAAGTAGAAAACTCTACAAATATAGATGTTAATCCAATACTATTAATAATCACTTCAAAAGTAATGACACAAGTGTACCAATTAAGACACAGATATTCAAGGTGGATCAAAGGCAAAAAAAGTCAATTATATGTTGTATAATAGAAAGCTACTTTACAAAGGTATACATTGATTAAAAGTATATGACATACCATAGTAATCCTAACTTTTTAAAAAGCAGGATTTGCTATACTAATTTCAAACAGAGCAGACTTCAAAGCAAGGGAAGTTAATTAAAGTTACTTCAAAGCAAGGGAGAATTGCATAGGATAAAAGAGTCAATTCTCCAAGAAGATACAACAATCTTTAACATACATGAACTCACCACAAAGCAGCAAAATACACGAAGCTAAATCTTTCAGATACCAAGAATAAATGAGTCCACATTATAGCTGGAGACATTTAAAAAAAAAAACCTTTCAAATTAAGAGCTCTAGGAGTCAGAACACCAGTAAAGATATAGCTGAACTCAATAATACCATCAGTCAACTAAACACAGTCAACAGCAGTGGACTGCTTCACCCAAGGGCAGAAAATACATTCATCCCAAGCTCACATGGAATATTCACCAAAGCAGACCACATTCTGTGCTATAAGACACATTTCAACAAGTTTTTAAAAACAGAAATCATGTAATATCTGCTCCAAGAGCACAATAAAATTTAACTGGAAATCAATGCTAGGATGATTAATTAAATAACCCCAAAATACATTGAGGTTAATGTACAAAACTCAACTGCTTTCCTCCAACAAATGACTAGAATTTTAAATTAAAAACAGAATTCTGTTTACATTAGAACTCCAAAAAGTTAAATACTTAAGCATAAATCTGGCAAAACATGTATAAAATATATGCAAAGAAAACTACAAATTCACATGAAAGAAATAATCAAAGAACCAAAGAAATAGATAACCCACACTCATGGATAGGAAGATTCATTATTAACATGATGATGGTTCTTCCCAATAAATCTACAGATTCAACGCAATCCCAATCAAAATACTGATTTTGCAAACATTAACAGTTGATTCTAAGGTTTAAGTGGGGAGGTAAGGGGCACAGAGTTGCACACATAATACTGAAGAAGAACAGAGTTTGAGGATCGACATTGTTTAGATTCAGACTTACTCTAACTTTACAATCATCAAGGTATTGTAGGACTACCCAAAGAGAAAACAAATAGATCAAAGGAACCGAATGGTGAGCCCAGGAACAGAAACATAAATGCAGTCAGTATAATCACCTGATCTTTGACACAGAAACAGAGGTAATACCATGGGGAAAAGACAGCTTTTCTGTAAAATTTTACTGGAACAGCTGGATATGCGTGGGGAAAAAAATAACTGATGAGCAGACTTTATAATCTTCACAAAGATTAACTCAATGTGAATCAGAGATCCAAAGGTAAGTAAGCTCAAACAAAACTCCAGGAAGATAACATAGGAAAGAACCAAGATGATCTAGGGTTTGTTGATGATGTTTTAGATGCGATAAGATACAATTACATATTAAAACAGCAGAGAAATCATTCTGCACTATGAGAAAGGGCACAGACGACAACAGTGATGATGAGGATGGGACCAGCAGGATCTCTCACTCACTGCTGATGCGAATGCAAATGGCACAGTGACGTTGCAAGACAGCTGGGCAGTTTCTTTTAAGTCTGAGTATATTCTTACAATATGATTCAGAAACTGTTCTCTTTAGTATTTACCCAAAAGAATTAAAAATTAACGTCTATAGTTAGGGTTATAGCTCAGCGGTGCAGCACCTATCTGGAAAGTGCAAGTTCCTGAGTTCAATTTTTAAAAAAGATTTTTAAAAAATCAGTGCCTACACAAAAACTGGCACGTGGACAGCTGTAGAAGTTTTATTCATAATAGCCAAAACTTGGAAGCAACCAAAACATCCTTTAATAGGTGAATGACAAATAAACTCTGACACTGACAGTTTAGTTATCAGCGAGTTAGCATTCAGTATCAAAAGTACATGTGTTACTTGCTGTGAAAAGTACATGCTATGAAAAGATATTTAGGAACCTTTGATGCATCTTACTGTGTGAAGGAAGCCAATTTGAAAAGGCTAAGTGCTACAGAATTCCAACCATATGACACTCTGAATCTGAAAGAGCTAAATAGTGTGTGATTCCAACAACTATATGACACTCTGGGAAAGGCAAAACAATGGAAGCAGTGAAAAGATCAGGGGTTGCTGGGAGCAGAAAGAGGGAGAGACAAATAGGCAGGATAGGTAGGATTTTAGGGCAGTATAAGCAATTTTCCATGATTCTACAATGGTAGTTTTGTATCACTATAAACTTGTCCAAGTCCACAGAATGCACAACACCAAGACTGAACGCTAATGTAAGTTATGCAGCCTGAGTGACAAGGCTGAGATAAAATACATTTATCAGTTTTCCCAAATGTGCCACTCTGTTGAGAGATGCTGATAACGGGACAGGTTATGCATCCATGGGAGCAAGGAGCATAGATAATATCTATGTATCGTCTTCTCAAATTTACTGTGAGCCTAAACTGGCTCTAAAAACTATAATATTTTTAAAGGACACTTCTCATTGGATTTAAAACCCATTCAGATGGTCTAAGATAATCTCCTCATTTCAAAATACTGAACTTATTCACAGGCTAGAGAGATAGATCAGTGGCATAAGTGCCTGCTTGGCAAGCACAAGGTCCTGAGTTCAATCACCCATTCCACAAAAAAATAAAGAAAATAAATATGAACTTAATCATGTCTGAAAATACCTTTTTTCCCACATACATAGCGTTCATATGTTCTAGAGATTTGACATGGATCTCATTCAGGGGGCCTTATTCTTTTAAAGATAAAAAAAAGCCCAAATACATCAGGAGTTGTAGAGAATGTCTCTCTAAATTGCCCACCCCGAGGAGGAGAGATGAGAGCATTAATCGACTGGTCCTTCTAAAACCCCTTTGGTCCAGGGTCATCTTGTGTGTGTTAACTCTAATGCTCCACACACATGTGCAGGAGACAGGGGTCTTGTCCCCACTGCACACAGGAGCATGAGAAATCTTAAGGGAAAACAGCATGATGAAGTGGGGTCCTGTGAAGTACACCTGCCTAAAGCTGGCACCACACCAAAGGTTGGTATAAAGCAGTATATAAAGAACTTACATTCATTTTCTAGGGTCATCATCACAAAGGACCACAGTGGCTCACACAACAAATGCATTTGTTAACAATTCTGGGGACTAGAAATCTGAAGTCAAGGTAGCAACAAAATTGGATTCTTTGAGTTTTTTCTCTCCACCTTGTGGATGACCACCTTCTCGTTTCTTTGCCTTGTGGATGACCACCTTCTCATCTCTCTGCCTTGTGGATGACCACTTTCTCTTGTACCTTTATATCTTCTCTCTGTATTTAGGCAGGTCCTTCTCTCTTCTTATAAAGAGACCACCGCCCACCAAAGTGGCCTCATTTTAATCAGTTGCCCCTGAAAAAGCCTTACTTGTAAATGCAGGTACTGGAAGTTAGAACTTCAATGTATGTATTCGGGGAGAAAATGAACTTAACCCCAAAGGAAAGTCCTACAACTGAAAAACAATAAAACACACCAAAAGAGAGAAATAGGTGTACATCAAGCCCCTCACTTCTAAAAATATTGGAAAACAATTACATAATCTCTCCAAAGAAAATACTGAAATGACCCATAAGCACATGTAAAGATGCATAGCAACTATTACTAGAGAAATGCAAAACAAAACCATGTGATACCACCTCACGTCTATTAGAATGGCTATCACTATAAAAATCAGAAAATAACAAGTATTATATAAGCAAGGATGTGGAGAAATCAAAACTCTTGTTCTGCATTGGTAGAAATGTAAAATGGTCCCTATAAGTCATTTGAGATAAGGCTTCCCATCTTCAGAAGTGCGCCAGTGTTTCCTAAAAGCAGCCTTTCAGCACAGACTCTTAAGGCGACATGGGGATCCTGCCGTTGTTGTGGGCAGACTCTTCAGCTTTCTTCCTAGAACTATCTCCTCATACGGACTTGCACAGGAAGGACACTGCACTAAATTCCAAGTATATTGGACTGAAAATTTCTGTCTCCTGTGTGCAGACAACCTCTGTGAACTTCTCATCTAACTCTGTGGGTATCCAGCCTAAGCCAACATTGTACTTACCTATATATTTGAATAGGTTTTGTTACCTTATTTGCTCAAGGAATTCAGTGATTGCTGCAGTGTCCCTGAAGAAGATAGCCAGATGCAAGACCTAAAGTGTGAACAGACTCTCGATGGAATCGAGATGACCACATCGTGTGCAGGTTCCATGCAGACCCTCACTGCCAATCAGACATGTTCTGGGGGCCCGATAACAGTTCTCGGGACTCTTCAGATCTTCTGTTTGGGTGTGATGGCAACTCCTGTTGGTGACCAGAGCTTCCTCCACTTGAAGCAAGATTTCAAACACCTGCAATAATCAGAAGCTCACTGGGGACCAGATGGTGACTATCAACAAGGGATAGACCCTTGTTGGAGTGTCACAGCCAAGACAACTAGACTTCCCAGGCTCCCATTTGATCCAGGAGCAAAACCCAGAAAAAAATGGGAACTTACACACTAACAGCTATCCACTCCTGAAACAGTCCCAGCATTTGAAGCCCTATGTATGTCCGCACCAGGACTGTGGGAAGTCTTACTGGAGGGCTGCTCAGCTCCGGGTCCACCAGTGCACACACACTGGCCAGAAGCCCTACGCATGCAATGTACAAGGATGCCAGTGGAGATTCAATCATTCCGATGAGCTCAAACGCCACATGAGAAGGCACAC
>NW_004524590.1:20164818-20203295 GCF_000260255.1 Octodon degus
AAAAAAAAAAAAAAAAACAAGGTAAACATTTAGTGGCTATGGATATATAGACTGGGCATTGAGTATTTTGTCTCAGCAACAAGAGAAAAGTAACCAAGAATTTGGTACTAGAGAAGTTAGGGATTTTTCTGTGATTACCTGACTGTGTGGCTCTAGAGCCATTGGAAATGGCTCCAGGGAAGAGTTTAAAAAGCTTGGGAGATGTCACATGAAAGAGTAGACCTGGAATGCCTTAGGCTGTTCTAGATGAGAGATTCTGGTCAGAGCTCCAAAGACCAGAGGCTGATAGAAATCTTGTCTGTAAAGGCCACATGCAGGAGGTTTCTGCTGGGAAGAAGGACTACATTGCGCTAGACTCCATATGACAACAATGTATGTTATGGTTTGTCAAAAAATTTGTCTACCTGCTGTTCCTGTCCAAAGACTTTGCCTGAGACTGAAATTAAGGGTGGCAGACCAATTAATTTAGCAAAAGAAATCTCAAAGGAGTGCCATGGATATTGTTGGAGGCATTCTTTGTGTGTTTTTGAGGCAAGGTCTCTTGAGCTCATTTTGTAGCCCAGGCTGGTCTCAACCTCGCAATGATCCTCCAGGCTCAGCTTCCAAAGTGCTGAGATTTTAGGCATGTCCAGCCACTCCTAGATTTTGTTGGGGGCTTTTAGCCAGATTTACACTGAGCTAAGATCTCAGCAGAATGATACAAAATATTGTTAGTTTGGCCAGAAAAAAAAAGCCTTACGCAAGCTGTGGACCGCAAAGACAGCTGAGAAGATCTGTTACTGAGAAGGAATAGAATATAAAAGCCTGAGGCATCACAAGCTGAAGGAAATCTATACCCTTTGCAGCCTCAAAATTGCAAAAGAGAAAGAGTGCTTTCAGGACAAAGCCAGGAAGCACCATGTTGCAGACTGGCTATGGCCACACTTAGGGGAGAAGAGTCACTGAGAGAATGAATCACAAAATGCTAGATATCTCAATAAAACCTACAACAGTTAAAAAAAAGAGAGATAAGTTTAATTCATTTTCATAATGTCTACATATATTCTATAGTATAGATATTTCACCATTTATTCATCCCATTGTTTCTCTTGAAAGAAAATTGATTTGTTCCCAGCCCCTAAACACTAAAATTTGCCTGTGTTGCACACACTTCTTCACTTTTGTAATGGTCTGGCCTAAGTTGCATGGTATGAGGATCCGGAAACTGAAATCATAAGAACTTTACAAATCTGGGTACCAGCAGTGATGCTCCAGGCAAATATTGTGGCATCCCCCTGTGGGGCACCAACAGCAGATGTAACACTCGAAAAGAGACCTCCCTGAGCCCAAGTGAGGAACCCTGTGCAGTCCCAGAAGTGACCGAGGGACACCGTAGGCTTGCTTCCACAGTCACGCATCAGGCTGTTGCAGCCTGGGAACAAGGGGGTTGAAGCGGGGAAGCTCCCACGTTCCTGTTCAAGGCAATGGCGCTGCACATATTGGCTGAGGAATTCAAGGGATTTGAGACTGCTGAAATCATCACAGGGGTTCCACATTTTCAGGGCAAGCTAGTGAATTATATAAGCAGCTTTATTTCTCCTCAACATAAGAATAAAATAAATCTGACAGGAGAGGACACTGGGGACATAAATGACAAATGTCAGAATGATAAAAGATTCCATAAAGCATGTGGTATGAATAAAAAAGAATTTGGAGTCTTTACTCATTTTTCTTTCCTCTCATAGAATCTTAATTCTCCACTTTATTATCATCCATTTAAAATTAAATTCCTATGAGGGATTTTCAACCGAGAAAGTATGAGCAGACGATCCAGCCAGGGACCCACTCCATCTAGAAGGTCAGTTGCCTAGATTGATTCTTCAGCTCCCAGTGTGCTTAAGTAAACAGTAGGAGAATTGGTAAGTGGTCACTCTGGGAAGTTGGCCTGCTTTACTGCTACGTTCTTTACATAATAATTTCCATCGATTTGTATGCTATTTCCACATGATTCTACTCTTTGTATGAATTCAAGACATAATTACCACATTTTTAGATATCTTTAAAAGTCAAAGGGTGGAGAAAAAGACTGGGCAGAGCATGCAAAAGAGAAATAATTAATTCCTGAAATGGCCATAAATTCTTCTGCCTTGCTGTCTTGGCTGCATTCTTTCATCAACTTGAAGCTAGTTCTGTTCATATGCCTAGATTCACGGATACAATTAGACTCCCCCTCCAAGTCTCAGTTGAGCTCCCCTAACATCCCTCTCATGGCTGTGCCCTCCAATTCTTTACTACCCCCCCACACACACACTTTAGCTGTTTCTCCATTCTCCACTTCTAATTTGCCACTGTAAACACCTCCTGAGTGAGCGCTATTTGTGCCGCCCCGGATCTGATGTTGTCTTCTGTCAGTCAATGCTCCCGTTCTTTCAGGATCCAGCTCAAGTCCCATCTCCTCCATGAATGTTTCCAAGAACAGAAGTTCCCTATGGAGAGGAACTTTGGTCTTTTGTGTTCACTAATTGATCTGCATGGTGTCCGATGAGTAGCAACTGCTGGATAAATATCTGTTAATTGAATGAAAGACAATGCTCTGATTTCAGTCCCCTTCCCAAAGATAGGGACATCTGTCATTCATACTACCTGTTCTTGGATCCTTATCACTGCCTTACCTGACCATCAACAGTTGCTCCTTTTGTTCATCTTGTCACCAGTAGACTAAAGGAGGAGGATGAGGATATTTTTTGATCCTCCTTTCCTTGGAGCTGCCATCCACCATCACATCTTTCAGTGATGTTACCAGCTGCACATTTTACTTTTAAATTCTGCAGCATCAATAATGTGATTAAGCTCACATGTCAATTTGCATCCTCTACCACCCCTTGGTACAGGGGTTAATTTGAAATCTCTAATCAGCCATTCACCTGTAACAAGCTTTCAATCACCATTACACGCAATCAACACTGGAGTGTTTCCTGAGCGCTTCAGGCACACCAGCAATTATTTTCCTAACTGGACGGATGGTGTTCAAGGTATGCAGATTAACTACAACTACTACTCAAGTACCATTGCCATTGCATGCATAGTCCACCAACATCTCTCTGTTGGAAAGCTGTGGTCTCATAGCTAGACTCTTTGATCCATGATTTCTTGTGTAACCTTGCTCCACTTGCCAAGTTCAACTTGGTTTTTACTGTATACAAAGTCATACATCTTAAACATGAAGGTCATTGTTCATTCACTTAAACTTCTCCATTGGCCTCTGTGCGATCCAAAGTCATAGTAGAGTTTCAAAGGCATTGAGAATGTATCCCCTGCATTCCTCTCTAATCTCAGATTTCAACATCCACCTCTCATTCTTCCCCCAGATCATGCACACACATACACATACATACATACACACACATGCCATCATTTTACTCCATATGCACTTAGCAGCTCATAGTGTGTGGTGAACATCTGGGGACTCAGGCAAATTCCTACTTTACCTTCATCTGCTGAATGAGAAATGATGAGTTATGTCTATAAGCCTCTGTAAAGCACCTTAACTGTAAGGTAGAAATAATTGTTCTTCCCTGCAAAGATTTTAATGTATCCATTGGAGATTCAATATCTTTCTTTTCCTAAAGAGTAGAAAATAGAGGACTAGATAAGGAAAAGCTATTGAGCTGAAAAGAGAAAGACTGCAGGCTTACTCTGTGCATTTTTTATTTTTTTTCAGTTTTTAGAGGAGAATCTACCAGTCAGGGAATGAGGTCTGAAACCATGCTATCTGGCAAGTCCTGACTCTGTCACATACTTTTAATAAGACAGTGAAGAAGTTGTTTAATCCTTCTGTGACTAAATTTTGGCATTTGCTAAATCATGACAGTAACAGCAACTACTGCTCTCTATTTTCAATAAATTAATGCTTGTAGAGTAACTAGCATAGTGCCTGGTGGGCTGAGGACTCAGTAAAGCCATTCTTGTTATATTCCAATTTATAAGAGTCGGCTAAATAGCTCAGCAGATTAAAGTGCCCTCAAGCAGGCACAGGGGCTGGGGGTTCAATCCCTGGGCCTGCTGTGCCAGCGTCACACCCTGGAGTGCATTGAGATGGCAACTGAGACTGGGGTGGTGGCGCATGCCTGTAATCCCAGCTCTTGGGAGGCTGTAAACAGGTGGATCACTATGAGTCTGATCTAGTACTGAGACCCTGAACAACCTGTAGACCCTACCCTAAAATGCAAAAAAAAAAAAAAAAGACAAAACTCCAGTTTATAATTTACATTTGTATACCCAATATCCCCACATATAAGCTCAATGATATTATCAATTATCATTAAGCACATTGCTCTGGAGACCTAGTTCTACTCTCCGTTCTGCCATGTTCTGTCTGACACTAGTTAACTCCCTTCAATTTTCCAATGAGAACACTGAATGAAGCAGTGTTACTCAACTTTTAGTAGTGAAGTCCTCTTTGTAATATTAACTTTTTGACACTAACACTACATAGAAGATAAGTAAAAATGATGTTGGTTACATTAAAGCAGGAGTCAGGGCCTGTCATCCTCCCCACCCACAAATCCTCTAAGATACCTGTGGGAAACCCTAGCACTCTTTGGCAGGATCACTGGACTACATGAATTCTGGGCATCTTTGGTATATGAGTGGCTTCCTTTTTCAAAAATATTTTAAAATTCTGGACACATTATAAGAATTTGATAAATATTAGCTGATGATGATGAAGACAAAGTTATGATGTGACATCCTGACTGACCACTTTATTCATGTATGCATTCAACAGGTAATGTTGGAAAGCCTACTGTGGGCTCAAGTGCTACACTAGTCCGAGTCCCCTGCAGTATGTCTTCATGTTCACGTGAAGATCATTGACTTTCCCTATAGCCAAGTTTCAGTCACAAGTTGGTAATGAAGCTAATACAGTGTCAGGCACATGCAAGGACCAATCCTAACTGCAGGCTCACTCTACAACCACGTTAGCAAAACCAGTGTGTGCCAATGGGCTATTTTATTTTTAGGAATAGTGAGTATTGCAGAGGTGATACTAAGTACAGCAGTCTATCTACCTCACTCATGAAGGATGTGTGCTCCAAGCTCACCAGTGATACCTGAAATCACAGAGTACTGAATACTATACAGCATGTACTATGTATTTTCCCTATGTATACAGGTCTATAATGTTTAATTCATAAGTCAAGTAAATTATAAAACTAATTATAGGATGGGCAGATAGCTCAGCAGACTAAGCATCTGCTTAGGCAAGCAGAGGGACCCAGGTTCCTAGCACCACATGCCGCACCAGCCTCCCATATGCCCCCTCCCCAGGTGCACTGAGCAGGCCACCAAATTGGCATGGTGGCACACACCTGTAATAACAGCGCTGGGGAGGCTGAAAACAGGAGGATCACTATGAGTCCAAGCTGTGCAGTGGGATCCTATACCAAACATATAAAAAGTTCTAATCATAACAATAAAAAATAGAACAGTTACGCCAGCACACTGCATGAAAGACTATGTAAATGTGGTCTCTCCAAATATCTTACTGTACTGTACTCATTGTGATCACAGACAATGACGCAATGTTGATGGGATGAGACAAAGTGAGGTAATGACATACTCACAATGGCTCAAACTTTAAAATTAACTAGTTGTTTATTTTTGTAGTTTTCCACTTAATTTATCTGGACTGTCACTGACTGAGAATAACTGAGACCTCAGGAAGCAAGATGCGAGCGAGAAGAACTACTGCAAATATGCTGAGCTGTGTCTACCAACGAGCCTCTTAGATCATTCTCGTTGCCCACAGAGGCATAAAAAGTAGCTCTCTCTTGCATACACATAGCTCATTGTTTTGAGGGGCTCACCAATACCAGGGAGCTAAGAAAATCAGGAAACCTTTACTAGTGAGATTGTCTGGAAATTCCCTGGGTCATCATGGAGGTTTTTGATAGGAAGTAGGGAGAGACTTTGGGTCAACAGGGTAAATCTTTGGGTCTCCATTTCCAGCCCACATACTTGGAGTTTGTCCTTGAACTTCCGGATTGGGTGGTGTTCTGTGGAGGAAGGCTGTGGGTCTCCCTTGCCAGTGCTGCCCTGTGTATGCCTCGCTTGTTGTCTACTCTCTGCCTACCCATACATCAGTCTCTGCGCTTTCTGTTGCTGGTCCTCAAGAAACTGATGCATACAGGGGCTGATGGGGTGGGGGCCTTAAAGTCAGACCCCATGGAAAAAAGGCAAACTGGGCTGTGTAGGAAGACCTCTGATGGCTGCTGTAGTTGAATGTGCCTTGCCCCAACTTCCTATGCAGAAATCCTAACACTTAATGTCAATGATTTTGGAAATGACACTTGGAAACAATAATTAAGGTTAAATGAGGTCATAAGGGTGGGGCTAAGAGAATTAGTATCCACATAAGAAGAGACATAAATCTTGCTCTCATCTACACCTGTGCTGAAGTAGGGCTATGTAAAGACACACAGTGAGAAAGCCACCATCCACAGGCCGGAAGAAAGTCCTCACCAGAAATCAAACCTGCCAGCACCTTTATCTTGGGCTTCCCAGCTTCCAGAGCAGTGAGAAAATAAGTGTCTTTTGTTTAAACTGTGCTCTATGGAAGCCTGGGCAGACTAATGCAGAGCCATTTGTGTGGCTGAAAGGGAATGTGTTTCCTCAGGGCTTGTGCTGCTGAGCTGCCTAAGGAAATGTATGCAGTACTTTATCATCTGCTAGGCAGAGGTGACGCTGGCAGCCATAACTGACTCCATTCTGCTCCTTGATTCCTTAGGAGGTCCTGAATCATCTCTGGAAATGTATTTGTTCCTTCCCAATGTGGCAAATGGAGCTTTCAAAGTCTTTGTGAGTCAGCTGCTGGGGACCCAGCTGTGTGTTTGGATACACCTCTGCAAGGGCCCTCTCATTTCTGCTAACTGACTCAGGGTAGCCCTAGGTCCTCTGTACCATGGGGAGAAGTGTTGGGAGTGGGGTCTAGAAAAGTACCTTCTAGAACAAAACAATCCACATTTTAAAATGCAGAGTGATATGTGTGCATAAAAAGTCTATGCTAGCTGTGATAGCAGATACATGAAACCCCAGCACTCAGAGGCTTGAAACAGGAGGATTGCCCCAAATTCAAGGCCAGCCTGGGCTACAAAGTAAATTCAAGGCCAGTCTGAACTATTCAGCAAGAAATTATAACAGTAATTTATGTTCGCTATGGAAAAATTAGGTATAAAGAAGAAAATTGAGGTTACCAATAATTTTGTTGCTTCGATGCATTTTCTTCTAGGTTTTTTTTTTTTTTGAGTGTGTGTGTTTGCACAAAATGGAGATCATACCATGCACACTGCATTTATACATCCCCTTTTTATTTAACTTTGTAAGTCACTGACATTTTGTCATGTCATTCATTGTTCATTATAGTGACATTTTTAACGTATGTTCTGTTTTACTCAAGTTTAACAATGTATTAATGTAAAAATGAGAAGGGGTGAAAAAAAATGTGTGACTGTGCTTTGATTCCCTCATATTCCCCAAGACTTGCCTGTGATTACCAGATTCTATGATGGACAACTAGAGAAACTATGGAGTCTATTCCGCAGAACTTGAGAGCAGAACTCCATGCAGCCAGGTGGTTTTGGCAAGTGCTGAGGCAGTGGACCAGTGCAACTTCAAACACAAACACACACAGCAGTTAGTCCCTGAAGTCATAGTGAGAATACATGACACACACAGCTTAATGGAGAAAAGATTTATTTTAGTTCATGGTTTCAGAGGGTTTGGTCCGTGGTCAGCCAGCTCCAAGGTAGAAACATCACACAGAAGAGGGCAGAAAAAGCTGCCTGCCTTGTGGCAACCATGAAGCAGAGCCACAAAGAAAGAGACGATGGGCTGGAGCCAAAGAACAGACATACTTCTCGAGATGAGGCCTCCCAACCAACCCAGACACACCCAGAGGTATGCTTTACTAATCCTAGACCTCTGTCAAGCCCATTGCATTGACTGTCAAGATGAGCCACCACTCCAAGCTTTGGAAGGACCCTGGCAGGACACAGATGTACTGGTCTCTTCCCTGCTGGTCAAATACTGCTAGGTCCAACTCTTTCTAGCACATGGAAGGAAAACTGAGACCTAGAGAAACCCAGAAAGCAGGACGGAGTGGAGACTTCAGGCCTAACCTTCAATATTTCCTTCTTTTCTTTTTTATTATAATGAAATGTAACAAAATAAAACAAATACTTTATACTCATCACCCAACTTCAGAAACAAAAGTGTAAATAAAACTTCCTGAGTTCCTTTTCTCATATACTGACCTTTCTTCCAGCTTCTCCCCAAAGTGGTGATCATTACGCTGAATTGATTTATTGCTTTTCATGCCTCAAGTATTTTTAAGTCTTCACTGTGTGTATGTATAATTTTTTTCATATTTCCAACCTTAAATATTTACCATTTTGAGGGCCCTCCTACAACTATCTATTCTTCACCTAACATTTTTACTGAATTTACCAACATTTTAACATCTAGAATACTCTATACTATGAATATTTTGTCATATATCTACATATCCTCAGGGTTGTGAAACTTTAGGGTATTCTCACCAGTCGCTTGGTTTAGTAATGAATATTCTCATGCTTCAATATTGCCTGAATTCCTAGGCTTTGCTCAATCAAGCCATGTCACCTTCAGTAGTTAGCTCCACCCCAGACATGTGGAGATCCTTATTGCATACCACACCGCATCATCCCATTGTCGCTAAATGCATGGTGTGCTGTCATGGAGGGGGAAGAAGGGAAATACCCACGGTGGAATAGACAAGTTGGGCCAGAACAACCCAGCAGGTGGCAGTGCTTCTAGGCAAACCCCTTCCCTCCTGAATAGTGCAAATCAACTCGAGTCCCTGACTCCAACCATGATCAAGGCCCAAATTTCTCCCGGGGGGATGTCTGGGGTTTCTAGGAGATTAAACATATGCACTCAGAGGCTCATTGGTGTAAAACAGATCAAGTGCTACTCTGCCTTTTTCATCATTAAATGAAAAGTCCCAGGAATATTAAAGTGCTTCAGGAACATTTAACTAATTGGCTGGATTGTGAACATTTTATTTCCACCCTCTGAATTTTTTGATAACTTTTCTAACAGAGTGCGTTTGAAGACTCCAACCAACACTTTCAAGTAGTATTTATTCATGGGAAGTTCTACCATCTCTGTTTTTAAGACTCTCAGTAAAAGTTAAACATTTATCCTTCCAATTTGCTTTAGAAGATGATTATTGTCTTCTGTTCTGATTTTTATTTTTAAAGGAAGTTAAAATTAACACTGCTCTCTCAACCCAACTACAAAAGCACTTCCTTTACATAATGGCTTTTACCCAAATAAGAATCAAGCTTATTAATCAACTATCAGCTACAGAAAATGAAATTCTCAAAGTTTCAATGAAACAATGTCTGTCTTTGGTTCTGATTAACTAAAGGATTGAAGGATTTGGACACAAAGAAAATAGTTGCAGTGTGGATTCCTTTCCTCCCCAGAATATACTTGCCTCAAAGTAGGTCAGACTGTGTTGCTATAAATCTTAACAATTCTCTTTAATTCTTTCACTGGCTATTCTTAGGGGCTTGGAGGGAGGAAGATTTGTCCAATTAATTACAGAAAAACTGCAGTGGAGAAAAAACAGCTCCTGGAGTGCTGATGATCTCCATCTCCACCCCCAGTGAGTTCATCAACATGAAAGTTATTATCAAAACAACTACTGGTGGTGAGGCAATCATTATACACGGATGCCTTAGTAGTCTGTTCTGGTTCACTGTAAACATTCATTCTCCCTCTGGAGCCCGAGAGGGAGGCTGACACATCTCAGGGAAAGGTGAAGACAGAGCTGCAAAAAGAGAAACCTGGAATGACCCTCCACTCCAAGACTGATATGCTATCCCAAAAGGCCAGGGAATGGCTGTTCCAGTGGATTGTCTCACAGAGACTTGCTAGAAGCCAACTCTGAAGGGAGTATGTATGAGCGATACAAACACATTATTCATTTTCTAGTCTTTGTGCGCCCATTGCTTCTGAATCCAAACCCCTTCTTTTTGTTGGCTTCTAACAGATATTCCCACCTTAACCACAGTTGGTACAGTTGTTCCCAAGTGCACACTTGCCAGAAAGCAAACAGTACTATTTTACCACTTAATCAAAATGTTGCCAGCGCAAATGTTTTTTTAAAATTATGTATTTATGACTTCCAAAACTCTTAAGCTCCTTTTCTAAAATTGTGGAAGGCAAACAAAGACTGAAGGATGTCAGGGAGTTTTAAAGGACCTGTAGCTTATTCTTTAACCACATCTGAATCTTCGCAAGAAATTATTCCTGGAAGATGACTTTTATTAAGCTATCCAGGAAAAAATATTCCACCATCCCTCCAGTTAGCCAATCTAGCTGACAAAGTTATGGTCAACACATTCTTCCTTCTGTGTATCTAAAGGATAAATGCCTTTTTAAAAGTCTTCACTTGGGGGGGAGATGTTTTCCTTGAGTGATTACAATTTACTGTTCTGACATTACATTTGTAACTGTTTGTCAGCTACTGCCAAATACATGCTGCTGAAGAAATAACCTTCAAAGTGAACAGCATAATGAAAATATTTGTTTCTTGCTCAGGTCTTTGTGGAGTTTGAGGAATTGGACTAAGTAGGTTGGCATCCAAGCTATGGTTTGGGACCAAGTCTACTTGAATGTCTCTCATGACCCTCGATCAATGGTTTCCTGGGGTCTGGTCTTCTAGGGGAAAGAAGAGGAGACACAGAAGAACAAGCCCAGCCACACTGATATTTTCTAGTTTTTGCTTGCTTCATAGCCTCTCACATTCTTTTAGGCAATCATATAGGCAAACTCAACAATAATTAATGGAGTCAAAAAATAACCCCTGCTTCTTAGGGTAGGAACTGCAAACTGGTGTAACAAAGGATTTGATCAGAGGGTAAATGGGGGGAAATGCAGTCCATTATCTGCATTTTCTTCTTAATCAAACCAAAGTTTTGGTATGAGACCCTTTGAAGAAACTCACAAGACTCCACAGAGATTTTGATAAAGATTTAAGATCTGAATGTTGGTTCTTCCACTAGCTAGATGGGGAAGCTTGGGCTATAGTTTATGTTTCTCTGGCCCCAGTTTCTGAATCTGTAAAATGGAATAAAGAAATCTACTTTATAGGACTGCTGGGATGACAGAGATAACACATATGGAGCTTGACATAGTGCACTGTCCATAATGAAATTTTCTCAAAAAAGAGGAGCTACTACGAGTAGTTATTCAGTAGACATTTACTGAGAAGTTACTATATGCCATTCATTGTGTGAGGTCATGCTAACATAAAGATAGATATAAAGATAGACACACAATCCTCAAAACAGGTCCTGGTCACTAGACAAGCATGTGGAGGAGGTACCTAGCTGAGCCTAGGACTTCAGGAAAAGTGTCCTAGTGGAGATAACACACAAATAGAGCCTTAGAAAGTGACTGGGAATTTGCAAGCTAAGTGGATACAGGGAGAATTTTTCAGGCAAGGCAATGACAGAAAAGAATCTGGTGTGCCCCAGGAACATGTAGGGAAAGAGAGGTGAGCTGGCAGGATGTGACTGGGGTAGGTAACAAGTTCAGTTATCATAAATATGCTTTACTAAGAAGTTGAATTATATCCTGAAGGCCATGGACCACTCCATCATGTTCAAAGTGGAATCATTCAACAGCATCATTTCCAGAGATGCCATGTTGTCTCCTTTAAACTCCATGGCCCTGATAAGAAGAGAGGGCTGGAATCTGCTGGAAATGAGATCTTCAGTCATGGATGCTGGGAAGACAAGAGCTACACTTGGCTACACTTTCAATCTCAAGCTCCACTAAGGTCTTCACTAAACAACTTTCTGTGCCCAACACTGTACTTGGCATTTGGGATAAAGGATTAGAATAGAAAGTATAAGTAGACCCAACCTCTATTTCTGGAAGTTCCAACCTAAAGGCAGATAGCATCCAACAGAGTTGCTGCAGTGGTCACAAGTGCCCTCACCTCCCACCTTAGGATGCAGAATCTTTTGTGTTTAGCTTTCTGGACTGGTAAATGGAGGCCACTTCCACTGAGCAGGATGGGCTTGCTTGGGTTGCATCCTTCCCTCTTGTATCTTATCTGATTTCCTAGGGAAAGATGAACCCGCTGGGAAGGATGGAGTATGAAGGCGGGTTTGGACACTTCGTATGTTGCTTTTCTTATGGGAACAGAATTAAACAGCATGTGAAACCCAATTCTGTAGCTTATGAGAATAGAAGAGAGGAATTTTAAAAAGCTGATTCTAGGAATGAATTAGTAATGAGTTTCTGCTGAATTTTTAAAAGTTGTATTTGTCACTCCATTCAGTGGTCATTACTTCTTTTGGATGAATTTCAAGATTTAGTTCTATAAGTCACAAGAAATTGAGTTTTAGGGGAGACTCTGTATGTTAGAGAACACATAGGCCAAGATAGTTCTTTCTAATATGTAGCTAAGCATCTCTTTCTAGAGAACTCCAGCCTCCAGAGGACTCCTTTTGGGCACCATCTTACCTCTGGATTCCACTCTCCAGATGCCCCCGACCTTCAGGATACAGCCTTCTCTGCTTCTGACACACATTTCTTTCTCACCATAACTGAACTCCTGGACCTCTAGCAGAATGCCCTTCTCGTCTCCTCTTCTGAGGCCTGGGTGCCACTGCATCTCTCCCTAGGACCTTGGGTGCCAAAGGTCAAGGACTCCCCCTAGCCAATGACAGCTAGTTGAATCTTCCTCACATCACATCATTCTAACACTGACTTTTACTTTTTCACATTTAAAGACCCTGAAATCAAGCCAGATGTGGTGGTACATGGCTATAATCCCAGTCCTGGGAAGGCTGAGGCAGGCAGATCCATTAAGTCCAGGCTTGACTACATAGAGTATGCAAGGCCAGCCTGAACTCTGGAGCATGACTCTGACTCCAAAAAAGAACACATTAGGCCCACCCAGCTCATGCAAGATTACTTCCTTTGCTTGAGATCAGATCATGAACAAGCTTGATGCTGTCTCCTCTCTTACTTCCCCCTTGCCATGTGTATAGTTTAGATCTAAAATGTCCCACACATGTCTCAGGTGTTCAGAGGTAGCCTTTTAGAAAGTGACTGGATTGTGGGAGTAATGTGGATAATGTGGTTTAATCCATTACTGAGCTCCTAGCTGGATACACTATGCTAGAGTTTGGATCTAAATTATTCCCCAAAAGCCTCATGTGTTTGGAAGTTGACTAGGTCATGGGGCACCACATTTATGGGTGGATTCATCCACTGGCCTGCTCAGTGGGTGACTGTGCTGTGGAGAGGTGGTGCTTGGATGGAAAAGGCAGGGCACTGGGGGTGTACATGGGAATAGCTTCCTTCATCTCTGCTTTCTGATTAGCATGAGGGGCAAGCAGTCTTTCTCTCCCAGAAGGTCCTTCCTTCAAGCTGTTTCTGTGTTTAAGTCTGCTGGATGTGGACTGAAATTTCTGAAACCATGAACTAAAATACATCTTCCCTCCTTTAATTTTCAGGGGTGGATATTTCATCACAGCAATAGGAAAGTGACTAAGACATGGTGTTGGGAGGAGGGGCCTCGCTGAAGGACTCGGTCACTGGGGACATCCCCTAGAAGGTGTATCTTGTCCAGGCTCTTTGATTTCCTCTCTTCTTTTGATTGCAAGGAAGTGAGTAGCTTTTGTCCCACCCTCCATTATATTCTGCCTCACCTCAAGCCCATGGCAATAGAGCCAGTTGACCATGTGCTGAAATCTCCGAAACTAGGAGCCAAAATAAACCTTCCCTCTTCTAATTTGTTCTTCTCCAGTGTTTGATCACAGTGACATAAACTTGGCTAAAACACTGTGTAACATAACGTATTCTCAGGGTGCTCGGAGTAGGACAGGGATGTGTTTGGAAGCCGCGACTCTGCCTGCCAAAATAATCAAGGGGAAGGAAATTCAGGGAGAAAAACACAAAAAAAGACATTTCCCAAGTTTGTTTGGTGGAACAGATAGACAGGACCGGAAAGAATTACTGGTGGGATGCTCCCAAACAGAAAAGGAAACGCCACCAAGAAATGGTTCATTTCCTCCTCTCAACTTCTTTCATCCTCCCCTTATTTCAAATTGCCAAAAAGGTAGAGGCTTCTCCCTTTGTTTATGGCTGCTGTGCTGACACGCTAATGGCAGAGACTGTCTCTAGCTGAGAAAGAGTGGGGAGGACAGATAAAGCCTGCCTTTCTCCCATCTGCCACAGGCCTATCAGAGCCACCACTTAACCTCATTCTGCAGAGCTTTCCCTTGAATATTCCACGAGGATGAGGCCATCTGCTTCCCGATCTGTAATTAGTTGCACACTTGCTGCTATTGTGCTCTGTTATTACGGGGTTTTAAGTATGATGTATGCTTCTCTTCCTGGAATCAAGACTTCCTACAAGAATGGTCTATATTTTTGGTGCCTGAAAGAGGGTTCTATGCTTAGTCGCTCTTCAAGTAGACATGGAATTGGCTTGTAAAAGAATCCCTGGGAATAAGGGAGTCCCTGGGGGATGCCTAAAGACCTTGAGTGGCAGCGAGAAAACTAGTATGCTCACACTACCTCCTGAGAAGCCATCACAGTAAACAGGAAATCCATTCTGAAAGAAAGTCCTGGGCAAGTTACATAGATTTATAATTGAGGAGAGGTTGGTAAGGTTGCCCACTGTCTAGATAAATAAACAGCAGAAAGGGGAAACAGGGAGCTTAGACTGAACATTAGCAATTCTCATCATTTTGTCCTTAAATGAGAAAAAAAATATTTTCTGTGGGAGCCACACAGAGGAAAGGGCAGGTTCTAACATCAGGGCAGAGAGCAGCAAGGACAACATTCCAGGGAGGAAGACAAGCATGAGAACAGTACAAACCAAGCATCCAGTTCAGAGAGTAAACAGGTTTGAAAAAAATGGAGCAGCAACTGCTTTTGCCAACCTTCACTGGTATGGTGGAGTAACTACTGGGCAACTTGGAGCACCCAGCTGAACTGAATCAGCATGATTCTGGGAGTGAAAGAGCCACCTGAGGATTGCCACCAACATCATGAAAGGAGAACTGGAGGGGAAGGCGATGTGCTGTGGGTGTTCCTAGAGAAGCTTGTCGTGCTGGTTTTCCTGATATGAACTCAGCTGTTCTCATCATTGGAGAAGCTTGGGTCCTCTCTGTTGCTGAGTGTGGAGGACCACCTGGGTGACTCCTTGAAAGAAGAGCAGTTGTCTCCATTTTGGCTGTGCCTGACCCTATTTCCATGTATTGATATGTACAGAGCTGGCTAGAACTTTTCCTTATCCCTTCAATTGGCTTAAGCAATGTATCTCAGTCTCACCCAGGTGCTGGTGGTAGTCTTTGAAAATGGCAGATGTGTTTCCCTGGAGCCCCCACCTGCTGCTCTCTAGTGTGAGCCAGGTTGAGAAAGACTGAAGAGCCAATGCCCCACACTGTCGGCTGCGATCAAGCCTTGAAATAGAGGCCATGACTTCCTGGGGTTTGAAAGACTACACATCAGAGCTGAAGCACTGAGCCCAAAACATTAGATGCTATCTCAATTGTGTAATGTAGATTACTCTCTGCATAGCCTTCTCTCTGCATACTGCAGAGGCGTAAATACAGGCTTCTACCCAGCCCAGCTTACAGCACTCATTTACTTCCTGCCATTCTCACAGTCACTCATCCTCAAGCCACTCCTTTCATCATAAATGAATAAAACTCTGGTTCTTGGGCTAGCCAAATAGCTCAGTCGATTAAAGCACCTGCAAGCAGGCACAGGGGCCAGGGGTTCAATCCCCAGACCTGCTGTGCTGGCCCTCCCCACAGGTGCGCTGACATGGCGATTGAGACTGGGCATGGTGGCTTGCACCCATAATCCCAGTACTTGGGAGGCAGTAAACAGGAGAATCACTACAAGTCTGATCTAATAGTGAGACCCTGAATACCCTGTAGACCCTTCCCTAAAACACAGGAAAAAAAGGGGGGTTCGGCCTTGGGTCAAGGCCTTTGCTCCAGATAGCCATCAGCATGGCTGGATTTAGGACCCCTTGGCTCCCCACAACCACAAATATGATTGACTGTCTTTATTCTGACTGTAGGCTGCACTGGAAGTGGTAGATTGGAATTAACTTGATGGGATTCCAAAAACTTTTCCATGGGATTACAAATACTGAGATGAGGACCAGGGAGGGCTCTCTATAGCTGAGGATAGGTGTGGTTCTCTTCAGGGGAGCTGTCATCCTTACCTTGAAGTGTCACTTCCTGGCACCAGCACAGATCCCACAGCCTGCTGGCACAGATCCTTCATCCTGCTGGTTCAGACTTTCTAGCTTCCACCGCTGGCCTTTGGACCTTCCCAGTGCAGATTCTTGATACAAACTTGCATGAGACATTGCTGTGGGCTCTAGGCCTCCAGCTACACTCTTGGAGGACATTGCCATGGGTTCTGGGTCTTCGCTGGACTGTGAGGGACATTTACATGGGATCCAGGTCCTCAGCTGGATTCTTTGGGTCTCTGGTGCATGGAAGATCTCCTACACTCTCTGCATTTGACTTTTTGGGTGAATACTATAAAATAATCCTATAAATGATGTGTCATGTATTAAATTTATTCCTTTGCAAACCCTGACTATAAAACTGTTGTCACACACTTTCATTGAGTTTTTTTTTTCACCGTAGTCCTTGGAATGGCCTACCAACAAATTAGGGGGCAGGTAAGGAGAGTCACATGGAGAGAAAAAATTCTCTCAGGTTTTCACAGAGAGCAAATTGGTCAAGCAATGGCTGTGACTCACCCACATTGCTGACACTGACAAAGGTTCTGCAAACTGTAGTACAGGGCTTCAGGGTAAATTGTGAGGGGATTAGACTGACCTTGTCAGATACAGGAGTTACATTTTTTGTTCTATAGGTCTTGCTTTATCTTGGTCTTAACCATCCAGCAGGAAAGTATAAAAACGAGGTATAAAAAGTAAAGCCATATTAATATGCTGAACTGTAAAAGGCTCAAGTCAACAACTTCTGACATGGCCAGTCCTATGGATAACCCACTACTAGTATGGACTACTGTATTATATTGGATTATTTTACTGAATTCATACACCTACAATATTTAAATAGCAATGGAATATCCATCACTGATAAAACTAAACAAACAAAGGGGATATAAATGAAGGACCATTTTGTATCTGTATATACAAAATAGTTAGGATAGATATTCAGCTACTTTCCCTTAATTCAATGAGAGGAAAGATTTGTACTAATCGCATTCAATGTGCTCAGGGAAATCAGCTCCTCCCCAGGCTCTTACCCCTTCTCCAGTCTATACTTCTGAAGACTGAGGGAGAACAGGAGTTAGATTCTGGAGCCTAGTGGTTTCAAATAGGGATATCCTCTTGCAGAGGTTGGAGCCATATTCCTGCAGTGATTGGCATCTATCTAGACTTGCCAGGGTTGGAGGGCTGATTAGAGGCTGAGCACAGTCCCCTGCATGGATCCCACTGCCCAGCCATTGTTTTGATGGACAGGCAAGGAAGACCCCCCCCCAGGGTCATCAGAACTCACCTGTGTCATCAGACTTCAGCAAAAGTGGGTGCTGAGTGTGGTCATGGATTCTATCATTGACCTGTTTTATTTTTTATTTATTTATTTTATTTATTTATTTTTTGCTCTGAATGCCTTCAAGGCATGACTGGCTGGCTTGTGTTGTAGGGATCGAACCACAGCAACCTGAGCCTGACTGCTTTGTTGAAGCAGCCACTTAAAGAACTGAGCTAAGGGGCAGGCCCCTGACCTGTTTTATTTTTGAACAATATAGTCACATAGCGCAAAACTAAAAAGGAATAAAGCGATATGCAGGGAAACGTTTTCGTCACACCTTCAACTCCAAATGACTGATTCCTTTGCTGGAAACAACCAATGTAGCTAATTTCTTATACATCCCATCAAAAAGATTTAGTGCATATATAAGTGAATATATATATATATATATATATATATATATATATCTCCTCTCCTTATTTCAGTTTTTACTTTTGATAGATTGCATTTTTAGAGCAGTTTTATGTTTATATGAAAATTAAGCAAAAAGGGCAATGGCTTTCCATCTACTCTCACCCCACATATGCATGGCTTCTCCTGTTTCCAGATCGCCACGCTAAGCAATACGTTACTTAGCGCTAATGAACCTCATTGACACTCGATCACCCAGAGTCCACGGTTTTCTTCAGAAGTCACTCTTGCCATTGCACCTTGTATGACATGGTGGCAAACCTACGACACACGTGCCACAGCAGGCTGTTTGTTATCCTAAAAAGCTCTCCAAGGCTCCCCATCACTATTCCATGGGTTGGACAGATGTATCACATTTCTATCAATGAATCCATCATTATAGTGTCACATGGACCCTAAAACTCTCTGTTCTCTGCTTATTCCTCCTTGCTCTTTCCCAAGCCATGGAAACCATTGATTTTTTTTATTTTGTTTATTTACAGTGACTGAAATGGAATCCAGGGCCTTGTACATGCTAACCACTGAGCCACACCCTAGCCTGCAACGAGGTCATTTTCCTGCCTCCAAGGTTTTGCCTTTTCCAGGCCCTCATCTGCAACTATAGAGTGCACAGTCTCCTCACTTAGTCATATGCATGTAGGATTTCCCCACACCTTCATTCTTCCAGCAGTATTTACCAAGTGCCTGCTGGGTACCACTCGGAATTATGGGAACCGAGAAGCTGGGCGGAAAGATTATACTTTCCCTGACACTGTGAAGCTTATATTCTAGAAGTATGGACAGAGTTAATAAATAAATAGGCAGGCAAAGGACTTTAAGATGCAGTGCTATGAAACCTTGTCACACAGAGACATGACAGTGAGATGGAGGTTTGGACCCCCAAAGGAGATGGGGATCAGGAGAAATCCTTGTTTAAGGGCTTCCAATAGAGCTCTCCCTGCCCCACCCCAGAACATGGAAGGAAGAGTTTTGATGCCTCATGTAAGCTCTGTGTCCACCCAGAGTCTGGGAGCGGCAGTCTCCTGGAGGAACATCAGTCAAGGGACTTTTCCAAATTAAAGCTTCTGCTTTGGGCTTTTCTCTGTCATGAGGTTTGTCTGGAGCTGGTGACATCAAGCAAAGGCTATGAGGCAGTGTAACGCCATGTTGGTGTGTGCAAAATCTGGAACAGGAGACTAGAGGAGACCAGAGGTAGGAGGGACCCCATACACACCTTATCAGGCTGCCTCTGCAGCTGAGCCAAACTGTCTGTTTGCATTATAGGCTTCGATTATTTTTCTGCTGACAACACAAATCTCTCTCTCTCTCTCTCTCTCTCTCTCTCTCTCTCTCTCTCTCTGTATGTGTCTGAAATAGAATGCATTTGTGTGCATTTAAAATGTAAAAAATGACTTTCTTATAAATGTATAAATAGGGAACTATTTCTAAGTTCTTTCTGTACTTCTAAGTGTAACGTCTGTGCTTCTAAGTGCAGTGAAAGCTAAGAAGATTCTCAGATTCACCTTTCATTGAAAATAGAACTGGGGATACTGAAGGGACAAGAAAGAGCCTGAGGGTGCCTCCAATCACTGTGAGCTACCAGAGGCAGCTGCAGAAAGCTCCCCTGGAGCTCCCACACTAATCTCTGGAGGGACTAACAGGCTCCCAGCCCACATCCAAGGTATTCCCAGATCACCTATGAATAGCAGCGGTAATAACCACCTTCTACTGAAGAAATAGTATGCAAAGCTCTCAGGCTAAGTGTGTTCCACATATCTCTCATTTTCACAGCAGTGCTGCCAGGTTGATATTCCCAGGAAAACAGGAAATCATCAGCAGGGGAAAAGATAAAAGAAAAATCCGTAACATCCTTAAAGGAAGACTCAATATAAATACAGTTTTGTGAGCTGTCAGCAGGAGAGCTGTGTCTGATTATGTATCCAATATCTCTCAGCTTGTGGGACTCTACTCAGGCTTCATTCCCATCCATGGTACCCGAGTCCTCCAATGGCTGGCCTAAAGGACCCTTCCTTGAGTGGTTGCTCAAGGACCTGCCAAAGATCACCGCATACCCCCTAAGCAGTGGTCCCTCTGACCACTGCCAGTAAGAACATACAGAGAAATCTTTTATCTACTGCTTTGTAGCACCCAGGTAGGCTTGCCTAGCTCTCTGGCTATCTCCCTTGGATGCCCAACCTCTATTCAACCTCCACAGAGCAACCTCAGCAAATGAAAGACCAAGGTAAGATCTACCCTAAAGTACTCGTCTTTAGTAATCATTTATCAAAACTCATCTACCCCAAAGATAGATTAGTGGTTGCTCAAGAAGATGAGGAACAAGAGAATCAGGGATAACCACTAATAGGTGTACCTTTGCTTCAGGAGTGGTTAAAATGTTCTATGAGACCATGGTACAGCACTGTGAATATTTTAATAACCACTGAATTGATGAGTACCTTAAATTGATGAGTTGTGTAGTACATCAACTGAACATTAATAAAGTCATTAAGAAAAAAAAGTCTGATCTGTCTTGTTTTCCATTGTTTCCTAGTTGTTGAGTGGATCTGAAATGTCTATGAATTGTTTGGTATTCTTCCATTGAGTAGATGGAGCTCAATTGTCCTCTCCTTGTATACAGGTTGAACTTAGCAACTGTCTTAACAAATAGCATGTGCCAGGAATGAGAGTGAATTTTCAATCTAGGCCATAAAAGCCATGGCATCCTAATTCTTGCCTCTCTCCCTTGCCTTATTCACTCTAGAGCCAAAGTCCCCAAGCTCCCCGTCCCTAAGTCACCACAGCAGGAGGTGATCAATGGCAGAGGAAGCAAATCTTCACTGCATGTACATCCTCCCCCAGTAGCTCCCATTACTGGCTCAGAGCTCTGCCTCCTGTCAGATTAGCAGCAGCATTAGATTCTTGTAGAAGCTCAGACCCTACTGTGATCCATACATGTAAGAGATCTAGGTTGTGTGCTCCTATAAGAATACAATACCTGGGGGACTGGGGAGATAGCTCGGTAGAATAAGCATTTGCCTGGCAAGCACAAGGGCCTGAGTTCAATCCCTGGTTCCATCAAAAAAAAAAAAAAAAAAAAAGAATACAATACCTGATGATATGAAGTAGAGTAGAGAAGACGATGCTAGTGCTAAGGAATGTAATTACCATGTGTTGCAAACATATGCTAATGAAAAACAGAAATTTAAAAAGCTACCTCCACTCTATACCTTCTGTGGAAAAGCTGTTTTCCATGACAAGGGTCCTTAGCTCAAAATAGAATGAGGGATACTGTTTTAGAGGAAACCCAGCAGCCACTGGTGAGGACACCAAGACCACTCCAAGGAGAGACTAACATCATGAGGAACAAAGCCCTCCTGACAAGAGCCATGTAATGAGCCACCTTAGAAGCACCTTAACCAAGAGCTCATGAGAGTGCCTGAGCCAGGACCACCAACTAAGCTATTCCCAGATTCCTAATCCAGTAAGTGCTTGTTGTTTTACACCACTAAGTTTGGAGTAGCTGGTTATATAGCAACAGATAACATTAGATATGGTAGAATGCATTAACAGCAATCCATCCAATTTTACAACTACCAGCTAAAGATTCTACAAACACTGCTCAGTTAATGCTTTATCTTCCAAAATAACATCTTTGTATCTTAACAAAGGAAACGTGGAGACACAGTGCCCCAATTCAAAGGCAGGATGGCAGTGGTGAGCAGGGCAAGCTTGGGGGCAGGCATGTAGGGAGGTTATTTTGGGTTATTTCTTGTGGCTTTACAATCAGACCTGGCAGCTAATTTCCTGCTCATCCTATAGTGGGTCTCTGCCCATTCCTAAGGCACTGCAGAGAGAGAGAGCTCCAGTCAGAAGCAACATGGCAGGGACTCACTATGTCACCTAGTGACAGGAAAATGCCCCTTTTTCTCTGGCGTTCTCATTCTCTTTTCTTTTCATGGCAACAGCTTCTTTTACTATGTCTGGCTTCCCAAGAATAAAGGTCAGGCATTCTCCCCTTTATTTCTCCCACTGAATGGGGTCTTTCTATTCTGGGTAAGTCGTGTCTTTGCTGCCTGCTGATTTTTCTTCTTTTTTTCTATTTCTTCTCTCTCTTTTGACATTTGTTGCTGCTACAGCCCTTTAGAAATCCTGGAAATCTATTAAGAACTTACTGAAAATTGGGGATTGGCAATTGCTTCACAGTGCTTCACGCTCGGCTGAAACTAACATGTTTCCCCCAAAGTAAGACTTAACTGGAAAATAAAGTTCAGCTGTAATTAATAGCTGGTTGTTATCATGGTGATGTCCAGTGCCTTGCAGAAGATTATACCACTCAATTCTCTTGCACATTGGCTACTCTGTACTGGGAAGGAAGGCAAGGATAGAGTGATTGGGGCTGGTATTTTCCATCTCTAGTTCACTCTTATTTTCAGGGAAATGCAGTAGAATCACACACACCACCACCATCAAATCAACAAAAAGATGAGTGTACTTGTACGCGGGCTATAGTGAGTCAACCTCACCATCCACAGACCTGAAGGGAAGATCAGCTATTTGACTGTAGATCTGTTCTTGACTCAAAGATGGCTCCTCCGACCCATGTTGTAGGTCATTAATAGGTACAATGAGTGAAAGCCATTTGTAATTATTAACAACAATCTTTCAAACACATAATATCTCCTTTGCTACACCTTTGCCTATATTCAAACATCTTTTCTGTCCTTCATTAACCATGTGAACCGTTGTCCTGAATCCAGCTACAGATTCCAAGTTTTGAGTTTTGCAGTTTCATTTGCTGCATCTCCTCTAAAGATCATAAACCACACTGTGACCCCATTTCCCAACGTGGAATTTGAGGAACCTTGGCGCAGTGTAAAGAACTCCAAGGGGCACCCACACTATTTGAGATTTTTGAGGGAAATGTAGTGATATTTCACATCAAAGGCTAATGCGCAAACTGCTAATCTGAGATTGTTCTGAAATCAGGATTGACTCAACAGTACTTCTCAACTGTCCTCAAACATACGATAACATTGTATATTTTTGCAAAGCTGAAGTTTTTGTGTTCACTACTAAAAAGAGTGCCACCCAAAATTCAACGTGACACAAACAAACAAAAAATAGAATGTAGTGTCAAAGCAGATTACAAAATGTGATAAACTGTAGTGTCCAACAGTTCACATATCTCATTAGTAACTGTGATTAGTTAAGAATGGAAATGACAATATTACTTTTTATTCCAATTTATATTTTCCTAAAGGGTTATAATTTCTATGCTATAAATACCCATTAAGCTATTTGAATCCAGTTACTCAATAAAGGTAACTATTAGGTATTTCTTTTGGTTTCAGGGGGCACCATGAAAAATCATCTGACAGACTAAGAAAGCAGTGAACTGAGAAAGTTTGAGAACTTCTGTTTCAGCCCGGTGTGACCTGGCCCCAGCCCATCCATCTCTGCCCCTCGCTGCTCCCTCAAGTCCTTGTCTTTCCAAAGTGCACTGAGTACTGTTTCAAACTTGCTGTACTCACTCACCCCAGGGCTTTACTCGTGCCCTTCTCTCTGCTGGGAATAGTCTGTTTCATGCCCTCGATATGTGCTCCTCCTCCCCAATGTCTGCAGCACCTACAATGGTGTCTGTCACTTTGAATTACATTCATTAGCTGTAGATTTGTTTTTCTACTAGCCTGTGAGCAAAGAATAGATCTTATCTCTGTGTACTCAGCACTGAGGGAAAAGGTCATATGTGCTACAAGAAGGTCTGTCTAGAATTCTGGCTATATGCTGTCTCTTACCCTCTCTACACAGACATTACTCTTATCCCCAACTTCAGCTGTACCATGAGATCAAACACGTTGCAGTTGACCACCTTCCTTATGGAAGTACTGCTTCAACAGACAGTTGTTTATGGGCTGAAACATGGAGATGTGGGGATACTCTGGCCTCATTTCAGACAATGTAGAAGTGAGGCTGGACCTGGGATAGGGGTCTAGAATACCAGGATAGGCACATCTGCTTGCAGGCAACAGAGATCCCTGACATAAGCAAGGACAATTGTTTGTTTTGTATTGTAGTATTATCTACTTTGGTTCATTTTGACTCAGCTTGATGGGTTGGTTTGATTATTTAGTAGCCTGCTTGGAATCACAACCTTATGCTTGTTCTACCTGCCCAGGAGCAGCATTAGCACAATGATCCTAGTTAATGGGATCATGATGAAGCAGATGGACTTCCAGAGCTTGGAATTCTATTAGAGGCTCCATAGTAGAGCCCCAGTCACAGTGACCCTCCCTCCACAGCTCCACTGTTAATATAACAAAGTTTTTTCTTCCTCACTCCAGGACCTGTCTTCCATCACCAATTGATCATGTACTCTTCTTACATTCAAATCAAGAGCCAGAGAAAGGGAATTTGGTTGGTTCAGACAACAAGTGGAGTCTACATTTTCACAGAATTTGCCAGTATCCCACAACCTAACTGTACTGCAGTCAAATGTCTATTCCTCGTCAATCAGTGGAAGTTAGGAGAACAGGGTCAGCAGATACCAGTATGGTGACCTAGTGGGAAAAGGTCCACATAAGGGAGTTCTAAGGACTGCAAATACCCTGAGAACTTGTTTCTCTGCTCCAGGTGGTCTTCACTGCTGTGCAATAGTAGCTAGCTGTATATTGCGAAACCGGCAGAAGCATGGCCTGCTCTGTTTCAGGGTGCATCATCCTGAAACTGTCAGTTATGGTTTATGCCCATGCAGCGCTCATAACATCCAGTTATGGCATCATTGGTGTCAAGGTCATCATGTGACATTAATAGAACTCTGTTTCCTTCAGCAAGTCTTTTTTTATCTCTTGGGAGATTAGTTGAATTGCTTGTGTATACGAGCACAAATATGCCTTATTCATGCAAATAGAAGCCAAGAATGAAAGAACTGGTTCATTTTTAAGGTACTTCCACCAAGAATCTAAGATTCTACAGTGATTTTTTTTCTACAGTGATATGTGAACTTAGAGTCTCCAGACCACTGACTTGGGGCTCGATGTGCATGATAAATGAATCAATGAGGTGGAAAAAGAGAACTTCTTTAATCTGAGCAAAGAAACTCATTAACTGAAGGAAAATGCTTTTAACTGGTATGTCCAAATAATTAAGGACTGAATATTTTGTTATTGGCCTAAATTGGTAGGTATTTTGCAAGTGTCTAGACTAGGATTGAATCTCCAGTGCAGCCCTCCTAAGATCCAGGTTCATTACCTGCCTCACTTTGAATTCCCAAGAATGAATTTTTCCCAAGAATCTGTGCTAATAACCACATCACTGTCTCCAGCAATGATTCTTTTTTTTTCTATTTTTTTAAATCTTTTTTAAATGTATTTGGTACAGAGTCTACAGAGTGTTTGGGGTCTCACTACATAGATCAGACTCATTGATTCTTCTGTTTTAGGCCTCCCAAGAGCTGGAATTACAGGTGTGTGCCACCAGGTACAGTCTCAATCACAGTCTCAGCATGCCCTGGAGGCAGGGCCAGCACAGCACTCCAGGGATCCAACCCAGCCTCTATACTCTGCATAAGCAGGTGCTTTAGTCCGCTGAGCTATTCCAGCAATGATTCTAGATGGTTTATTTACTAATCTCATTTTCACCTAAACTGCTTCTCTCTCCTATACCTTTTTGAAGATTTTAAGACCTGTTTCAAGTGATTCTTTTGTTGAATTTATCCATACATGCCTTATCCAAACAAGTAATCCAAAAAGGTTCCTTAGACACTGCATAATCTCCTAGTTCCCACTCTTCTAGTAACTTCTGGGCTTCCACTCACCCAGCTTCCAACCTGATATTGATGATTTATACTGCTACATACTCCTGACCTTGGCTTTACCTGAGGTGCCAGGAATCTTCTGATACTCATCTAGAATGTACTCTCTTCACACCTGGCATGGCTGATCACCAATTCCTTCCTCCTTTCTGGAACTCAAGGTTCTCAAACTCAAGCAAGCATCAAATGCCCCAGGGAGTGCTTATTCAAGTGCAGATTTCTGGGTTGTATTTCAAAGTTTCTGACTTGGTATGTAGCCCTGGTTTGGTCCATGCAAATATGAATGCAAATCAGCTCCTTAATAATTCCAGTGCTGCTGGTCTGCAAGCCACATGTTGAGAAATAACTTGGGCTAATTTGACACCGCTGAGCCTTGAACACTTGACACTGTCCCAGTCCAAGACATTTTTCTAGTTTCACAACTAGAAGCACCAAAGATGACACTGGAATCTAGTCAGTTGGGTCCAGGGTGCCTTAAATATTCTACCATATAAGGGACAGCCCCACCCCTCCTCTCTTCCAAAGAATTAACCGGCCAAAATACCAGTGGTAGAGAGCTTAGGACACCCTCTCTGAAGACTCTTCCTTTGGCTGGATCTAGCTTAATCTCCCTCTTCACCTTTCTAATGGACCCTGATGGCCTTATGGCTTCACCCCTTATGTTTATCTCATTGTTCCCACTTCTTCACTTCTACTGTCCTGCTTTGCTCCAGACATGATCAATTCCCATATAGTTTACATATTGCAGTAGCTTCGTAAATGGACACAAACTCTTACTAAAGGCCATCAGTGCTTCCTCACCCCACCCAGAGCCTGGATAAGAGCACCTCAAAGCTTGGGACACATAAGCCCCCATGAGCTGCCTTTGCTGTCCTCACCAGCCTCATCCACTCCACTGCCTCCCGTACTATGCTTCTCCTATCCAAGTGAGTTATGACAGCCCAAAGTGCCACCCATTCCCATCTTCAGGCACAGAGTGTTGGCCTTCAATCTAGAAAGCCTTCCCTCAATCCCCACCTGACTAATCTGTTTCCAATCATCTCAAGTGCTGCCTTTTCTAAGGACCCTTCATGACCCTCCTAACCTGCTAAATGAGCTGCTTCAACCTTGATGCTCCCAGCACACCATTCTTATGTCTGTCTAGAGCTCTTCTAACATTTACAGTACTGGATGGGAAACTCAAACTCACCAAACTGTTAAGCTCAAAAACTCTAAACTGAAAACCCAGTTATGACACTCACTATATATGTGACCTTGGATAATCTATTTAGCCATCTGTGTCTCAGTTTTCTGACCTGCAAAATGGGGTTGGTATGATACCTACCACATTAAGCTGTGAGGACAAATGAGCTAAGATACATATACAGCATTTAGAGCTGAGCACAGCAGTCATGAATAGTTGCCATTGTTATACTTACTTATGGTAAACTCTGTGAGAATAGAAATATATAATTTATTTCTGTATTTCCTTACTCCATAGCAGGCACTTGATAATATAAATTAGATTTCTGAATTCCTTGAAGACAGAAACCAAGACATATAAACTTAATTCTTTTCTTCTTTTCTTCTTCCTACCTCTCTCCCTCCCTTATTTCTCCCTGTCTACCTGACTCCATTTATTCATTATGTGAACATTTACTAAACACCTAAATTAATTACTATCCACATTTTTGGTTTCTAGGATCAAATAACAGAGCACTGAATTAAGAGCTGAAAGCTTGAGTTGTAAACTTTTCGGGTCTAAAATGCTCCTAAAGTAATACGAAAGCTATAATGAAATAATGAATTTGTGGAAAGCCTTAATCACTCATCAAGCATTAAAGATCTCATTTTATAGCCCAATCATTTTGTTAATTAGTCAAACTAAGGGCTACTAGCATGATCAAAGAGCATTTGCATATTGTTCTTCACAGAAGAGTTGGAAAAATTATTGAGAAATAACTTTGCAGAGGCTATGAAAAATTAGAATGCTAGGGAACATCCTCCTGTGTTAGAGCATCGTGCAGCTAGTGATCAGCATTTTCCAGTCAAACAGCACTTGTTCTCAGTGAGTACAGTGAGTACTTGTCTGGGAGGGAGCAATGCATAACCAAAGAAATTTGGGGAACACCGGGTTAAATAAATAAAACTAAGCATGTTTCTTTGTTGTCAGACTTCTCAGTCTTCAGCAAGCTAATGTGCACATGAATCTCCAAAAGTAGGAAGCTGGGAGCATGGAGAGCTCCCTCTTGTCAGAAGTGGTCAACCACAGAACCCTTGCCCATCACGTGGGTCAGGAAAGGAGAGTGCTGCGGTGCACACTTAGACACGCTCAGTGGACGCTGCTCCGGGTCATCTTACTCACTAACGAACACTGGGAATGAGCTCCAGAGAAACCGAGTAACTCTCCCCAACTAGCACAGTCGATCCAGGTCTGACACTTGGCCCAGAGACTTTTTTCCAAATAACACATGAATACCATCTTCTTTCAAACTTGCAGACAACAGAGGTTCTAATTTAGTTGCCAAGTATTTTCAGCTTCAAATTTCAAAACTTCAGGAAAAGTAAAAGCGAAGTTTATGAAGAAAATAGCAGTACAGTAGATTTAATCTCTTTTCCATTGAGAAACTAAATGGCCTCTTGACTTATCCGAAGTTCAAACCCAACTTATCCCTTTCTGCCAACCCTAGCATATAAAAGCAAATCAAATGATACTCACCTATCATTTGTCCAATCAGCAGAGGATCAATTATCACTCCTCCTCATTTTCCTGACACATGCACTGTATTTAATAGCAATTTTCACAACCTCCCTTAGGTAGATTCTCTTTCAAAGCCTGGATTTTAAAACTATAAAGCAAAAGGCCTGCCTCTAATTCAGCCCTATAAGTTTGCCTCAAAGTCTGGTGCCAGGAAAAGAGCTACTACAATCACCTAAACCTTACTGGGAGTCAACATGGTTCATTTCTCCCATAATATTAGCTACAGCAGTCTAGGTCTACACTGCAGGAACAAACAGTACCAGTAAACAGGTATCAGTAAATAAAGTGTCTCACGTGTGTTCCGTAACCCATCTAGATGGGAGAAAGGCTGTGCTCCACACTGTCACCTGGGAGCCAGGGTCATGTGATTTTATGCCCTCCCCACTGGAGGAAAATAAAGAAAATGCTGGTGGGAATCTCCCGCAGGTGATCTCATGCCCTGGCTCAAAAGTGGCCTAACCACTTCTGCTTCTGCCCCACTGGTTAGACCCAGATATGTGGTCCTGCCGAAGTATAAGGGGATGAAATAGTCTACGTCTCAAGTAACCGAAAGGAAAGAGAATCAGATGTGGGTAAGGCCTGGAGTTCTCTACCACAGCACAAGTTAGATATCTTGGTGAAAAGCTAAGCTTTTTATTTTTCATGGTACTGAAGCTTGAACCCAGAACTTTTACACTCACCTGGATCCCTACCCCTTTGTCTTTCTTTCTTTCTTTCTTTCTTTCTTTCTTTCTTTCTTTCTTTCTTTCTTTCTTTCTTTCTTTCTGTCTTTCTTTCTTTCTTTTTATTTTGAGACAGGTCCCAGAAGTATTACACACTGAAAATATGCTTTTAAAACTTGGGAATGAATTGAAAAAAAATATTTCAAAAAACAGAGTGTTGAATGAATTTTGGAGCTCTAAATCAGTTTTGCCCTTACTTTCTGGTCTTGAATAAATTTGATCACTACTCTACGACCTTAGTTTTTGTCTCTATAAAAATAAGGGAACTGAACTACTCTAATATTATTACATTCTAATATTATATGGTGGGATAAGAGCATTTGCCCCAAGAAATATGCTCTTTCTCTCTAAAAGTGATCCTGTTAAAAAACAAAAGCCCTACCATAATTGGAGAATTATCCCTTTAACCAACTCGGTTTTTCCCCCTTTAAATAAATGGAGAAGTCACAGAGGAGAGAACAGTGCAGAGAAAATGCATTCAGAGGTAGCCTTTCATTTCAAGCCAGACTCAAGCAGTAGCCTTAAGCAGACTGGAGATGTCCACTTTGCTTTCGGGAGATGCCAAGGTTGTCTCTTTAATCAAACAAGATGTTAAGAGAAGCACACAAAAAATTTTTTTAATGTTCTCTGGGCACTCCCAGGCCTGGGCCTGGGCCCAGGAAACAGTGCTATTGTAACTGAGATGCCAAGACATTTGGCAGCTTTGTGTTCTTGTCTGGCCAGGTGCAGTACTTTATTTATTAAAGACTCTAGCTCTTTAGGCCAGAGTTCAATGTACTAATTTATGCAGTTTGCTCCCCTAGACACAAGACCAATTTGAACACCCCCAACTTCAGGGTGACCCAGTTTTCACCTAAGGCATTAACTCTGAAGCTTTTTTCACCTTCTCTTTTCCTATGCTTGTATTTGGGCCCATGCTTGCAAAAGACCAAGGTCCAACTCCTTATTTCCAACCACCCTTTACAGTGTTTCTCTTTCCTTATTGAGTTGCACATGAATTGTACTCTCAATTTAATTCACTCAGCCTGCATTTCCTGAAGGATAGTTAGATGCAAGCTATGTGTTCCTATGAATTAAAAAAGACCTTAGTCCCTATGTAGAGGGGCTATGGAATTCCTTAGAGACACACATACAGATAAACCATTCCAGGAAAATACAGCATGTTCAGAACTCTGATGGTGTCTTTGCTACTTAATAAGCTCGGTAGGAGTTTCCTGGAGAGGGCCCTTGACTTTAGCCTAAAAGATGGCTATCAGTGTAACAGACATGGGCACTGGGCACTGCAGGAGCCTGGGCTCCAAACCAATGGGCTAAAATAGCATACTACATTTGGAAAATTTCAAATACTCTCAGTTGGTTTAAGTATGGAGAAAGAGGTGTAGAGGCAAAAAGAGTACAGGGTGGATAACAGTTGACCTTGTTTTCTGAAAATAATTTAAGCCATTTTCCTTCCCAGGGGTGTTTGAAGAAAAGATTTATAAAGACAAAACTACCTCTTGAGGTTCCAAAAAGAATTTTAGTGCTGTCAATTAGGGTCTCAAAGAAAACAGCACATTCACATTAGCGCAATTTAAAGATATATTTATTTACAAGGGCTCTATTAATAGAGGCATATAGGAAAGCCACAGGAAAGTGCAGAGGTCAGGGGCCAGGGGAAGAGGAGATATACTACTATCAAGCTGCCAGAATGAGGGGAGGGAGCAGTTTGGAGGAACTCAAAGAAGAAAGTTGCATAGGATTATACCAGGGAGAGCTCTGCAAAATAAAGTCCTTGACTGTGCCTCACCTTTCACCAGTCTTCTGCCCAATCTACCCACAGGTGCAATTTAACACTAGAGACCCCTGCCATTACCCATGGAGACAAATATTTCTGGGAGGATACAAGAGTGCTGTTTGGTGTCATCTCTTGCAGTGAAAGGTGGCTGGATCTAGAAAGTATGATGCTGGGACCAAGGGTGAGTGATTACTAAATGTCCACTGATTGGTTTGACATAGTTCTGGGAGTGGATAATAAAAGGCCCATAAGGACAGATAGCCTGGACAAAATATAAGGGACAGAAAGAAGGCTGCATCTGCTGGAAGACAGAATAGGTAAAACTCTTGAAGACATTGGTATAGGCAAAGACTTTATGAATAAAACCCCGACCAGACCAGAACTATCAATAACTGGGATCTCATCTTATTAAAAAGCTTTTTCGCAGCAAGAGAAACCACCAACAGAGTGAAGAGACACTTCACAGAGTGGGAAAAAGTGTTCACCAGCTGTTCCTCAGACAAAGGATTACTATAGAAAACATATAAAGAACTCAAAAAAGCCAGACCTCCCGAACTTAAAGACCCAATCCAAAAATGGAAATCGGAGATGAAATACACATTTCTCAGGTGAATAAATGCAAACAGCAAATACATACATGAAAAAATGTTCCACATTGCTGGTCATTCAAGAGATGCAAGTTTAAACAGCACTGAGGGTCCATCTCACCCCAGAAAGAATGGCAATTATCAAGAAATCAACCAATAAGAAATGCTGGAGGAGCTACAGGGAAAAAGGAACCCCTTTCTACTCTAGGTGGGTGCAAACACTATGGAAATCAGTGTCAAGATGCCTCAAAAAACTAGGACTAGAGGTTCCATTTGACCTAGCCATTCCCTTCCTTAGGGTCTTCCCAAAAGAATTAAAAGCATCATACCACGCTGATATGTTCACACCTATGTTTTTAGGGGCACAGTGTGTAATAGGTAAATCTTGAAAACAACCCAAGTGCCAATCAAGAGGTGAATGGATGAAGAAGATGCGTCTTGTTTATACAATGGAGTATTACTCTGCCATAAGAACGATACAAGACATTTCTAGGTAAATGAGTGCACCTTGACACCATACTCTTAAATGAAATAAATCAGACTATATGTAAATGCCACATTGTTGCTCTGGCGTGAGAAACTTAAAGCATAAATAAGGACCAAAAGAATAATAGGTATTGTGAAACAGGAAGAAAATGTTCAAATGGGGACGGGAATAAAGGAAAGAAATGGGAAAGGGAACAGAAGGCAAAGTAAAAGCAGAGAGAGAAAAGAAGGAAAACATGCAAACAATTTTTTTTTGTGAATGGGGAAGGGAGGAGGGCTAAAAGAAGGGGAGAAGAATAGGAAAAAACAAAGTATATCAGATACAGGTACAAATTTTTATAATGAATGTGGGGATCATTATGTATATCTAAAATGTACCAATAAAATCTGATTTAAAACAAAAAAGAAAGAAGACTGCTGGGGTTGCCTGCTGCTTGCTACTTTGTCACTTTACTGCCTTCTGCCTGTCATGAACTGTTTGGTGCCCCCTCTGCCATGACCCCTGCCTTGGAGCCAGCCAACAATGAACTGAAAGCTCTACAATCTGTGAGCTACCATAAACCTTTCATTCTTTAACTTTGAGCATGGAGTATTTTGTCTTAGCAGCAAGAAAAGTAACGAAGACACCTGGATATTTGAGGCTGAGTCGGTTGGTACTACTGCTGGTGAGAAGATACTTTCTTCTGCACCCTCACACTCCTCAGAAGTCTCCCCTTCCTCATGGTATTTCCCTTCCCATTGAGGGCAAAGCCCACTGTGTCCTTCTTGGCAGCTGAAATCTAATTTATGGGGTATGTGACCAAATAGACCCAGACAACTAAAGAAATGATATTTTTTCAGGCTGTTGCAACAGAGAGCACATTCATTCGTGCAGGGGTTGTAGAATTGTACAGAGTCAGGTAAACAAGGAGATTATATGAAGAAATGGACTCTTCTATCTATGTCGCATGGGGAAATCTGATTTGGGGGGTTAGTCACTTCCTGGAGCACAAAGCATGACGAGACTTCCTAACTGTTTTTCCCACAGCATGGGACTTGGGTAAAGTTCAACCAGACTAATTCTCCCCTTTGTTCAAGACAGGTAAACATTATTCTCCCTGGAAAATTGATCATAAACTTCCTGAGGGGAAGTAGGGTTTAAGAAGCAGTCTCTCAAAGTCTCCTTTTGGTGTTCCTGCAAAGTCAGTTGAGTTAACATCACTGAGAGAAGGGACAAAAGCCCATCTGTTTTTAGAAAGTTTGAGACATCTTACATCAAAAAGAGAGAGATTAATTTGTATTGTATTAAAAAGCCAGCGATGAACCCTGAAGTAACCCTAGTCTAGTGACTCCAGGGAGTCAGTAGAGAAGAACTTTTTTGGATACACCGTACTGCACATAGCATTTGTTAGAGTTAGGATACAGGTGCTCTGGAGATGTCTTCCAATGTCTTCCTTGCTTCACAGATGAGGGCATAAATTACCTGATCTTTCCTTTAGGCTTCCTTCCACAGTGACCCAAAGAGGAAAAAAAAATCTAGCCTAAGCATTCTGTGACTATGATAAATTATTTAAGGTTCACATCAAGTCATTGTACTTTATCCTTCAGGCCTTCTTCAGATTCAAGAGAAAAGAAGCCAGAGCAAGGGGAATCCTAATCAGTAGGAATCTGTGCAGTCAGGTTTTGACTTTCTCATGACAGCAGATTATGTGAGAAAAAAACACCTAGAAAAGTTAGTAAAGAGTGTTGCAGTCAGATATAGAAGAAAACTGGAAGAACTGAACATTTTGTAGTATACACTTAGTAGGTGCTTCAAATAACCTTGGGATGGACTGCATTGAGATAACAGGATCTAGTTCAATTTGCAGGAATATACCACCCAGTGGTTTCTCCTTCAGACTGGGACAGAAAAAAGTCAACCAAGCCTCCAACAGAGTTTGCCAATCTATCACTTACTCACAATTCACACATTGCTTAAAGACAATGTACAAACCCAGAATTGGATAACAGGAAAGCATGTGCTCTGGAGTAAGTACAGATTTTTGTTACACAAATTTTTTTCTCTATAGTCACCTTCCTCTTGGTGAAAATAATCTCAAAGAAAGACTATTCTTTTTCTTTTTTTTTGACACAGAGTTTTGCTATGTAGTTCAGGCTGTCCTTGAATGCACTGTGTATCCCAAGCAGGCCTTAAACTCCTGGTGCTCCTCCTTTCTCAGACTCCTGAGTGGTGAAATTACAGGAATGCACCACCATGTCCCATGAAAAACTATTCTTAAACACCAAATAAAGACAGGCTCATTAGATTTGGCCTAATTATTCACATAGATGCAAAGAATGGTAATTTATATAGGGCTTTGTAAATTTGCTTTCATAGGAATTTTTCACAAGAATCTCAAACTAGACTTTTAAAAACCTCTCAAGGTTAGGAAATCAAGCGAAAAAGTCATCAGCAGATTTCATCTACAGTTCCTACAAGCTTGAGAGAATGTCATCCTGGGAGTCTCAAAATATTCTAAGTTCCTTAAATCTCCCAGGAAGTAACTTCTTTTTTTTCACTGTAATACTAGGAAGCCTGTAAGGCAAGGAAGGACAGTTTTCCCAAGAAGGCTTTGTAAGAATTGGCTCCATTAAGTCAGCCTTTGTTTCTTCAAAGTGTTTGGTCACATTCATTAAATAAGCATCACTCTCAAATATGACATTTCAGCCAAGGCCACAAGTATACAACGTTTCTAATTGTATTCTACAGACAAGGAAGCTAGCTCATTACTGAACCTATTCAAGTAACTGTATTACCTTGAAGAGAATACACTGTACTAAATAATTCCTGAATTTTGCAAGGATCAGACAGAAATGAGAAGATAAATGTTTCTGTTTTTAAAAGCATAATCTGAAATTTTCATGAGTTATGGACAACGTAAGGAGAAATATAGCTTCAGAAGTTCCTAATATACAGAGGATTAACTGGAGAATTAAAGTACCAACACTATTCCCCTAAAATTGCAAACATCCCCATAATTTTATTGACCCTATCATTAATTTTTTATACTTTTCCATCTAATAACTTCGTGAGACAACCAGTCCTTCCTTCTGGGGCTAAAAAGAGACCAACCCCCCCTTTAAATTTTTATTAGCACATGCTGCAGTACAGAACATCCCATCACTTTTTTGACTGAAGTCTCAGAAATCCTAATTCAATCCGCTGAGATGATATAGTCTCTAAGCTATTTAAGAAAAGATTTCAGAAGCTTGTACCAAAAAGGACCTCTCAAAATCTTCTTCCATGGATTTCCGAAACAGTCCTTTGTTGAGTGAAAACACTCAGGCAAGACATTTCAAAAAAGCATTAAAGTAAAACAAAACTTATCTGTAGATGACAAAAGACTTCATACGGTTATGTTAAGAAAACTACAGCACTCTGGAGAATGAGATCAGAGAGGACATCAAAAAATGGAAAGATGTCCCTCGTTTCTGGATAGGCAGAATGAATACTGTCAAAATAGCCATATTTCCAAAGCTGATACAAAATACAAGGTCACCTGATGAAATGCCAAAAGGATTCCTCAAAGAACTAGAAAAAACAGTCCTAAAATTTGTACAGAAGCACAAGATGGACATAATAGCAAAAGCAGTGCTGAGCAGCAAGATCAAAGTAGAAACCATCACAATCCCAGACTTCGAGTGATATCGTAAAGCTGCAGTGATAAAAACAGCATGGTACTGGCACAAAGAAACAGACATGTGGGTCAGTGAAACAGAACAGAGGCTGCAGAAACAGCTCCAGGGACATTCGGCCGTCTGCTCTTTGTGGCAGGGGCTAAAAACATATGCTAGAGGAACAATAGCCTCTTCAGCAAATGGTGCTAGAAAGTCTGGCTATTCTCATGCCGAAGATTAAATCTACACCATATGTTTCACCATGTACTAAACTAAAATCAAAATGCATCAAAGATCTCAATGTTAAAACAAATATTTAATCTGATAGAAAACAGGTAAAATTCTTAAATGCATAGGCATAGGCAAGGGCTAAATGAACAGAACTCCAATTGCACAAGAAATAGCATCAAGAATCAAAAAATGGAATTACATGAAATTAAAAAACTCTGCACAGTAAAGGAAACAGCTAAGAGTGAAGAGTCGCCTTAGGGTATGGGAAAAAATATTTGTCAGCTATACCCTGAACAGAGAACTAAGATCTAAAATATATAAACACTCAAAAAATTAGACACCCCCAAAATAAAACACCCAATAAAAAAATGAGCAGCCGAAATGAATAGACACTTAAGAAAAAGTACAAATGGCCAAAAGCTGCATGAAAAAATGTTCAACATCTTTGATCCCTGAAGAAATGCAAATTAAAACAACCTTGAGGTTCCATCTTACTCCAGAAAGAACAACTATCATCAAACAATCAAATAATAACAAATGCTGGTAAGGTTGTGTGTAAAAGGAACTCTTTCACATTGTTGGTGGGAATGTAAGCTATCACAACTGCTATGGAAACCAAGATGGACAATCCTCAATAAACTAAAAATAGAAAATCATTCAACCCAGCATTTCCCCTTCCAAGTATCTTTCCAAAAGAGTAGAAGGCAACTTATTACAGAGATACTTGTGTACCCATGTTTATAGCAGCACAACGCATAACAGCTAAACCTTGGAGCAGGCTAGTTACCCATCAAAAGATGAATGGATAAAGAAAATGTAATATTTATACACGATGGCGTACTACTCTGCTATAAGGAAGGATAAACTTGAGTTGCTTGTAGGAAAATGGGCACACTCAATACCGTGATGCTAAATAAAATAAACACACAAATTTAAACATCTCATGCTTTATTTCATACGAAAAACTCAAACCATAATAAATTAAACAGTAAAATAAAAGAGAGCTAACAGGAAAGAGGGAGATAGACCTTTTAAAAAAAGAAGATTGGGGGAAGAGATAAGAAGGGGATAAAGTAATTCTGATCTGCTGCGCACATGTACCAAGTACCCACAATTAGCGTACATATCATGCGCTGCAAGCACATACTAATAAAAAGAGGTTGTATTGAATTTACTACTGCTAATTTTCAAAAGTGAAAGAACTGATGAAAGTTCACTATGATTAATGTAACTGGCAAAAATTTTGACATTGCTATTGTGTGCAAAAAAATAAAATTTAAAAACGAGTTTGAGATAAAATATATACATAATGATTAACCCTATTTTCAAAGAAGCGTAGAAATGAAATTATGGCTAGTTTATATAAATGGATAAATAAGACCAGTACAGAGAAAAAAATCTTTAATATATCACATAGTCAGCCTAAGATACAATATGCCTTGACTATTAAGCATTTCGTTACAATATATTGAGAATATTAAGAACTATTAAGTGTGGAGTAGGACTATGCATCCATATAATATTAAGGTTCAAAAGTCACTATTCCAAAAGATGCTTGATTCAAACTAAAGTTGTGATTAAGTTGGCATCTAAAAAATAAATGAAATGATATCTGATGATACTGCAAAGTTGTTGACATATTATAATACTAATAATACTATCATGACATCTTACTCATGCAAATTTAACCTAGGGAAGGTGAAGTATCTTTTCTGATTTGACAAAGCTTTCTGTGGAACTCATCAATACATAATAACATATCAAATAAACCTAATTACTTCCAGAATTTCTCTTTTTACAAAGTAAAAGAACAAAGTCCTTGTGATTTTCTAGGCACCTTCTGGGAAATCTCTAAGACAGTCATAGGTGTCAAAATATATCATCAAGATTGATTAAAAAGGCATAATACCAAAAGTTGTCAGAAGATCTGAATAGTGATCAGGATAGGAGTATGGGTTGCTGAGAACTATATCTGACCTCTGCTTTCACAAAAGTGACAATAAGAGATTTTAAAAGTAAATACGGGAGGTAGTGTGATTGTAAGCAATCATGGACATGAAAAAGTCAGACAAAGAGATTCTTTTTTTTTATTTTTTTGAGACAAGTTCTTGCTATGTAGCTCAGACTGGACACCAACTCTCTATAGAATGACCAGTCATTTTACTGTAGAACAAAATTATTCCTTTTCTTCTATCAAGTTCAGCTTCTCAAAGTAGAAAATATGAGCATGTTTATTAGCAGGTCCCAAAGTGTATTCTCTTTGTATCACACAAGCAAACTTTGGGAATATTCAATTTATAGAGATATTTGTTTATCTCTAGACTAAGCTGAAGAGAGTTTATTCAAGAGATTTATAATCTGGGGTGGGAGCACAAGAGCACTTTCCTAGTATGTACCCTCAATTTCATCCTCAGAGAGGGAAAGAGGAAGGGCTGGAGGGAGAAAAGAGGGAGGGG
>NW_004524590.1:20203448-20205551 GCF_000260255.1 Octodon degus
CAGGGAAGCGCTTATTCCACTGAGCCATCTCCCCGGCCCCCCTATAGTCTAATTTGATAATGTCATCTGGGAGTAGGAATGTATCACATATAGAAAGATTTTAGCTTCAACTACATTTCAGCCATAAGTCAAACATAAGCACAATACAGAACTCACTGCTTCATATCAAAGAGTCATTCTTTTCCTATTGGACATGAATTCTTAATTGATCTCAGCTCAACATAGACAAAACATGCAAACAGATTTTTAAAAAGAGTAACAAGTCAGATTCTCATCTCTCACCCAGTCCGGAGAAGATCTCTATACAGACTATCAATCCGTTTGTAGAGTTTGAAAATGGTATTACTGTGCTTGTTCTCTAGAGCACAAAATAGTGTGAGATCTTGAAACACAGAGAATACTGAGATTTCAGAAGACATAAACATAGAATGACTTTTTAACTATCGTTGTCTTCATGGAGTACAGGATTCAAGTAAAAGTTCTTATTTTTGAGAAGTTTATTAAGCAACTTAACAGGAGCTATGATATTACTGTATTTTATTTTATTTTTTATGACATTATTTTAAAGGCTTTCGATTTCTGTATTGTGTCATGATTATTATGATTCATTATGACATTCGTCATGAGAAAATACTTTTCTATATATAAATCAAACACTAAAGTTTAAAGGTGATTTATCTTTCAAATAGTCCTTTAAATAGTTGGTGGCATTCCTGTTCACTCTGCGGGCCTTTTAGAAGACAGTTGTTCATGTAAAAGGTGCTGCACCTTCAGGGAACTGAGAGTTATTCAGCAAGGAGTGAAGGTGCTAAGTTGAGACTAGATAAATACCCTACAATAGGTGAGACGGGAGCTCTGGGCCTCTTTGATGAGTTAGGACCTAATCTGTCTTAAAATTTTAGAGTCCAGAGAACAATCTTTTCACCCCAGAAGCCTCAGCCATGAGGCCAACTCTCTTAGTCTGGATCTAGATTTTGCCGCTTACTGACTTTGTGATATTGAGCAACTTTTACTTAATCTCAAATTCCTTCAGTTGTAAAATGATGTTCCTAGCATCTGCTTAGAGGAGTTTGTGGTTTAAATCAAGTAATATGCCCAGAATTAAGCCGGGCAAGTGGAATTAGCTGGCACTATGCCCAGCATGTGAACAGGGGCTGTTGGCTTTTCATGCTTTCTTTCCTCAAGTGCTGCTTCTGGCCTCCAGTGTCCCCCACACATGAGCGGCTCAGTGACATCACCCTGGCTGGAAGATGAAGGGTGGGCCAGGGCTCAAATCAATACTGTGTCTGCATGACTCCTGAAGCAAGAGGGATTAGACTCAATTGATCAAGTCAAACCATGAGGTTCTGTTGATGAAAGCTTGGTAAAGTCTTGTGATGCCACCTCTATGAGAAGCGTCAAACATGAGACTTGACAAAAGTCTATGGAGATGGCTTACAGCGTATGGACACATGAAGCTTCCTTTTATGTTACTGCCTACCATGTCAGTGACTGTGTGGAACTCAGATGCAATGGGAAGGAAGCGGCACCGAGGGCCTTAGTAAGTCTTGGAAGACAGAGAAAGTTACAAAGCCAAAGCGAAGAGTAAGTCTATTTGCCAAAGTATATGCTGTGTTTCATCAAAATATAGGAATTTCAAAGAGCACTATCTCAGCCTCTTCGTGAGAATGGTTACACAGAAGGAGATCTGAAGAATCTTTGGTGCAGAGATTGTTTCAATGTTCATCAGCAATGCTATCTTAATTACGTCCAGTACCCAGGCAAGCTGAGCTGGTGAACTTTCTAAAGCACACAGCCTCTCAATTTGCTATACAAGGGTCTGCTGGCTGAGGATAAGGAAGAGTTAAACATGAGACTTGACCAGCATGGTTCAAAGTCAGCTTTGTCCGCTACCTCAATCTAGGATGACAGTGCTGGGGAATCGAGCATGGTCTGAGAACAGGGAGGTGGAAATAACCATAATCTTTTAAAGCCAGGCAAGCAAAATTTATATAACATCAAAGGTGCGCTGCAAAAGCTTCAGCACTTAATGATGTCTAAAGAAAATATGAAATTTTCTCAGCTGTCTGAAAGACAGTGTTATCACAATTAATAATAAAAAAA
>NW_004524590.1:20205681-20210200 GCF_000260255.1 Octodon degus
GATACTATAAATGATAAAAAAAAATTTTGTCCACTAGAAATATTTAAGTTGTGCAATGACAAAAATAGTCAGGCAAGCAGAAATCCACCCTTATCCCATAACTGCACATAAATTTCAATTAATAAGTTTAAAATGTTATAATGAAATATCACTCCCTCTGCCCCTAAGCAAACAATAGAAGACAAACAGAAAACAAAAATCTCTACATACTCATCGGCAGAAAAGTTCACAGAAAAAAATACCTCTGTTTCCAAATTTAAATGAGATCATTATTTACTTTGCTACCAGGTCAAGCCTTGTCCAGAGGCTAGGCAGGTTTTACACAAATATTGTTAATACTGTGGGGAGTTGACGTTGACTCAATCACTATGAAGCCACGGCTTTCAGAGCTTCCGACCACAATCCTGTGCAGGAAACACAGCTTCTACTGTGGCCTCATGCATATGTCCCTAACTAGAGCCCAATCTTCGTGGCATAAATACTCCCGCCAGGCCTCCTTGCTGGTTATAAATCTGATGTCACTGAAGCACTGAATAGGAGTGGCAAAGAATCGCGCACGGCCGGCTTTCAGTGTGCAAGTGTGGCACGCGCACATCAACACAACAGTTAGGAAACTGCTGAACTAGTTTTGCGACAAGCATACTTGGGGAATCCCTTTCTATTTGTGGAAACTTGCAAATCAGGGGAAAGAGTCAATATGGAATACCTGATGCTTTTCTTTGCAGAATTTTGAAGTCTTTGGAAAGCCTATTTCCCCCCCTTCATAATTTAATCTTCTATTGTTGCCATTCCAAGGGAAGCAGTCCTTCTATTTAAATCACTCTTTCTTGATTTTTCTGTAGAGAAAAATTTGCTTCTGTACAGATGATATTTTGTCTGCAAAGCACTAAAAATTTGTGTTCCATACACTATGAAAATGAATGTGTGTGTGTGTGTGTATGCGTGTGTGTGTGTGTATGTGGTGTGTTTAATTTCACATCACTCTAGCTGTTCTGAACAATTGAATGGATATTGGTGGTTAAAGTTCTTGTATAAATAAGAGAATTGTATTGGTGCATAGCAAACTGCCCTAAAAGTCAATAACATTTGATAACACACATTTATTTTTCATGCAGTTGAAGGTTAGTTGCAAGGACAATCTACTCTTCTCTGAGTTTACCATTGCTGGCAGAGTGACTGGGACTCTGTTCTGAGCTGGGCTTGATCTTTATGCCCCCATCTACCTCCTGGGACAACTGGGCCAGACTGATGGAACCATCCTTTTTGTGGAAATTCAAGAAAGCAGAAGGAGATTTGAAAGAAAAACCCTTTAAGGGCATCACTTTTGCCTCTTTCTATTAAGCCGGGCCAATAACAGGGCTAAAACCAGAGGCCAAAGATGAGGAAAATGCCACACTCAGACAGCACTGCAAAATCCCATTACAGAGGATGTGCTTGCCAGAAGTGGTAAAGCATTGTAGCCTGTCACAGGCTGAATAATGTACTCCAAAGGTATCTACATCCTAATCACCAGATCCTGTAGATGTGACATTCCATGGCAAAAAGGACTTTGTAGATATGATTAAGAATTGGGAGATAATAGAGATTATCCTGGGTTTTCTAGGTGAGCCCAATGTGACCACAAAGATCCTTCTGAAAGGGCAGCTGGAAAGCCAAGTTCAAAACCGCACACAGGAGTATGGATGGGAGTAGATGTGAATGGGACCACAAGGCAGCCTCTGGAGGGTAAACAGAAGGAAGGAAACAGAGTCGCCTCCTAAGCCCCAAGAACAAAGAGAAGTCTTGCCAACACCTTGACTTCATATGCTTCTGCAAATGAAAGAGGAAAATTCATGTTGTGCTAAGCTTCTAAACTTGTGGTCATTGGTTACTACGAATAAAAATCTGTCAGAAAGCAGGGTGCTGATGTAACAAATTCTTGAAAATGAGGAAGTGGCTGTGGAACTTGGGCAGTGGGTAGATGCAGTCAGAAGTTTGAGCAGCGTCATAGAAGAGTTTAGACTACCTTCATGAGATTATTGGAAAACGTGGATGATGAAGACTCTGTTGGTAAAGGTCAATGAGGAGCAAGGGAGCATGCTGGTAAGAACTGGAGAAAAGGGGGTCTATGTTCTATGGTGGCAGAAGACAGGGGTGAATTGCGTACTCTGTCGATGTAAATGAATGTCTCAAAAATGTATTTGGATGTTTAGCTGAGGAGAGCTCCCAGCACAATATGATAGGTACAATCTGGTTTGCCATTTATTGTTTAGAGTAAATGGCAGAAGAAAAATAAATTGAGAAAAAGACTGTTAAGCAAAAGGAATCGGGATTAATGATTTTGGAAATGCTCATTCAGATTTCAAAAAAAGATAAAATTTGGAGATTTACTGTCAGGAAATTGTGCTCTGGAGAGAAAGAGTCATGGGTGTGGCTGGTCACTGAAGAAAAGGTCACCAAATTCTGTCACATAGATGGAATAACTTGCATGATTCCCTTCATACAGCTTGAGGGAGTTAATGTGTAACTGCCTGGCCAATTCATGGGACTATCCAGGAAAGATCTGTGGAGGAGCCTCAGATCTACTTGATATCCCAACACACACGGAGGAGCCCCAAGATCCTTGCTGTTATGTAGTAGAAACACTGTCATCTTTAACAAAAGGGCCATAGAGAAAACAACGGTTGTACTTTTACAGGCAGAAAATGAACTAGTGAAATTACTTAGATGACAGTATGTATTGCTTTTCACTTAGATATAAGCATGCTTTCAAGGATGGAGCCTGAGTCTCAGAGAGTGGTGGGGAGAGCCACCACAGGATTAGTCCTCAGTCTTCAAATGGGGTTTTCACATTAAATTTCAATTTTAGTATACGTGCTGCTGAAGTGAGCACAACACATTAAATTTCAAAATTGGATAGCTCCTGGTTAACTCCCTTGTAATGGGGACAAAATACCCGACGTCTGCAATTTAAGGGAGAAGTTTATTTTGGCTCATTTCAGTTGACAGTGGGCTGGCCGCAAGGCAGGACGACCAGGCAGAAAGACATGGCTGAAGAGAGCTTCTCACAGCATGGCTGCGGGAAGCAGAGGACAGACCAGGGAGAAGGCATGAGGGGAGACATATCTGCCCACGTCACACCCAGAGTGCCCTGCATCTTCTGAGCAGACCAGGAAGCCAGGAGCCCGTGAGGACCACTGCTTCTGAAAGACTCACGGAATAGATTCTCCCTGTGACCCCAGAGGAACCCACGTTCCTAGAAGGTTGAATTTTTTTTTTAGCACTTTACAATTTGTCCTGGACACCTACCTCCAGAACTGTAAGCAAATTGATTTGTATTATTTTAATCTACTACATTTGAGGCAAGTTGCTGCAGCAGCAACTGGAAACTGACACAGAACCATTAATGCAGTCCTCTGTAAAAATAATTTTGTTCCCCTGTTTTTACGTATGTTATTTTAAGTATTATCATTATTAGAAAAACATATGCTACTATTTTTAAGGCATGTAATTCGTGAGCATTTGACATTCTCAAGTGGATTTGACCTCACATTGGAACCAATTTGTCTTCTGAAGAAATCATCTTTACTCTAAAAATGAAAGTGCGTAATAGGGCCTAAAATGTTAGAAAAATCCATTATTAGCAACTACAGAAAGTTTAAAAAGTTAAAATGATATGTAAGGAAACAGTAATTAATGTGAGTACTGGGAGTAAAAGGGGGATTGTGTAGTTATATGTAGTTATTTCATTTGTGTTAAATGAAATAAATTAGACACCCATTCACTCCATGTATTGAAGCTAAAAAAAATAATAAGTTGGATTGCATAACAGACTAGGAGGCCAGGAAGGAAAGGAGGGGATGGTAGGAAGGCAGTTACATAATCAGTATTAGACACGCAGTTAGACACTGGTAATGAGTTCCACTGTTCTACAGCACACCGAGGGGTACACAGTCCTCAACAAACTGTTAATAGTTTATTAGGCCCTTGAACAGAGGAATTCAAAGGAGTCAAACACAACATGATGATAAGAAGGTGGAAACATTAATTGCCCTAATTTTATCAATATATATTGTGTAACCACGAGGTATAAAAAGGAAAGCTATATTAATATGCTGAGCTGTAAAAGGCTCCAGTCAACAACTTCTGGCAATTGCCAGTGGTGCTAACTCACTACTATTATGGATTATTGGGCTATATTGGGTGATTTTGCTCAATTCAAGTACCTACAATCTTTGGACTGGCATCAAGTATGAAAAGGTCCTTTAAAGACTTCTCCAAATAACAGCATCTCTAACTGCAATGAAACGCCCATCTCTGACAAAACAAAACAAAAAAGGAGGATATGTTGGGAGCAAGAAAACTGATCAGATGTGTGTAGGTGGGACTAGGCCTCAGCGCCTAAAGCAAACAGGCTACCTCAGTCCTGAGATAAACACCCTGTCTGGTTAAGGTCAGTTATTAGTTGCTAGGCAACCTTGTGTCACATGTTACTAACTTTGCAAAAGTATAAATAAAGGACTGTTTTGTTGTACAAAAA
>NW_004524590.1:20210300-20217232 GCF_000260255.1 Octodon degus
AACAAAAAAAAAAAAAAGAAAAAGAAAAAATACATATGTATACACAAGATAGTTAGGATAAATATACAGCTACTTTCTCTTAGTTCCTTGAGAAGAAAGGTTTGTACTAATATTGTTTAGACAAGATATCATGTCTGCATCTTGTCCTCTGAATAACTATTACGAAGACAACAATATGCAATGTCTTAATTATTGTAACTGTCCTACTAACCTGTTTTGAAATTGTTTCATTGCTGTTTTATCCTTTTTCTCATTAAAATGAATTTAAAAAGTAAAAAGAAATCACAATGCATATTGTATACAAATGTTCAAATATCACAGTATAACCTATAAATATGTGTAATTATTACATGTTAATTATTACAAGTTTTAAAAACTTTTTAAAAATTTTGAAGTGTGCCATGCCGGCCCCGCCCCTAGGGGCACGCTATTGAGACTGGGTGTGGTGGTGCACACCTGTAATCCCAGCGTTTAGGAGGCTGAACACAGGCGCATCACTATGACTCTGATCTATGTAGTGAGACCCTGTAGACCCTTACTAAAATACAAAAAAAAATTGAGATGGAAATATTAACCTCATTGATTTTATCATTACACACTATATAGGTAGATTAAACTGCCACATGTTACCCCAGAGCCAGGAAACATGTTACCCTCCCCAAAACTAGTATCATTAAAATAACAATTAAAAATAAATTATACATTTAAAATATGAGCCCTACTTCTTCTATTTGCTAGAGAAAAGCCACAGAATCTGTATTATAGGGACAGAAATAAGAGGGAAGGAGAAAGGGGAGAGAAAGATCTGGAAACCTAGCAGCACCGGGCTCTACAGAAGCTGTCCTGCACAATAAAAGTAGAGACAGTAATTATATAGGTAGACCTTCTTCAGAGTTTGTAGTAGATACAGGTGACAACATGAGCTATTTTGAGAGGGCAGATAGTTGAAAGGAAGATGTATAGTTTGTATCAGTGATGATATTTTGGGTCCTTCCTCCGGGATTACTTTATTATTTAGAAGTGTTTTAGGTGACAGGTTAGAAAAGTGGATCAATAATACTTCAGCAAGTTGGGAGTTGTTTTCCTTCCATACAAGAGAACCAGAGGTGCACTCTTGCTAAAAATGGCTCTTCAAAGAACAAGCTCTTTTCATCTTTCTGGACTGCATTATCTACACAGCTTTGCAATTTAGGCTTGTGCCTTATATTTGAATACTGGTTGTTGTAGCTCTAGGCTTAATCACCTCATGCAAAGCCAGAAAGTTCAGGTGGAGCCAGGTAAAAATCTAGCTTTTCCTGATGTCTTTCAAAAGAAAACAAAGCTTTTTCCCCAGAATTCCCCAGCCAACTTTCCCTTAGATTTCATTGGTCAAACTGGGTCACAAACATGTGTCTCACCCTTCCGTACTAGTGAAGTGGGGGCCAAAAAAGCATCTGACTTTCTAGACCCTATAGTGGAATCTAGCAAAGGAAGATGGGCAGGAAATGGCTTTCAGATCTTGTGGTGTCTGTTTCAATATCTACTTTGCCTGTTATTCCAAAAGAACAAGCAAACCAACACACACAAAAACTCTTTCACGTAGGCTTGAAGAGCTAAGAAACTAGAACCTAAGCCACCTAATTGGGATCCCAGCTGTACCTTTTGCAGGCTACATGCAGAATCTGTCAAACTTGTGTGACTCCATTTCAACTTGTAGTACATATCTCATGGATTTATTATTAGGGTTAAGTAACCTAACATAGGAAAACACTTAAAATAGTGTTTGGCATTTCCTAAGAGCTACCCGTGTGCCCGTTAGCGGTGTTATTTACACCAGTGCCCAAGAGTCAAGATTTCAGCAGCCAGTTGCACAGATGAGAAATGCTACTCCCAACTGCTCCAGGGAGCACATTAAGGCTAGAGTCCTTGGTAACTCCTCCACGGGGATCATTTCAGCCTATTCTAAATGCACGGTCCTCCTTCCTTGGTGTAGAATTCCCAGAATCAGTCTGTGCATGTACTTCCAGATTCTCACTTTTATCAACTATCAAGATCTCACAATGCCCACAATGGATCCTTACCTTCAGAATTTGCCTTTTCAGTTTGCCCATCAGGGCGTGCTGGGGTCTAATTCTGTAGGCAGAGAAAATAAGGGAAGGCTTGGCACAAGGTGTGAGCTTTCAAGGCATACCTTCTGGCCAGATGAGTACAGTAGCGTGGTGAAGATGGCAGAAACCTCATTTGTTACATTCATTCAGCGAGAGAAGCCAGGGTGGGAACCGAAGGGTGTGGAGTGCCTTGAGTCGTGAATTCTGCCATGTGTCTCCAGTCAGTCCTCAGGGGTCTACTGTGGCGTACCAGCACCCTTGATTTCAACTAAGAGAACAGCTAGGTTACAACTAGGTTGTACCTCAGCAACTCACAGGATCAAGTTTTGTTTATGGTGCTCACCTACCTTGATATCCAGCTGCTAAAATAAGCAGTTTTTTGGTTTTGTTTGTTGTTGATGGTTTTTGTCTACTTCTGTAGCCACAGAAAATCCCTGTTCTATATGTACTTTGGCCTGAAAATTTAAGACTCTTTTTTTTTTTTTTTTTTTTTCCTTCTAAGAAGTACACTTAAAACAAGCATGAAAACTTCCTAAGGGTCTAAAGATAGTGAGAGACTTTTATTTTCTTCCTCCCTCATATTCTTTGTGTGTGTGTGTGTGTGTGTGTGTGTGTGTGTGTGTGTGTGTGTGGTGGAACGGGGGATTGAACTCAGGCCCTTGCACTTGCCAGGGAAGCGCTTATTCCACTGAGCCATCTCCCCGGCCCCCCAAATTTAAGACTCTTAAGTTTATTTTTTCTCTCTCTTTAAGGGTTCCAACTCCATAAAAGTCAAACACCTTACTCCTACTGTTCTTATATTCCTAGCTGCCACTGGGCCTCCCAAAATACTTGTTTTCAATGAGTACCTTATTCAAAGTGAATACAGTTGATAATTTAATAAACTTTTTTGGTGGTGCTGGTATTGAATGCAGGGACCTGTATGAACTTCACCACTAAGCTATATCCCCACCTCTGATTTTAATAAATTTTTGTTACTGTGCGCCATTGGTCCTTGCATTAAAAACCATTAAACCACTGAGTTTTCAGTCCTCAGCCTTACTTACACTAGAAAATCTACCCCTGACTTTTTCTGTTTCCCTAAGGGTATGTACCTCTTGAGTCTAAGATCTGTATCTAATGTCTGATTACACAACTGCAAACAACAGAATCTTTCTCTGCCTGATTTAAGGAGAAAAGGAATTTATTTAAAGGAAAGGTGGGGGAGTTAGGCTCAGAGGCATGCATCTGGAAGCAACTCATAACAATGTCAGTGAAGGAGAAGGAGAAAAGCTGTCACCTCTGCCACCACCGCATGCAAGGTATCCCAGCTTGCTCTGGCCCGTCATAGATCAGGCACGGGGTACCACTGTTATCAGTGCTGCCCTAAAAGCTTCACTGCCAGAGTCTTTACTTCCTACCAAGATTACTTAGTGGATAATTCCTCTGGCAATTAAAAACAGCTCATCCAGCCATCCTGGCACATACCTGTAATCCTGGGGGGAGGGGAGTTGGGCAGAGGGATCACAAGTTCAAACCCAGCCTGGTAACAGACTCAGTGAGACTCTGTTAAGAAAAAAAAAAAAGATGAATGAAAGAAGAAGAGAGAAATAGAAAAATGGGTGAGGGTGTAGCTCAGTGCTAAAGTCTTAGGTTTGACTTATAGTACTACAAAACAAACAAACAAACAAACAAAATAGCATGGGGCCTGACCAGAAAAAAAAATCATGTTTTTATTTCATAGATTGAACTATGTGGGCTCCAGCTGTATAAAATTTACAAACACAATTATTTTGTTGCTTATAATTTGCATATAATTTGAATATGTCAAAGAATGTGGTTTTATACAGTGCCTTAAATATCCTGTTAAGTGTGTTCTTTAGTTTCTGCCCTAATCTGTATTTCATCTTGGTTCTCTGAGTAGACAGCTTCATGTAGGAAAAGATTCTGGGCTTTGGAATCAGGCTGACATTAGATCGGATCTTGGCTCTGGTCCTTATCAACAGTGCCTATTTGTAGGTATATTATTTAACTTTTCTGAGTCTTGGCTGTATTTGTTTAAAATGGGTATAGTAAAATCTGCTCCATGAATTGCTATGGGGATAAATATAATTCACATAGAGATTCTAGTGAACAATGGTCTTGATTGTGTGGCCAGGGATGTGTTTTCTATGTTTATAATTAGGAAATTACCTAATTATGGCTCCTGGTTCAAATATATGGGAAGGCATGAAGCAATAGAAGCAGAACACGTTTAGCAATGCCAAAAGACTGTAGCATTGTTGCAAAATAATCCCAAGCATCCTTCTTTTAACCTAACACTCATTGTCCATGAGTTGTAGGAATGCTAGAAAGGGAGCCCTCCTCCCTGTGTGTGCACAGCCTCCACCACCAGCTGCCAAGGCCTTCCCTGTTGGGATCCCACTGTGTTATTTTCCTCCTACGTCTGTCATGAACTTTCTTAGAGAGGACACAGTGACATAGCTCCACCCTAGTCAGAATCTTAGTGCATACAACTGGGGTCCTGCCACAATTATTAGGATGATAAATTACAATCTTGCTTTTGGTGTGTATGTGTGTGTTTTGTTTACTGGGGATTAAGCCTAAGGATTAAACCTAAAATTGAAGATTATGCCTAACACTTAGGTTAGGGATTAAACCTAACACTGAGCTATATTCTTGGCTCATTTGTTTTTCTTTTAGGACAGGGTCTCACTAAATCACTAAGTTGTCCAGGCTGGGTTTGAATTTACAATTCTCCTGTTTTAGCCTACCAGAATCCTGAGGTAACATCACCATGCGTAGCTAATAATGCATAATCCTACCTCTAGAGGAAAAGTGATTGAGATAGTGTTAATTTCTCCAAAGGTGTTGCAAGAATATCATTTATACAAATAAGTAGTATATATCATAACAAGGATGAATGCATACATACAAATTTACACGCTTATACTTTATTTCTCTATATACAAATACACATATGCTTTGTATAAAAAACCGAAAATAATCATCTGCACTATCTTCTATCGAGTGAATCCATAAAGTTTACATGATTGATGTCTTTAGAAATCTTTAGGCAACTAGGGGGTGCAATTAGTAACCACCCATGGGAAACTGGCTTCCTAGTCCATCTGTTAAAATCAGGAGTCTTCCGATCTACGGTATGTCTGGCGCAGAAAGTCCTGACCACCAGGTGTCGCCATTCTTCTATTTCCCTCCTGGTGCCTGACAGAGCTTGAGACATTGTTTTCTTCCAAGGGACTGAGAGAAATACATGCCTGGGAATATTTCTGGGATTTCAACAGCATGTCTTTTCCTGCGAAGAGGAATTGAACTGCCATGCAGATTTCCTTGTGGTCTTTGAGCACCATCTGCACGGTTTCTAAGGGCTGACGATCCAAGCTGCTCGTAGCTGGGGGCTTATTCCATTAGGCAGTGTTCTATTTCTTCCAGGTTGGAAGAAGTTCAAGGCAGACCTCAGGTGCTAGATCCTGGAAAGAGAGATATAGGGGCGTTTTACAATGTCCTGGGGTCAGGAGACCCCTGAATAGGAGAAGACTTTCCGCCCTAAGAGCTCAATTACAAAATGAGGAAGATGAACTAAATTATTGAGGAGTTTAAAAATTCCAAGATCTCCAGTTTTGAAAAGCTTCTGCTGAGGGTAGGCAGCAGGGCGGTCTGATTTTACTCCAAGAATGAAGGGAAGACAGAGGAGAGGTCCTGCAGGGAAAGCAAGGAAAGCTTGAACACAAACTCTCATACCATACCCAGGTGTAGAGCCTCCTTACAAGAGCTGGAACTTGCTGGGATTGCGAACCTTGTCATTTGCACTCCAAGGCAATTCACCAGTCCATTTCTACTCCATTACACATTCTAGTTAACAACCACATATAATATTTAGCGATGTAAATTTTCTTTCAAGGCTTGGTTGGATTTAATATTTCATACTAGTTCGCTTTCTTGGTGATGCCTTCAGGGCATGGGATGTGTTTTTCTTTCTCTCTTTCTTTGGATGTTTTATTTCTTTCTAACTTTACAACAATGCATTGCGCAGCTAGCACAACCAAAGTATTCATAAAGCAAAGGCGGGATGCGGGTCAGAGAAAATAATCAAAATTCACTTATTGTGCACCTACTGTGTGCCGAGTATTGCTAAATACTTCATAAATATTTCATTTCAGCTTCACAATAATATGGCGAAGAGATATTTATTATGTTCATAAAGCTATTGAATTTGAGATGGCTAAGTGGATTGTCCAAGGTCACAGAAATCAAGTATAATTCATAGTACAAGGGAGAAAACTGAGCCTCTGGAGATTTACGAGGAGTCCCCTGTACTGTTAGATAGTTGAGTCTACTATTTTCTCCTCACTGCTGGGAAGGTCCCTAGTCGCTAAACACTTGGGCTGCACTTTACAAATGCCGCTGTCCTTGATAGATCGTTAGTTAAGGCCCTGATCTGATCCGTCCAGCTCGCTCAGGTCCCCCCTCCGCCTGCGGAATTCAGAGGCTAGGAGCAGTACTCCTTGTAAGGTTGAGAGTTTGTAGACGGCCCCTGAGAAGCTGGAGCGCTCCGAATTGGCTGAGAGCTCGCCGGGGAGGGCGGGGAGTTTGCCGAACGTCCCTGGCCGGAATCCCTGTCTCGGTGAGCCGCGGGCTCAGAAGCGGAGAGAAGTTAGAGAGGGCGGTTGGGAGTGGGCTGGCAGAAGCTGCGGACAGACCCCCGTCCTGGTCGACGAAACCCAGAGGAGCGTCCCCGCGGCGGCCAGGCCTTGTGTGGACGCGCCGCGCGCGGCCCGGCCGGGGCTGGGAGTTTGCAGACCGTCCCTGCCGCGGCCCGCTCGGCGGCGGCCCTGCGGCTCCCGC
>NW_004524590.1:20217383-20224559 GCF_000260255.1 Octodon degus
GATCCCGGCTGCGACTGCTGCTCGGCGAGGAGGTAAGAACCGCTGGGTCGGGGCGGCCGCGTCGGAGCTCACCATCCCCGCGGGGAGATGCGCGTCCGGGGGCCGCGAGGGGCGCCGGCGGCTGGAGAGCCCGCACCGGGGCGGCGCGGCCGGGGTTTTGCGTGCCGCCCTCGGGGCTGCGGGGCTGCCGGGCCGCTCTGCGGGAACCCGAGTGCAGCTGCGGGCCGCGCTGGAGGCGCCCACCAGCCTGGACAGCATCTCTGGGGGGGAGGACGGCTGAAGACCCCCCAGGCTGGGGCGAGGGGTCGCAGGCTCCCGAGAACTGTCGGAAGAGGCTCGGGCGAGCGACTGGGGTTGGCGGCTAGGCTCTCGGACGGCGGGGCAGCCCAATGGGGTCACGCTGGGGCGTGGGCCGGGCTGGGGTCCCAAGGACCCGGGTGCACAGGGCGGGTTGGGCCGGGGAAGAAGAACGAGGGAGGCTGGCCGGGGGCCCCGGGAGAGGAGGGAGGAGGTGGGCAGGCGCCCGGGGCCGGGAGCTAAAGAGGCCCCGGGGGGCCGCCCGCTTGGCTCGCTACCCCAACTGCGCGCTCGCCGTGGCCGCGGGTCGCAGAGGCTGCGGGAGCGAAGAGCCCACACCCGCGCACACATTCCCCGAGAGCATGCTCAGTGCGGTCCTGGGAACTTCCTGCCGAGTCGCGAGCCGCCCTGGCCCCCTCCAAGCCCGCAGCTTGCAAAGTAGGGGGCGGGGGTGCGCGCGTGCGGAGGGCCGCGTCCGCCCGGTGACCCTCTGCAACCCCGGCCCCTGCCAGGCTTGTGCTGGGCACGGGGCGCTGCTCTCCCTGGCCACTCCCACTGCCGGGAACGGGGGCGTGGATGTTATTCCTCGCGCCCCGTGACCCGGTGGCCAGAGGCCTGGTGGTTCGGCCGTGTGCCAGGTGGAGCGCTCGCGGGGCGCCCTTTGCGCGGGGCGCCCGGGCCGGCGAGCAGGCAGAGCGCGAGGGGGTGTGTGAGCCCGAGGACGTTCGCGCGCGCGCTCGCTGTTGCACACAAAGCCGCGGTCTCGTAGACACCTCGCCTTGGAGGGAAGAGGTGGCGCTTGCATTGTCCAGCAGCTAACTGAGCACCGACGGAGCGACTCCGGGCTGCGAGGACCTGGCGACGCCTGGGGTTTTCTGAGATACCCGAGTCGAGGTCTGTCTACTCACCGGCTTGCAGCAGGACTGACGCTGCCGTGTATATGTGGCCCTGGCGGCCGGGTTAGGAAAGCTTGGGGTCTTCCGGAGCTGTGAAGTTGGAGAGAGGCAAAGCGACGTTTGTAGGCTTCTGTGGCAAGGCATCGCACCTGCAGGCGCACCAGGATCCAAGCGGTAGCGGGAGGCCCTCCTTCTGAGAAGTGAGTGTGGAGAGCAAGTTCCTAAAACCAAAACCCACTTCATTGTCAGGAGCCCAGCGCCTTGGTTTTTACTCTATGCCCCCTCCCCTCGGCCTGTGTCGGCCTGTGTCGCCCACATTTTAAGCCTTGATGTTGACTGAGTCAGAACCTCTCGTATGATCTAAGAAAAGCACTAAATAGTGCTCCGCAAATTTGTTTTGGTAAATGAATTTTCACCCTTCGCTCCTTTCCTTATGTATTTTGTTGTTATTCAGGGCTGACATGGGAACACAACTTGTTTTCTTTATTTCTTTTTTTGGACAGTGTTAGAATGAGAGGATAAATCCTCACTCTCTGGAGGACTTCAGGCTTTCTTCAGTTTTCAACTTAATTAACGTCCATCCATGTTACCAGTTTGAAATAGGGAAGCCTGAACATCGAGGTTGAGGAAGTGGGAACAGAGGAGGACCTTTTATTCTTTTTCGGGATGGGGAAGAAGTGGCTCTGCCAAGGAGCTGCAGAACTGGATGTCTGGGCGGTTTTCTTTTTTCCTTGCATCCCTACTGAGCTTCCTGGCTCAGAGACACCTGGGACCGGAGTCACTAGGAGAAAGGGTTCTGCAGTTCGCTTTGAAGGATTTGCAGCTCAGCACCTGCCCAGATGAACACTACTTGGTTTTAAGATGAAGTGCAGGGTCTGGGAGCCAGGAGGCTCAGACCAGACCCCATCGTGGTCTCTGTGCGCTCCAGTTGCAGCTGTGCGGAATGGCTCCCACGCCCTTTGCTGGTAGCTGTGTGCATTTCAAGTGCTGCGTGTTTGGAAGTGTGACTACTGTACACGTTTATATATATTCACATATCCGTGTACATTTTTATAAGGAAGCATGTGCATATGTATGTGCATATGCACTGTTCTTTGGGAGAATCTGGTAGCTGGAAAGGACCTGAGAGATCATAGGAAATCAGATTTTCTCCCTTCCCATTCAGCTTTCTCAGTTTATAAATAACCACCCAGCTTTCTGCCCAGCTGGCCTCCAAAAGCGCTGAAACGCCAGAGTTCCCCTGTGAACTGAGCCGAGTGGGAGGCCTTTGGCTCCTCCCCTGAGGAGTGTGGCTGCCCAGGATTCCTTCTAGTTAGCACTCTGACATTTGACACGACTTTTCCTGATGTTTCCATGTTCCTGGCTCCAAATCACTGCAGAGCCACCCTTTGACAAATGCTGGCAGGGGACAGGCAGGTAGTGACTAATGTGCTCTTCAGAGCTATCTAGGGAATCGCACAGCACAGTCCCCAGGAAGACCTGGGTGGTGAAGTCATGCCCTCTCTTGCTCTGTGGCCATCCACAGTGTCTAAGTGGTTCTGCTTCTTCCAAAGAGGCAGGGCCTCCTTTTCTTCCCTTCGCCTGTTGGTCTTGGCCTCCTGTCCCTAGGAGCGATGGCTAGGTGTGGTATTCTGTGTGTTAATAGAGGTCTCAGGAAAGTGGATGATGTCAGCTTTTCCTGGGGAGGTTGCTGTCGTCATTGTCAGAGTTTAGGAAAGGGTCTGGTGCCGGATGAGCAGATAGTTCTGACTGAAGGAAAGTATATATGTTCTAGAATCAAAGTACAGAAAAAAGGGAGGCAGTCAGGCATAGTACACCCAGAATGCTAGCACTTTTGAGAGGCTGAGGCAGGAGGATCTTGAATTTGAGCTGAGCTTGGGCAACTTGGTGATTTAGTGAGACTGTAGTACGTGCGCGTGCATACACACAGACACACACACAGGTCTCAGGCAGTGGCTCATTGTAAAGGCTTTAGATTTAATCTCTAGTCAGTTTCTCTCTGTCTCTCTCTGTCTCTCTGTCTCTCTCTCTCTCTCTCTCTCTCTCTCTTTCTCTCTCTCTCTCTCTCTCTGACTCTCTGTCTCTCTCACACACAGGAAGAAATAATTATTTTGGGACGGGGTTGCAGTGTGGGTGACAGTGGAGAGGCTTGGTTGAGAAATGTGTGAGCGTTTGGAACTTGTCGGTGCAAGTTTTACTAGGCAGCCCTTAAAGTTAGTAATTGCTTTGATGTATGAGACTCTCTTAATAGCCAGAAAATGGATATAAATGTAATTTTTTTTAAACTGACTAAAGATCGCCCCAACCCTTAAAGATTCGTAAACGTCGAGTCTAAGCTGCATCTCCATACCTGCTTTCTATCCTGCGACCCTGCTGCCAGCCTGAGTACTGTTGTGACTGATGCAGGCTGCAGGTGAATTCATGCGTCATTTATCTAGCGTTTGCTGGACACTGTGCTGATGGAGCCATGGAGATGTCCTTCCTCCAAGTTACTTTTTTACTTTTAATTTATCTGACCTTCTCTTTCAGTGTGTTAATGTGGACTAATAGCTCTTGAAAAGCTGCCACCAGGATCCAGGAACCTCAGTGCTGGACTGTATTTAGTACAGACCTGTGTGGAAGCTGGGGAGTGGGCCCTGGGGTGCTGTATGCATTTTTTCCCCATAATTTTATTGAGAAACAAATAGCAATGAGACAGTTTCAAACCAAATTGGTAGGACAGTTTCAATAATTAGCACATTGCATACTGTCTTCCTAGAGGTTATTTGTTGTACAAGATGCAGACATGATATCCTATTTACAAACTATTAGAACAAATCCCTCTATTCATTAAGAGAATGTAACTATATATCTATCCTAACCATTTTGAATACACAGATGCAAAATGGTCATTCATCTGTATCCCCTTTTTTTGTTTAGTTCTGTCATTTAAATATTATTGGTGTGTTAACTCAGCAAAATATTCTAAAAGAGTCCAGTAGCCCATAATAGTATTGGGTCTTCCGCTTGACTGGCAATGTCAGAAATTGTTGACCTGAGTCCCCCACAGCTCAACATAACAGCATGGCTTTACTTCTTATACTTCGTTTTCATACTTTTCTGCTGGTTGGTTAAGACCAAGGTAAAGCAAGACCTATGCAACAAGAGTTGTAGCTTTTTGGTCTGAGAAGGTCAGTGAAATCCCCTCGGGCTTTATCCTCCTATGCATTTTTGCTGTCTTATTCTGTTTTTGTTGTTGTTGTTGTTGTTTGTTTGTTTGTTTGTTTTTTCTCCCAGTTGCCACAGTTGATCACATACTTCTCTGACTTTGTTGGTTCTGGAAGCCAAAGCATGATTTGAGAGAATCACTTTATTTCTTCCACACTCCTTAGCTCTCTTGTCTGTGCACACAGACTTGGATATTGAGAACAGGGCCTTCCTCTTGGGGCTCAGGGTGTAGCCTCAAAAATCTGGGTTTGGAGGAGGCAGCTCCTGCAGGCTGGCCGCCCCTGTCTCCCGGCTGGGCCTCTGTCAGTGCCCCCTGGACCTTGCCCTTTTCTGGGATGACTAAGGTGTGTTTCTCTGAGGGTGCTGTTGCCCTGAGAGCAGCAGGAAGGAGTGTCCCAAGTACTTTGTACCAGCAAGAGCTTAATAGATTTACTTTTAAAAAGCCAGCCCTGAAAGCTTGTCCTAGAATAGCAACAACCTAACTTACCTGCCCCCTTGTGGGATTTTTGAGGGTGCCTTTGAGGCAATAGGCACCTCCCCTACTCCTGTGGGAGCTCCTTAGTGTTCGACTTCTGTATACAGACTCCTTTTTGGTCCAGTTGTGCTCATGTAAATACTTTTTGTAAGTATCCCACACTGATTTTTTTAACAGTAAAAAAACGTGTCTTTTACTGTAATACTTTTCACTCTCTTCCATCTCTCTTTCCCCGACCAGAGTATGTTGCTTTGCTGATTGTAACAGAGCTTGTTTGTCTTGGTGGAGAAATGTCAAGGACAGGCAGGTAAGAAAACAGGGATGATGGCAATGAGAGTGTGTCTTCCGTAACTGACACTATTCCGTGTGCTTTCGTCCTATTTCATTTCATCCTCACTAAAAACCTGATGGGGATAGTGTTGTTATGTTAATCTCAGTTTATTTACTCGGGGAGATTGTACCATTGAGAACTCAAAAATCTGGCCAAGTAAGAGAAGGAAGATTGGAACCCAGACCTGGGTTAGCTACACCTGTGCCTTCTTGGGGTTGATGAGGATGCCACCCCGAGCAAGGCAGGACTTTCTTCCCAACTCATGCTGAAGGGAGGCTTACCCTCCTGGGGTTTTGAAGGGCCTGCAGGTGACCTGCCTGGATCATTCTTCTTTCTTATGAAGGTACAGAGGTGGAAGAACTTGCTCAGTCTCTTCAGCTGACTGCAGTGGGAAAGCTGAGCTTTATTTCTGATCTGTGGTGATGGAGCAACAATTGATAGCAGCTGATAACAGGAGAGTGCCTGTTTTGTTTATGGACATGTCCCAGGAAGGAAATTTGGTGGCCATTTGGCCTCCGTTCCTGCCTAGAGCCTTCAGTGGGCAAGCACCCAGCTTTAGGGGGTGAGGAGCAAGTGGGTGTGGTTGAATTCATGCCCCACCCTTGCCTGGGTTCATCTAACAACTTAGGTCCCATTTGAGGGAGATGCTGCCTTTCTTCTGTCTCCTGCTAAATTTGATATCTTAGGAACATAGTGTTGGCTGGATTTTACTTTTCACTCTTGTTCATTTTGCTGGGGTGTCTTCAGATTCCTGGCTCCAGTCATCGTTGACTTCTGTGATGCAGGAGCCTGGGGTGATGTGGCAAGGAGGGCACGGCTGCTCCTTTGCAGTCCTGCCGCGGTTGTCTGTGGAGGCCTCACTACGGCGTGCGGAACCCTGGCAGCAGAGCAGAGCCTCTGCCAGACATTCTCCTGACCACTGAGGCCTGACCCGGGTAGATTTTCTCACTGCATGAAAGAGGGAGCACCATGGCTTTTCTTTCCCTGCCCCCATCTCCATCAGTCACGTCAGCGCACCTGCTCCACATTCCAAATGTTTCACTTTCATAATAAACTGTCTATACTTGCGCAAGGGGTTTAGAGTCTGGGCCTGACCAGGACCCACGCAGGAGTTCACTTATAAAGACAAATACAGACAAGCGCCTTCCTGGCAAGTACAAGGCCCTGAGTTCAATTCCTGGTACCAAAAGAATAAATAAAATGAAAAACAAATACAAATGAACAACACCCTGAGCCATCCTGTGTGACCACTTTGGGCCTCAGTTCTTGGTGGGACAGTAAGAGAGGATTAAATGAACTCTTAAAATCTGTTCTGTCTGGTGTTGACTGATCATACACATGTGGCACAAAAGGGATAGAGTGAAGAAATGAAGTACAATTCTTTTATTCAATAAAAGAGAAAGCCTTCGCGTTGTTTTTGCCCTTGTGGGTAGACTCCCAATAGCAGGCAGTGCAATGCTTACCTGAAAACCAGCCTTTTATTATGATGATCTTTTGGGATGTTTGCCTTTGGATGTTTATAAAATGAAGAGCCTTACTCCTGACTCAGCCTAGGAATCCCCTGCTTTCCTCCAGTGGGGCTGCTTTTTCCCTTGGGAACTTGAGATCTGAAGCGCGGAGGATGATCAGACTCCTGCAATTCTGTGACTTCATGATACATTGCCGTAGGACTGAGGCGGTGGGCTGACATTGCCAGTCAGCCGGCCAAATCCTGTTTATATCCTTTCTCTGCTCACCTGTGAAACAACTACATTTATGGGATAAGGGAATTTGCTATTAGTGTACTTGCAGCTGCTTGAAAAAAATACTCATTTTCTACTCTTTTTTTTTTTTTTTTTTATTAGCTAGTGTTCCTGAGAAGTTTCCCATGACTGGAGTTCATTCTCTTGTTTAGGGGAGCACTGTCTGGTGCCTCCTGCTAAACTGATCTTTCTGTCTTCCTTTGGCACCTTTCTTAGTGTTTGTCTGTA
>NW_004524590.1:20224659-20227794 GCF_000260255.1 Octodon degus
TTTTTTTTTTTTTTTTTTTTTTTTTTTTATTAGCTAGTGTTCCTGAGAAGTTTCCCAAATGACCAGTTCATTCTCTTGTTTAGGGGAGCACTGTCTGGTGCCTCCTGCTAAACTGATCTTTCTGTCTTCCTTTGGCACCTTTCTTAGTGTTTGTCTGTAGTACATTTCCTTCCTTCTCTGTAATTTTTTAGCAAGTAGGGGTAGAAGTAGCATCAGGTTGGGATGTAAAGGGGAAGGGGAGCTTTCTTCTGTCCCTTTCCCAAGTGATGCTCACCATGAGGTGTCCCAAGTCCTGTGAGACCATTGCAAAGTCAGCGTCGGATCCTTCTCTAGCCTCCACTAACAATGATACATCCTCTCCCTTTCCCTTCATCTGAGTTTTAACTGTTATGCTTTCCAGATGTAAGGGTGACACTGTTCAGGCATTCTTCTGTAGGAGAAATTCTAATGTTCAAGAGATGTAAGAGCAGGTTGTTCCCTAGCCCTTTGTTTTTTTTTTTTTTTAAGTTGGTCCCAAGAAATAGACAGGAGCATGGTGCTATAGCAAGCAGAGGCTAGAGCTGGCTTGAGGTATGGCGCGCTGAAGTCACAAGATCTGCTGGGCCATGTGGCTCATTGACTCCTGAGTGTCCGCATCTCCGGCAGGTGAGGCCTGTGCCGCTGGTTGGCTGTGGCTGATCCTTGCTGTGGGATTCTGATTTCTCATCTGTGGAATGACTCATCCCTGGGCTTGTCCTATGCATGGGGTTCTTCTGGTGTGCAGGTGTGGCTGGGTTCAGCACGCTCATGTTTCTAGTGCCTAGCTGTCTTTAGGAATACTGTTAGATGTGTCCTGAACTTTGAAGCCTTATTTGGTCTTTGTGCCTCGGTGGAATTTTGTCTTCAAATCAGATGGTGGACTTTTTGTAGACATTTTTCCCTCTAACCATGAGTGTAATTTATGGGCTCTTGAAGGTCACAAATTGAAATTGTGTGTGCACATATCATATCAGAAATTATTGCTGTCTTCATATTATCTGGAAAAAAAGGTATGAGTAAAAAAAAAGTTGGGATTAGGTCTGGAACAGCCAGGAACTTTATTTGGAAGGCGTTTGTTTATATAGCCTCTCCCCTACCTTGTTGGAGCCATAGGTGGGAGGTGCTGGGGTCTTGAGAATGATGACGTGGCTGTTCTTCCTACTGGGTATTAGCAAAGTGATAATCAGTCGTGCTTTTTATCATGCTGCCTTCTTTGATTGCCCCTGTAACCTGAATCAGATAGGGCTTCCCAGTTCAGATTCTACACATGGCTAGTGGTCTCCGGGTTCTGGAAATTTTTCCCAGTCTAGTAGCTTCAAGAGGGGCTTTTCTATTTCTCCTTTCTTAGCTGTTAGTGAAATATCAAATGATTACATCATCCTGATACTGCTGCCATAAGAGTTGAGAGCAATATTCACTTACTCTTTTAATTCTGTGAATGAAGGGCAGACATGAATCTCACTGGACCGGGTCAAGGGCTCCCGTTCCTTTCTGAAGGCTCGAGGGGCGGATCCAACTGCCTGCCTTTTCTAGCTTCTTGAGCTACCTACATACCTTGGTTGGTGCTTCTTCCCAGCAATCCCAACACGGATGAGCTGAGTCCTCTGCTAACATGCCGGCTCTCTGAACTGAGCTGGTAATTGTTCTCTGCTTTTATAAATCCATTTGATTAGAGGAGACCAACTGGGATAATCCAGAGTAAGTTTCCTTATTTTAAGGTCTTTGATATAATCTCTTCTGCCCTATAAAGAAACAGAATGACAGGTTCCAGGGATTAAGATATGAACATCTTTAGGAGGCATTTTTCTTTGAAAGGAAAGATTTCTCTAGTCTTAAGGAAAATAATTATTCTCTTTTATAAAGGACATTGACTGCTAAAATTTTACCTGTTTCCTTGTTCTAGTCTTTTTGAACATGTTCACACCAGCCGTACATTGGCACCTAAGGTTTGAGTAGTACTGAGGCCAGACATTAGCTAAGTACTTACGGTGTTCCAAATTATGTAATTGTGAGCTTGTTATTACACTAAGGAAACTGAGTGCACAGGAAATCCCTCCGGGATCACTCAAGCCACGTATGCAGAGCCATGATAGAAATCCCACATTCATTTCATTATTTTTCTGTCTCACAAGTGAAAATGAAAAAACAGAATGAAAGATGGTAATGGAAAAACTGCAAATAATGTAAAATTTCTCTGCTGCTGCCAAAGTGACAGATGGTAAACAGTACGTACTTTAATTGGGTGTAGTGGTATAAACTTGTAATCCCAACACTCCGGAGGCTGAGGCAGAAGAGCACCACGAGCCTGGGCTGTATAGTGAGTTTAGGGCCAGCCTGAACTACAGAGTGAGACCCAGTCTCAAAAAACCAAACAAGCCAAAAAACCCAACATAAGTTGTCTTTGGACAGGGCACACTAATGGCTCAGAGTCATGGCTCCATACTCTTCGCCCTGTATCTTTCTGGCTCTTCTTCCTTGCCCCTTCCCCAACACTAGAAGTGGTCGTCTGACTTGCTTTGGCCTTTGGGTTGTCAGCAAGCGCGGTGTTTTTTGGAGTGCATTTACGTTTCAGATGCCGTTTCCACATCACTTTTGAGAGTTTGCTCTCAGCCCCCATGGCCACTGTGAGCACATGCCCAGGCTGGCCCAGTGACGCAAGCCGACTTTGGTCGCTGATTCCATTCTCCACCACCCGTACTCCTCCTCGCCTATCGGTTGCTCAGCATCTCCTGAGCATGTCTAGCCTAGGAGCTTGGCCCCACCTACACCTGGCAGACCTGTACACCTGCATGAAGGATGCGTAGTTCTTTGAAGCCTTGAAATCAGGGGAGATTTGTTCTGAAACAGTTGAAGTACGTCTCATATCAGATATTTGAATAGCCTAAGAAGGAATTTTAGTGTCCTTGGCAAGAGCAAACTGATATTCTTGAAAAATGCATATTAGGTCCAAGAACTTCTCTTTGTCTCTGCTCTTTTCTCCTTTTCAGAGAACACTGAAGTCCTTCTAATTCTAACCTGTTTCATTATAAGTATGAGCTGTTTCCTCTCCTATGCTAGATGTCAGATATGGTGAGGTTGTGCCACCCAAATATCGAGGATTTAATTCCCAAAGATGAT
>NW_004524590.1:20228764-20234886 GCF_000260255.1 Octodon degus
ACAATGTATTGATTATCAAAACTGTCCTATTAATCAGCTTTGAAACTGTCTCATTCATATTTGTTTCTCAATAAAATTAAAATTAAAAAAAAAGTAGGTGGTCACTGAGGCCCTCTGTCAGGAGTCATTTACATAGCAAAGTCACAGTGTGGATGCAGCTTGGGGCAAACTGCCACCAACCTGTAGTATTACTAGTGTAGCCACTTAGCTAACATTAGCCGAATAGCGAAATGAATGACGAAGGAAGGGTACATGGAAAGAAGAAATTCATTCGCTCACCTGGATGACCAATGCCTGTCTGAACTTACTGGACCAGGTGCACGAAGTACAATATAATCTCAAGCTATTGTTTATCCCTGAGGGGAGGCAAGCAGGCATGGTCATTCCAGCTTCATCTTGGGCCAAGCTTCCTTCAAATGTGCCTCCAGCCACAATTCTGATGTCTATTTTTCTGTTGACATCCTTGAGAGCCCAGTCTCTCTCTGGCTATATATTTATGTGTATCTAACTTAGCTGCCTCTAATAATATGGTGGCTTTGAACTTGACTCTCCAGTAAGAAATACCTATGAATTCACAACTTACATATACAAGTTTATGAAATATTATTTTCACCACTTATGATGTTTCCTGGTATTTTCTCTTCTGTCCTACTCTATTGGCTTAAAAATGCTGGTTGAGGATCAACACGCTGTGAGCAGTTGTCTGTTATGTGAATAAAGTTTTATTGGAACTTGGCCCCTCCATTTGTGTTTGGGCTGCTTATGGCTGCTTTTATGTTCCAGTGACAGAGGTGAGTGGGAGTGAGGGATGAACTGGTTGGTCTGCAGCACCTCAAGTATTTATCTTCTGCCCCTTGAAGAAATAGTTTTCTGACTACTGGATTGAATTGACTGCATAACCCATGAGAACGTTTGACTCTCTATTTGGAAGACACTGTTCAAGGACCCTGAGTTCTCCAGAAGTCCTTCTGGAGGTTACCCTGAAATAGCCTGGTGGCCGTGAAACCTGAGCCCTTTCCCTGCTATGTGCAAATCTTTACTCTCAGATCCAAGTTATGCTTTTTTTTTTTTTTTTTTTAGCAGAGCTGGGGATTGACCTCAGACCCTTGTGCTTGCCAGGGAAGCTCTTATTTTACTGAGCCATCTCCCCGGCCCCAAAGTTATACTTTTGCTGTTTGTTATATATACTACCTGATTGGCTTGCCCAGGAAACTTTTCAAGCAATTCTGAAGTGTTGTGCCTCCCCTCTTTTAATTTAAATAAGGCTTTCTAGTGGAAACTAATTGGAATTAAAATGGACACAAATTCCATTCAAGTACTGCTTATTTATTCATTAGATTCCAGCAGTGCCTTTTTTGTGATATAATGGAATCCATTAGTAGAAGAGGTAGAGAAACAGTGATCCTGCCTTCTTTTATGAAAGCCTCTCTGGCAACTGGTCCTTATTGCTGCATTTCTAAATTAGGGTAGCATTATTTCTGAGCATAATACAATTTAGAGACATTAAATCATGAACTTTTGTGGTTGAAAAGACCTTGAGAAACATTTTCTCCTGCTGAGACCTAATTGGGTCCTTAAATGCCAAATTTCTTCAATACCTACATTGTTACTTCCATTGTGTGGCTCAAGGAATTGATGAAGCGGAAGAGACTGTACAATAATCTGGTATGTCTTTTCAGAATCTGAGGTGCAAGATGAACAATGACCAGTGACCCATTTCTTTATTGGTAACAAGAATGGATCCAAAATCCATGAGTTTGTAGCATGAGGAGCTTGAGGTAAAATCTGAGGGAGCCTTCCCAAGGAAAGCAGATCTTGAAAGTGAGAGTAAGTTCTCCTGAGGGATTCTGCTGTTGCTGCCACCCTCTCAGATCAGGGGGGCGGCTGTCCTTCCAGATGGTTGGGTGTGTGTAATTAATGAGGACTCTTCTGAGTGTCAGCAACAGAAACCTGTTGGAGCTTGCTGTACCTGAAGAGGAGAAGTCACCTCAAGGACAAGGGGAGAGTCCAGAAGGCATATGTACCCTCAGCTCTAGGCTTGGGAACCCCAGAATCCCTCTTTGTCCTCTTCTCTGCTTTTGTGTGCCTGTAGGCTTAATTCTTCTCTTTCTTATTCTGTTTTTCTTGTTCCAATGGCAGAACTCTGGGTAAGGGTACCAGCTGAGGAAGCTCTATTGGAAGCCTATTCTTTCCCTTAGGATGCTTCTTCCAATGTTTTGGGATGTGTCCTTTCTGTGCCAGCTTAGAGCACCCAAGGGGAGGCAGGAGCTGAGACCTGTAAAAGGGATTTTGGTTTAGCTGAAGTTAAAAGTTAAAAGTTTCCTGGCTGGTGAGATAGCGGACTAAGCACCAGCTTAGGCAAGCACAGAGACTAGAGTTCAATCCCCGGCATTACAGGCCAAGTCAGCCCCGCCCCCAGGTGCAGTGAGCCTGGCCACTGAGACCGGGCATGGTGGTGCGCCCCTGTAATCCCAGTGGTGGGGAGGCTGAAAACAGGAGGATCACTCTGAGTTGGCAAACTATCCCACAAGTGAGGAAAAGGCAACAAGTGTCAGCATTTCCAGTCGATAAAGAAAGATTACATTTTGGAAACTAACATCACCCATGTAGCACAGTCATATCACCTATTGTAACCTATATTTGTATCTGATCTTTTTTTAATTTCACATTACAATGCAAGTGTCTGCCTTCTAGAATGGCCTTGCCCAAATAACTGCATTGTGAAATATGTCAGCTTTGTCATAAATTACTTTCCTTTTATTCCCATTTATTTTGCTCTTGTGATTTTCAGTATACTATTTAAAACTGTAGGTGGGTCACCTGAGAAATTTTGGTAGATAATAAAGGGGTTTTAGAAGTTATAAAGTGGGGGACTTAAGGTTCATAGGGTTTACAACACAGTAATTGGTAAAATAACTTTCCTATAGTCTAATAATTCAGTAGAATTAATGGTCTTAAAGCCAAACTTTTCTTAAAACAGCAATTATGATTCCTACATTGGGTGCAAAAATGAAGAGAGATGTTGGCCCGAGTCATACCTTTCCTCCTCTTGTCCACTGTTGGAGGCAGACTTGGTGCAGACTTTCCATACTTCCATATTTGTGGCTTGACAGCTCATGCTGCCTCTTCATCAACCTGGAAAACATGCAGGAGTAGGAGGTCGTCTTTTCTACTCAGTGTTGTTATCACAAAATACCCAGTAGTGGGTGATGTATCAGGAAAAGAGGCTTATTTGGCTCGCAGTTCTGGTAGCTGGAACGTCCAAACAGCATGGTTCTAGCATTTGGTAAGAATCCTCTGGCTGCGTCACGACATGGCAGATGGCGTCCGTAGTGAGAACACATGGTGGGAGTGTGAGAGAGTGTGAGCGAGTCATGTGTTGGGAGAGGAAGCAAGAGTGAGCTGGAAAGCGATAACAGCCTTACAGCAGCCTCCTCTCATGGGAAGGAATCCTGTTCTGAGGGACCTGGCCTACTCCTGAGAGGTAACAGTAATCCATTCATTAGGGTGGAGCCTCCAAGACACGGTTGTCTGCATGACGCTCCACCACAGAAGTGTTCCACAGCTTGACTCCACTATGCTGGGAACACGCTTCTAGCACAGATTTGGGAGACAAACTATATCCAAACAGTAACAAGGGCAAAATAAGGTGATTGTGTAAGTTTCCTAGCAATGACTGTGGGCCATTTCGGGAGGGAGGCTTCTGTTAGCTTGTTTGAGAAATAGTACATCTTCACTTTCACTAACCTATAGCCAGCATTTAGTACTTCCTTCACTTTTGAAAATCAACCACAAATGGCAGTTGTATGAGGGTTTTTCTGTACTTTGTTGCCAATAGCCAGTATTTTCATATTACATTATACATGGTTAGCAGAGAGCTCTATATATCAATACTTCACTGCCATTTTGAAATTATGGTGCTTGTTAAACCTGCTGCTAGATAGTGTTAATGTGTTAATAAGCACATGTATTACTATATCACAACTTAAAAATATTTTGGTAACTAAATATAATTGAGCTTGGGATATAGCTCAGTGGCACAAATGCCTGCTTGGCAAGTGCAAGGTCCTGAGTTTGATTCCCGGAATTTCCCCTTCCCCCATATATATAATTGATTTTCTCTGTAGGCCTATGTATTCTTTGTTATGTACCTAAATAATCCTGTGAAGGGTCTGTGTTCTCCTCCAGTTTCCGTTAGTGTCGTAGTATAGGAATGGTAGAGAACTATGCAGTGTCTTGGATGCCATGTAGGCCACTGCTGTCCGTCCCTCCTGGTCACGAGGAGTTGAGCGTCTGTCTCCTGGGTGCTCCTCCAGGGCTGTTGCACAGGCATGGAGTGGGTGTGGGCTTCTCTGCAGTTGACTAGTTTTCCTCTTAGACTTGGTTGATGTGTTGTGTTCTGTCTGGGCTCACTCTTCTACCACATTGGGAGGAGGCAAGTTTGTCAGAACATGCCTCCCGCAAAGCTGCATCAATTCCTTTAAGGTACGTGATGTACTTGAGATTAAACACCCCCATTATCTGAATTCTAAACAGAAATGTGATTTCGCATGGAGAAAACCCAGACGTTTTGTAGGAAAATTCCCTGTGAAGACCAACCCCCTGCTTTCGTTTTGAATGCTTCTCGGTTCCAAAATTGCTGTGATTTAGATCTAAGTGTACCCCCAAGGTCTCATGTGTTCAGACACGAGATGGGGCTTTTGGAGGATGATTGGTCCATGGGTGGATTAATCCTTTGATGAGTTCATAGCTAAATGTGCTGGCAAGGATGGAGGCTATTTCAAAGAAGTGTGTTATTTGGAGACATGTTCTAGAAGGGCCAATTCTTGTCCCTGGCTCCTCCCACTGTTGTCTCTGCTTCCCGACTGCTGTAGATTAAGCACTTTCTTCTGTGACATCCTTCTACTGTGTTATTTCTGCCTTGGAGCAAGGCAACCATGAAATGAACCTCTTGAAACTATGAGGTAGATAAATCTCCCCCTTAAGATGTGCGTGTTGGGTATTTGGTCCCAATGAAAATTAAGTTGACCAGTATGGTAATTGTCAGTACAACTCTACAGAGTATCCTGTTGCATAGTAAATTAGTCTTGTGAATGTTGTGGGGGGTGTTTCCTTAGGACATTGCCCAGAATTTTAGGCTTGGGTAGAGATCGACAACCCCACAGGTAGTACACACTTCATCTTGGCAACTGGCTTTCCATTCATTGAATCCAGTCGCCAACGTGCTGGGTTGTGTTACTAAGTAGATTTCTGGGAGGAGAGTCAATCTGTTTCTAGAAACTTCTGTTGACAAAAAGCGATTTTGCCACAGAGGAGCCTACTGCACTGTTCTTTGCAGTCCTCCAGACAGGAAGCTATTCTTGCGCTCATGTATGCATCTTTTCCCCTTCATGGTTTCAAAGTATATTTAGAGTGTGATGGTGCTGATCATTTCTTTTAATTTTCAGAAGCTGCAGTGAGGAGGCATCTTCACTTACTAAACACTGACACCTTGTTAAATGATAATGAAAATTATAATTTGGGGGGGCTTGTTTCAGAAATAATAAGGATGAAGCTCAGAATGGAATAGTCTCACATTTTTTCCAACAGTGGATTTAGTTATTAAAAATTTTTTATCACTGTGCATAAGCCAGTCCTTTCAGGAAGTAGAAGCAGTCCCATTGCATTATGTTGTTACTGCTCATTTAAGACATTAAGAGGCTGCATATGTGTTTAACAGGATTATCAGTGAAATAACAGTGGCATCTCATCTTTTTTTAAAGTGGACTAGCAAAATTTAGTTGCATCCTTAGCCAGTGATGGTGCCAGTTTATGTGTGAGATTGTGCATGCTTAGGCTTAATCTTTAAAATCAGATGCATTGCTGAGATCCTTTTACTATCATGGAGTCTGAAGGCCAGCTTCTTTTGGCTTGAGAAAGCAAGTTCACCAGCTGTACTGGCTAACGGCTCATGCGTTTCCTCACTTTGAAGAACCTCTGACCTCCCTGTATTCTGAAACACATTCACTGGGCCTATTTCACAGCAGTTTTATTGGGGTAAAGTTTTATTTTTTTTTAATTTTATTTATTTATTTATTTGTGTGTGTGTGCGTGTGTGTGGCCAGCTCAGCCCACCAGGGGGC
>NW_004524590.1:20234986-20242299 GCF_000260255.1 Octodon degus
TTTGTGTGTGTGTGCGTGTGTGTGTGTGTGTGTGTCCAGCTCAGCCCACCAGGGGGCGGGGGCGGGCTGGCATGTGGTGCTGGGGGATTGAACCGTGGTCCCTGTGCTTTGCTAAGCTTGTTCTAAGTAGGTGCTTTAGACCACTAAGCCATGTCACCAGCCCCTGGGGTGAAGTTTTATTTTAACCCTACCTTTGTGGATAGAATAATTAAAATCCAAAAGGCTTAGAATATAGGCATTTAATGCTCCTGAGTGATTCAGCTCCTGGTCAGATAAACAATGTCTTCATGTGTAGCTGTCCCATTCCCATTTTATAGACCTTATCACAGTAAACAGTAGAAAATACAGGGCCTTTCTTCAGCTTGACAGTAAAAGCTGGCAGTGCTGTGGGAAGACAAGTAGTTTCTTCCTGTTGATGACCCTTTGAGCATGATAGGTTGGTGGTATTCACGGGAGCCTCGCACTTCCTGTCTGATGTCACACTTGGGGCAGCCTTGTAATGTAGGTTCCCTTAGTTTCGTTGAACAGATAAGAGACTATTGAGTGGAGAGAGGAAGCATTGTCTGCAGTGGCTCCTGTAAGCAAGGTGTCCCTGTAGTGTACCCTGCAAACCTGGACACTTTGAGAGTGAACAGGGGTGCTGGTAGTGTTACACTGGGACACCGGGCACAAACAGGGATGCGTGTTCTCACTGTTAATAGGGCGGTCGAAGGGAGGTCTCTGACTGTGAAGTGTTCCTGCTCTCCCTCAGAGGCTGGGCTCAGGCTGCCCCATCTGCACATGAGTTTGTGAGGCACATTTAGAAATGCTTTCTGAGTGTGAGGCCTGTGATACAGGCAAAGGGAACCACCCTTAAATCCAGGTAAAAGTTCTCTTTGGCAAGAGAAATTCCTGCTGGAGGTCCTTTTTCCAGAAACACATAAAGGTTTTTTGGGGAAGGCAAGTGGTTTTTCTCTTCCTACAAAAAAAAAAAAAAAAAAAAAAATGGTTTTTCAGTGCTAGGATGATGGCTCAGTGGAATAAGTGCTTGCCTGGCAAGCACAAGGTCCTGAGTTTGATCCTTGAAACACACTGATTAAAAGAATGGACCTATTTTAGCATTTACAATACACATCTGATCTCCAGGGCAAACGCCTTTACAGCCAGTGGCATTTAAGATACAGTGATACATGGTGGTTCTTTCCTTTGCTGTGCACAGGACAGTAGTTCCAGAATCCAAAATTTGTGGATTCTCACATCCCTTTATAAATAGGAAAGTGCTTGCATGTTGTGTATACACACCCTTCCATATATTGAAGTCATGTTGATTATTTATAATACCGAATACAATGTAAAAGTGATGTAAGTAGTTGTTACGTGATATTGTTTAAAGAACAAGAAAAAAGTCTATATGTGTTCAGTACAGATACTTTTTTTCTAAATTTTATTATGGTTGGTTGAATCTACAGTTGTAGAACCTAGAGGTTGTAAGGGGCTGAGTATAATGTGTTCTTTAGTAGTAGTATGTGTACATCCAAACTTAGCACTTCTGTTATTAGCATTTTCTACATGGCTGCTATTGTCAAGTCAAATTTATGTGGTATAATCATTCCCATGAGATGTTAGGATAAACACCCCGGCGCTTAGTACGTTGCCCTTCTGGTTATGCCACATTCCGGCTTTCGACAAGCCTTTGTGCCCCCGCAAACATCCGCAGAGGTTCGGCCGCAAAGATGCATGAAGCACAAGGCTCTTATAAATGATATTACAGCCGAAGCATGAAAAGTAATAAAGAGCGCTGCTCAGCATCCCAGGATTTATTTGTTCACACTGCTGTGTTCTCTGGCTGCCTTCTAAGCCAGCTGAGGTGTGGAAGCAGAAGTTTCAGAACAGAGCACTTTGGTAAATACCACAGCCTATTATAAAAAGCAGTCCTGCTAGATTGTCGTTTGTCATCAAGTCTGCAGTGCCAAAGAATGACAGGCCATTCATTCAGAGCCACCGCTGGAAACCTAGAGCAGGCAGGTGGGTGTTACGATAGGCATTTGCTTGCACATTTGTGAGCTGCTACTTGGCCTACATTCAATACACCCAGATTTGTGGGGGATCTGCCTTCTGAACCTTAACATGCCCAAAAACGAAATACCACAGTAGGTAAAATGACTTTCTGGTGATGAAGAAAAAGTCCCCTCCCATGACAAGTGACAGAGGTACCCAAAGGGAAAGTCACCGGCTCAGCGATACACGTGGTCCCTGTGCTTTGAGTCACTCCCTGAAGAGCATAGTCATATGTGGCTATTTCTGTACAGGGACAGGCTTCTCTGCGAAATATGAGATGAATTAACTGTGCGATAGGAAGAAGAAAGGGCCGGAGGAGAGCTGTGGGGCAAAAGGAGCTGAGAGGCAGCCTTCCATAGATGGGAGACGGCAAGGAAGACATAGAACATCTGTATTTCCGTGGTAGCCCAGGTAACCTGAGGGCGCACGTGTTGGGCCACAAGACCCACAAGACCCACGGAGAAGTAGGAGACCTGGGGCCGGGGAGATGGCTCAGTGGAATAATTGCTTCCCTGGCAAGTGCAAGGGCCTGAGTTCAATCCCTGGTTCACACACACACACACACACACACACACACACACACACACGAAGTAGGAGACCTGGAGATTAGAGTGTTCTCTGCCAGTACCTCACCTAGAGGGTGTCTCTGTCTCTTCAGCCTGGTTGAGAGAGTTGGGTCAGATGTTGTCCAGCGTGACTTCCAGGCCCGAAAGAGTTTGATGCTGAGCCAGTGAGCCGTCATCACAGGGCTCGCTGCAGTGGCTCCATGAGCCTTCACCAAGAGCATGTGTGTGATGTGCTCAAAAATACAGTGAACGCCGACCATTTCTTCAAAAGGTGCTGCAGTAAATTGCCATTAGTCACCCCTCAGGATATTCTCGTTACTTTGAACACATTGAGTTCATCGTTCTTGCCGCTTTCTGAAGCACGTCGCGAGTCCTTTCTCGTGAGTGCCTTTAGCTGCACTTCTATGGCTGCTTCAGTTTTCTGAAGTGACTCCAGACATTTGCCTTTCATGGTCCTTTTGGCTTTGGGGAAGAGCTGAGAGTTGCTGTGGTGACCCTGATGAGTCAGACCTGGTCCGTAAGGCAGATGGGACGCGTTCATGTTTTCCCAGGCCTGCCTTTTCATCGATGGGCTGGGACCCAGTAGCGGTATTTGCTTTATCTTGAATGCAACTTGTAAAGACACTCAAGGAAGAAGACTTCCAGAACAGTGTCGGAAGGTGGCAAGAGCGATGGGGTACGTGTGTTTAAAGTGAGGGAGAATGTTTTCAGGTGGGTTAATGGCAGTGTGTCTTTTACTGCTGTAATAAATTTAAAAAAATATTCTCTGAGCATTTTGATCATCTTTTGCATGTCTAGCAGGAGGCACAAAGGTGATGCCAGCCCCTGATGCCACAACAAGGGTGGTGTATGCCGTGACCACTCCCAGCGTCCTCAGGAGAGGAGGAACAACTCACTCTGCCAAAGCAGCGGTGATGTGTCGCTAAGTCTCAGTCTCACCAATAAAAATTTAGGAAATCCTTACTGTTGTATTTATACAGAGGAGGAAACTAAGGTATAGAGAAGTGAAGCCATTTATGCCAGGTTTTCCACCTAGTGAGTGGTAGAGCCAGGATCTCAGCTCAGGGAGCTTGTGTGGCAGCTACATGTTTTCTCTGTCTCTGTTGCTGTACTGCTAGCAGCCTGAATGTAGTACCTGTGCCTGTCATGTTAACTGTTTTATTCCTAGTATCTGGCTCAATGTGCTCTTGGTTGGGTTCACTCCCCAGCACAACACTAATATATATGTGTGTGTATATATATATATATATATATATATATATATATATATATATATATATATATATATATATATAGAGAGAGAGAGAGAGAGAGAGAGAGAGAGAGAGCACGCTCTTGGGACACTTTTATTGAATGGATGGGTGGATAGATAAGTAAATGAATGGTTAGAAAGATGGATGAATGAATGGATAGATGGATAGTTGAAGGAGAGAAAGAGAATCTTTAGGGAGCTTACAGTCTCAAGGGAAAAGCAGACCAATACAGGTAATGTCAGTGAGTTTCAGGCAAGAAGTGTGCTTATTCCATTTGGAGCGCCACAAAAGACATTGGTTGAATCTCTGAAGATGCGTGTTCTGGTGGGAAAGGTATGTGGGCAGAGGGGGCCTTCTGAGTTAATTGTAGTGTGCGCAGAGGGCAGGGCAAAGGTTCTTGGGTTTGGGGCAGGTGCAGAAAAGCCTTCCTTGGGGAGGCATTTGGGTTTGCTTCTGAAAGTGGAAGAGAGCACCTGAAAGGGTTTAAGCAGGGATGTAGCTTGGACTGATGTTGATTTTTGATGAATATTTTGGCTTCCCATTTAAGAGAGGGCATTGGAACAAGACTGGGGCAGGAGGAGCACACTGCTTCAGTGGTCTTGGTGAGAGATCATGGGAACCTGAAATTTGGGGGGTGGCTCAGAATTACAAGGGGAGTCTGACTGTGAATTTGAGGTGTGCCCAGTTCAAGGCATCCTAGGGATGCTGACGTGTGTACAAGCATTGCCGTGTGGTGCAGAGCTGTGCCTAGGGAGAGAAAGACCAAGATAAAGATAGGTAGAGGGCTGGCCAGCACCAGACTGCAGTTAAAAGCCAGCATAGTAACAGTGCCTTGAGAAAGCCTTAGCTCTGGTAGACTGAAGAATTCGTGATTGGGTGAGGCAAAACAAGTTCTGGAGGAATGGACAGAGAAGCCTGGACCAGTCAGAGCAAGCAGGGCCCTAGTTTTTATGGGACAGAGAATCCTGACTGTGATGGTACCGTTGTTTGTGCCATTGCACTATACCTAGCACATACACACCCTTTAGATATTCATGCACATTTGTTTTTCATACAAAGTCTATGAGGTAATTATTGTTCTGATCCCCATTTGACAGCGGAGTAAGGTGAGGCAGAGAGGCTGTCATTAATCAAGGTCACATGAATTACATAACCAAAGGTGCTGAGATGTGATCGTTGATGCACTGTGTCACTTTGAGAAGTTCAGAAGCTTCACTAAGTAACTCAGTAATTCTGCATCCTAGGGTGTAGCAGACATGCCCTGTGGAGGCAGTTTATGAGCTAGGATGTTGTGATGGTTGATTTGTTGTGTTACCTTGAGAAGTTTAGAAGAGCATGTGACTCAGCAGGGGACCAGGGTCCTCACTTTGTAAGTATCCTTAGCCTGTGGAAGAGGAGGGCATAAAGAGGGCGGGAGAGCGACACCCTCCCTCGGACAGATAGCTTGCATACAATATAAAGGAGGAAAGCTTCTTCCTTCTCCTCTTTTTGCGCTTGCTGCTTTTGCTGTCTTCCACTGCCATAGGCTGTTGCCCCTTTGCTGTGTGCTACACTGCCTTGGAGCCGGGTGATTAAGGACTGAAACCTCCAGAGCTGTGAGCTAAACCATTGTTTCCTTGATTTTGGCCATCAAGTATTTTGTCTCAGCAATGAGAGAAAAGTGAAGAGATAAGGCCTTCTAAGTTTTTATTGCTTTTGTCCATTGGACATCTTTGAGGACCTCTTCAAATCCTCCCAGGTGAGTCAGAGGCTGAACGTGACGGAAGGTGCTAGAGCTGTCTTGGTAAGAGCAAGAAAGGTCTAGGACAGTGTGTGCGTGCAGGAGGAGACTGCTCAGCGGCTTAGAGCAAGGTCACTTCAGAGGGAGATTTTAAAAATAAGGCAGAAGGGGGATCAGGGATCTTGGGACTTGTATGAAACAGGATCAGAAGCACTAAAGAAAGAGACTAGAGAAGCAAAGGCAGCACTTTATTTAGAATTAGAGGGGACAATTGTCTGAGTCCATTGATATGAAACAAGAAGAGGAAAATCCGCAGGGACAGGAAGGAAGCATAGGAGTGCTTCCCAGGGGCTGGGATGGAGGGTCAGGAGGAATGGTTAATAGGGTTTCTTTTTATAGTGTTAGAAGTGTTTTGAAACTTAGTAGATGTGATCGTTGCACAATATGGTGGCTGTACGAAATAATCACCATATTAGTTTTGTTTTTTTTCAGATAGAGATCTATCCCTGGGCTCATGCCTGCCAGGCACGTGCTCTGCGGCAGAGCTCCACCCCAACTCTGAACTGTACCTTTTACATTCCATGCCATATGAATTTCACCTCAATTTTTAAAAACTGGAGGCAGCAGAGGTAGGTAGGGAGTGGAGTAAGTCCTGTCAGTGCCCTACTTGCCCCCCTAGTGTGTAAACAGCTTTGCTTCTATCCTGTCAGCTCCCGGCTTGTGTCCCAACAGGCCACCTGACTGGCTCTCTTATGACCTACTCCCAAGGACCCACCCAATTTACCAATCCAGTGGCCTTAAAAGTGTTCTCATATATCCCATCGGCCAAACAAACAAAGCCAAAGCATGTTCCCCTGATAGATATTTATTTTAAAATAAAAACATGTTTTCTTGTTTAGTAGAATGGAAGGTGCTGCGATTCAGTTCTGGTCTGTCTGCTGTGGTTGATACGTGGTGAGTGCTCAGTACATTTTGGAGTAAATGAAACAACAGTTGAGAGGATGGAGGAGGTCGATCCGTAGAGGGGCAAAAGGATGGTGCTGGTTTGGGAGCTGCTGAAGATAAGCGGAAATGGAGCTGGGTGAGGACAAGGAAAAGACTAGGTTGTTATTATGTCTAAAGACCTGCAGAACACTAAAACAGGACATGACTGGCGACACAGATTATGTGATTGCTGTGCATTTGTGTCCTTATTTTTTCTCCATGCAACAGCCTGAGTGTGGCAAAGAAGCTGCGCTGTGAAGCGGAGCCACAGTTTAAGGACAGGGGACCTTGGGGTAGACCACAGTGGTAGCACAGGATGGGGAGGTAAGGCATTGGTAACAAATGGTTTAGGAAGCTCGAGGGGTCTGGGAAGGACAGATGGTAGGCCATGAGAAAAGGCAAAGAAGGGATTCCAGGAGTCCTGGGTATGAAGAGCGGGCCATCATCAGCATTTGGGGCAGCAACAGTGAGCCGGGACGAGGTGTGGCCCATGTATGTGTCTTGGGTGCAGTGAGAAGTCAGGGGCTCCTACGGCCACAGTGTTGCATGTCCAGGGAAGTGTAAGTCCCCAAATCCGATGTTCAACTTAACTCTTTAGGGATGTGGGGAAAAATTAAAGTCTTAGGCTTTACTTTAGTATTTACAAGCTGGCAACAGTACATTTTTATTTATTATTATTATTTAATATATTTGGTTGTTTCAGGGTCTCACTGTGCAGCTTGGACTCATAGTGATCCTCCTGGTTTCAGCCTC
>NW_004524590.1:20242524-20246883 GCF_000260255.1 Octodon degus
TTTTTTTTTTTTTTTTTTTTTTTTTTTTTGCTTTTTTTATTTTCCTGTGAGACAAGGTCTCTCTCTAGTTCAGGCTGGCCTTGAGCTTGCTATTGTAGCCCAGGCTGGCTTCTAGCTTGCGGCAATCCTCTTGCCTCAGCCTCCCGAGTGCTGGGATTACAGGTACCACCATGGCCAGGCAGAACATACTTAGTTTTGATGCAATATGTGAAAATAGTTTAGAGGCTACTTGCTTGGCAGGTTGGATAGATCCTTGAGATAACAGTCTCAAAGGAGACCAGGTTCAGTGGCCTGTTGAAACAGAAGCCCTAGCTCTGTCCCTTCTCCTGGTTGACTGGCTAAAGGTCCCTTCCGGGAAGGGCATGAAGTTCTGTCACATGCCTGCCTCTGTAAGATGCATTCTGTGTGTAGACCACTTTGTGAGATGGTGCGTGCTTCTTGTGGAATGTGAATATTCACCATCTGTAGTTGCAAGAATCCACTCCTACCCACCCTATTTATTTTCTTTTAAATGGAGCTGTTTCCTTTACACTCCCCTGTCCCCCGTTGGTTTTCTGTACTTACCAAGAAACTATGACCCAGGGAAGTTTAGAATGTGATTTTCCTGCGTCTTGAAATTCAGCCTGAGAGTAAGGTCTGAGTGTGAGGCTCAGGGGAAGGAGCCCGTCCTGGGCCAGGAGGACCGACTCTCCACTCTGACTCTAGGACAGACAAGAGTGCTTCTAGGCACAGTGCTTAACCTCTCTGACTTCTCGTTTCACTTTAAAACCAGATAGGTGATTTCTCCACGTGGTAAGATCATGAGAAAACGTAGAGGAGTTGATGACACATGTGAATGTCCATTAAATTAATAGGACTTAATAAATGCCACTTCTTCCTCATTCTTGACACCCCCACCGTGACAGTTAACTGAGCCCAATGTAGTGTGGCTGAAGGGCTTTACTGAAAGCCCTGGGTGAGCGGCACCAGCTCATAGGCTGGCAGCCTGGATGGAATAAAGGGTCACGGAGAAGGCAGGCTCCCTTCTGCTGCTTCAGAGGAGCGCCACGCTTCACCGTGGATGCTGTCTCCTGGCTTACAGTGCAGACTCTTCGGCCTCCTGAGAGGGACTCACGTGGGACACTACGGTGAGCTCCAGACTTTCGGACCTCCCGTGCGCAGACGGCCCGCCTGCACTCTTGCGCACCAGCTCTGCGGGCGGCCCTCATAAGCCTGCCTTGTAAATCCTTATATACTCGTATACCTTGCATTAAATCACTTTCTCTAGTGAACACTGACGACTGTACTGAGCTTACCCCGTTTTCTCTTGTGCTTTCCTCTTGTGCATTTCTACCCTGGTAGAAAAGATGGCTTGAAGAGCCAAGGGTGCTTTCCTGAGACTTCAGTTGGACTATGTAATGGCACCCCTAAAGTTGGTTAGCCTGATCTTTGCCATGTGATATCTAGTTCTCGTGTTACTTTTCCCAGTCTTTACCCCACTTTAAGGAGGATTTTTAGGCGTTCTGGAGTGTTTTGGTGTATACATGGAGAATTTTGGTGCATGTTGTGTTTGCTTAATGTTAAAACAACTCATTAATGATGCACCTCTCCCATCCCCATTAAATATTTTAACAAGGAACGGATTTCATGGGCACAGAAAAGGAAAATGCTGCTGTCCTGCTCATTCCTGCCTATTTCTTATATCAAGTTGAAAGAAGTGAGTTCTGAGAATATTTAGAATCAAAATATCTGCCTAAGGTCATTTCAGGGAAGTGCTTATTCCACTGAGCCATCTCCCCGGCCCGCAACTAGGGTCATTTCAGAAGCCTCCTAGTAGTTATGAATGAGAGTCTTCCTGCGAAGATGATGCTGTTACAGCCACCTCTAATGCACTTGCGCTGCCCTGGGGAGCATCCCCATACATTTCCAGTGTTCTACAGCTCCGCACCTCTTGGAATGCTGGGCTAGGATCAGCAGCTGGGGTTCTTCCACCTCTGCAGACTGGCTGCGCCTTTTATGAGCACTGTATGCCTGTGTAGGTACAATTCTGTCTTGTATTTCATTGAAATATTGTAGCTACATGAATGGAATAAATTTTTCTATTGTACTTTTATTTGACAAAGGCTCTCACCGTGTAGTTCAGGCCGGCCTTAAACTCTGTCGCCTAGGCTGGCCTTGAACTCACAGTGATCCTCTTGCCTTCCAAGTACTAAGATTACAGGCATGTGACAGCATGCCCGGCATGAATGGAATAAATTTTAAAAGTCATTCCAAAGTCATTAGGAAAGTTTGGCTATAAAGAAAGACAGGCCTTTGAGCTGTTTAGCTCAGCCTGATGATAGGATAAATGGGTATAAAACCTCTTCTCCATCCTGGGAAAATATAGTAGTATCTAGTCAAAAATAAATCTAGATGGGGAGGGAGGGAGGAAAGGGCAAAGTGCTTAAAAATTTAAGATTTATTGTATACACATATGAGCTTCTCACAAGGAATGTAGCTTGCATCACACATATGTACTAATAAACTAAAATTTAAAAAAAATGTCTTTTAAGTTATAACTGGAATTTCAATACAAAGGTTAATGCAATTTGGGATCTCCCTGTCTCTATTTCTGTTTTTGTCTTTTCTTAAGAGAATAATTTTGTATCCTGAGGCTTCCTAATTTAATTAATTAATTATCTTTTGATGATACTGGGGGTAGAGTCTAGCATCTTCCCACCAAGTTTTCAACATTTATTTATTTATTTACTGACAGGATCTGACTAAGTTGCCTAACATGCCCAGCCCCAGTAGGCGTATAGAGCAGTCTTTTCTTGGAATTTATGATCCTCCTGCCTCAGCCTCTTAGAATGCTGGGATTACAGGATTACAGGCATAACCTACCACACCTAGTTTGAAATTCTTAATAATTTTATTTCTTTAATAGTAAGATGGGGTAGTAGCTGTGAGCATTAGAATAATTTAAGGAAAGAGCTTAGTGCTGAACCCAAAGTACTCATAGCCGTTCAGACATAGTATTTACTATTTTAAATTCAGATTAAAGAAACAAAAGGTGTTTGGGTTCTGTGCAGTCAGCATCGGACCATATGAAAAGGAGCTTATCGATTAAGCACTTAGGAAGTTTCAAAAAGCCTCCCTTTATAGTCCCAAGATATTGGCACTCATTTGATGGATGTCTCAAGGCAGATAAAACAGTTGAGAGTCTTTTCATTGGCAGAAATGGGTCTTTTTGCATGAGGTGGCAAGTGAAAAATACTGCTGTAATTAAAATGTATAGAGTAGTTAGTTTTCAGGAAATGTTCATTTTTCATGTCTTGAAGAGGCTTTATAGAGTGATTCAGAAAAGGAACGGCCTACTGGAAATTAGTACGTGATAAAGCTCACATTTCATTGTTGTTTTTTGTTTTCCTTTCCTTCTATGCGAAGTCTTTTACCAGGTGGTTGAGATGATGGTGGGATGAGCGAGTCCTGTACAGACCCCTTTTCCTCTCTTGTATCTCCAGTCTCTCCTCCCATCCTCTTCCTCCTCTTATACATGAAATGCTATGAGTTTGGGTAGCAAGAGCATTCCATCTTTATATACATTGAATTGTAAACGAGTTTGGCGTTTTCTTCAGTTATGCGTGTAGAGCAGTCAGTCATCTCTAGAACGCTAAAGGGTTGGCCCCGGGACTCTCCCTGCACACTGAGAATCAAGGGTGCTCAAGTCCCTCGCGTGAGTGCAGTGTCAGTGTGGGAACAGCACGGGCTGTGCCTTGTCGGCCTAGGTCAGGCATTTCAGACAGCCTTTTGTTGCAATCTGACACTGTATAAAGGAGATTAATGAGGATGTTACTCACATAACACAGCATCCTGGCTCACAGTAATTGTTGCTTATAAGAAAAAATACACAAAAATCATACAAAAGGTATTGGGGCTGGGGAGATTGCTCAGTAAAATAAGCGCTTCCCTGGCAAGCACAAGGGCCTGAGTTCAATTCCCGGTTCCGCAAAATAAATAAATAGATAGTATTATGCAATAAATATATAAACCAATAAAATCATTTATCATCACCACCAAGTATTATATACTGTGTATAATTGTTACACTACACAGTAGTTCTCTGTGATTGGCAGGGCAGTGGATTTATCTTCTCCATCACTGGAACAAACATGAGTGACGCCTGCTGCTGCCCCTTGGCCGTGGTGATAACGCCACCTGATGACAGGAGTTTTCCAGCTTCACAGTGCTCTTGTGGGACCCTAGCCATGCATGTGTCCCTCCTCTATACAAGTGTCCTATGTGACATGTGCTGTAAATTCAGGTCTCTGGGGCTGGTGAGATGGCTCAGTGGTCTAAAGCACCTACTTAGAACAAGCTTAGCTAAAGCACAGGGACCAC
>NW_004524590.1:20246983-20255964 GCF_000260255.1 Octodon degus
CACACACACACACACACACACACACACACACACACATAAATAAATAAATAAATAAAATTAAAAAAAAAATTCAGGTCTCTGGGTGGTCTTGGGGGCTTGCAGGGCAGTGTCATGCACAGCTGATATGGAAGAACCGTGGTCTCAGATTTCAAGCAGGGGCCAGCAAGATAGCTCAGTGGAATGAGTAAGTGCTTGCCTGGCAAGTTCGATCCCTGGTGCCACAAAAGTAAATAAATAAAATTAAAATTTCAGGAAAATTAGCCTGTTTTCTTCCAATCTGATTCTTCATCTAACAGTCCAAGTTTCATGTCAAGCCAGGTGGTATGTATCTGTAATCCCAGCTACTTGGGTGGCTGAAGCCAGAGGGTTGCTGAGTGAAGCCAGCCTGCTTATAGCATGAAACCTCTTCGCCAAAGGAATAAATGAAGTTGCATGTTTGCAGGAGAAAGCTGTGTCACCTTTTTGAAGATAACCGCTGCTGACAAGTTTTGTGCACACAGTCATTATAGATACAGCATACCCAGACATGTATCTGTGACTCTACTGTATATGTAATAGCGCTCAGGGATACTATGCATATTTAGTTTATAGGGGGCTTTCATACCAGTTTCTAGATGAAACTGATCTTTAAGATTAAAGTTGCTGGGGCTTGGTATGGTAGCCAGCGCCTGCAATCCCAGCACTGCAAGTCTGAGGCCAGCCTGGGCTACATAGTGAGACTCTCTCAAAAAAAAAAAAAAAAAAAAAAAAAAAAAAGAGGAAAAAAAGATTAAAGTTCCCTTTCTTTACAATGTTTGGTTTGCCTAGAATTGGACAGCCTTTCCCTCTTAGGCTCAGTTCAGGAGTAAATTGCAAACCACAGCATTCCCTTTTTCAAGAAATGCTTTCTTAAGGACAGGAAAGGACACAGCTTTAGGGTCAGACTGCTCTTGGAAAAGGGCGAGAGTTGATTATTCACCTTAACAACATCATCATCATCTTCTCCTCCTCCTTCTACTCCTCCTCCTCTTCCCCCTCCTCTGCCACCTTTTCCCTCTCCTACTTCTCCTCCTCCTCCTCCTCCTCCTTTTCTCTTCTTCCTCTCCTCTTCCTCCTCCTCCTTCTTCCCCGTGCCAGGCAGAGCCTTACTGTATATTCCAAGCTGCCCCTGAACTCACTATATAGCTTAGGCTGGCCTCAGACCCACAACAATCCTCCTGTTTCTGCTCCCACATTTTGGGAATTACAAGTGTGCAGAGGCACACCTGGCTTTCATTTACTCATTTTTAACTCTGTCCCTCTGATAAGTAAAGAATGTTTCCTTAAGGGCAGTTCTGCAGTGTATGGGTATATGTCAATGACATGTAGTTTTTATAATTATCCTTGAGGATGATATTCCCTAAAGGAGCTTGAAATAGCTCATAGATCCCTCAGAGTTTATGTATTCCTATTAATGAGTAGGTGGCAGAAAGCAAGGAAAGTTAAAAGGAGTATTGTGCCCGTAGTACTGACAAGAATTTAAAGGCCCTAATGCATCAGGATTACTGTTTTCATCTGGTTGGATTTGCAGTTGATTTAAAGCCATGGCTTTAGTCTGTCAGTACTGTGACTCTGTATGTTTAATAGCTAGATGTCCCTCAAAGCCTCAGGTGCTCCTGGCAGGGCTTTTGGACCAGGGGCACAGTAACTGATAAGAGGGGGGTCGCGTGGTGTGCGCCCTAACAGTGTTTCTCCCTGCTTGACTGCTCTCTTCCTTCTCTGTCTCTTGGCCACCATGATATGAGCAGCTTTCCTCCACCCACACCCTTCCACTGCGCTGCACTCTTGCAAGACTGCAACTTCTGAAACACGGGCCAAAATAAACCTCTTCTTTTTTAAGCTGTGCATATCCAGTATTTTATCCCAGGGACAAGCAAAGTGACTGAGATACCAGGTTACAGAACTCTTAAAGATAGCCCCACCTTCTCATAGACCCACACTTGCGCATTGAAATCTCACTTGCAAAAGCAACTATGGTTAAAATGAGAATCAATATCAGAGCTCCTGGCAGGAAGTAGAATCTACCTCAGATGGTTGGAATAAAGACTAGTAAAAGACAGTTATGGGGATGCTGGCTGGAATTGGGGATCCACAAAGGCACCCTAACTACAGGGGAAAGCCTGTATCCTGGGCCAACTGGTAAGGGCAGGAGAGAGCGACCTTGGAACCCAGTGAGATCCAGAACCAGGGAGGAGGGACCACCTAGTGGTAGTCAGGGCAATCTGATGTCTCTCCAGGGGCAAGAGAGCTGGCAAGAGATACTCGCGACCTGTTTCCTCCTTGCTCTACTCCGCTGCAGCTTTCTGATTGAATGAAGCCCAGGAGATGTAAACTAAAGAGAATAAGCAGGTAGTCTGCCTAGAGACTGTCAGCTCTCAGGACTGTAAGAAGTGCCAGGCTCCCACTGGGCAGGCCGGATGCCAGAACACCAGAAAGACTGAGGTAAGTTTGGGAACTGCTCTTTTTTTCTCTCCTGACACCCATGCCTGTAGATCTCCAGAGTCTTCTTTGGCAGATCTATAGTAGGCCACAGTGGTACTGGATTAGCTTCATTGGTTTGCTTCATAGGTTGGGCTTTCCAGAGCTCAAGACTCGTGGCCAACTCTTATCATTTGAATCTTCCTATAGCATGTAAAGTGAAGGAGAGCATAACCTGGATTAGCCACGCCGTAGAGGATTTTTAGTGTTTCCATGGACGATCTGGTCTCTTTCCAATACAGACGCAGTACAGCATAATCATGCTCGTCACAGTAAAGTTATAAAGGGCCCGCCAGATAGCTCAGCACACTAAAGCACCTGCTTTTTTTTTTTTTTCTTTTAAAATTTTTGTAAAATTTCAAAACAAAATAATAGGACATAATAGGAGAGTACGGTGTTTAGTTTGTGTGTGGTGAAAGATATGGGTCCAATTTTTATCTTCAGCATGTGCAGAGCCAGTTTTTCCAGTACCTTTTTTTAAAAATAATTTTATTGAGAAATAAATATCAGTGAGACAGTTTCACAACCGATTACTGGCACATTTTCAATAATGCATTGCATATTGTTGTCTTAGTGGTTATTCATTGTACAAGATGCAGACCTGATATCCTGGCTCACACACTATTATAACAATCTTCTCTACTCACTGAATTAAGAGAGCGGACCTGTATATCTATTCTAACTATTTTGAGCATACAGATATAAAAGGGTCGTTCATTTCTGTCCCACTTTTTGGGTTAGTTTTGTCACAGAAGGGCATTCCATTGTCAGCTCAAGTAAAGCACCTGCTTATGCAGAGCGCAGTGGCTGGGATTCGATCCCCAGCGTGCTGTGCCGCCCCCCTCCCCAGGGCATACTGAGACGGCTGAGACTGGGCACACACCTGTAATCCCAGCAATTGGGAGGCTGAACACAGGAGAATCACTGTGAGTCCGGTCTATATAGTGAGACCCTGTAGACCCTATAGTAAATACATTAAAAAAAAACATAGTTATGAAATTATGAGAACATGGGCACTTCGGTGGTAAGGGCTGGTGGTGGGCTGCGCCAGTGGAGTGAACCTGTGGCATGAGTGCTGCAGCTGCTGTTTGTCATCACTGAAGGCTCTGAAAGATTCTCCCTCGCCGGGTGATCCCTTGCAGGTTGTGTGACTAATACCTTCTGCTTTCAGCCCCATGTTTTTCTTTAAGTTTTAATTTTTCTTAGTACATATTGCAATATGTAAAGGTAACATTCATCGTGGGGAGTTCGTACCTGTGCAAAACACATCTCAATTCTTTTTCCATCCTTTTCCCCCTTTTCCCTGCCCTTCCTCCCTGGGTTCCCTTTTTGCAAAATATCTGTTTCTCTTTCCTATTGCTATTATTTATTTTGCTCTTTATTTATACTTAGGATTTCTCAAATGAGAGAAACTACGTAATATTTAAGGCTGTCTGTGTCATTTATTCACTTATTGTCATGGCCTCATGATAAATCCATTTTCTATAAATAACTCAATCCTTCTTTATAGCAGAATAGTACCCTATTATGTATAATAAGTATTACATTTCTTTTATTCATCTGTAGATACCACTTCTAAGATTTAGCTATTAATATGGCAAGAAATATTATGCTATAAACATGAGTGTGGAAGTATCATTGTAACACGATGTTTTAAACTCTCTTAGAAAGAAGTAGATGGTGTTGTGGCCTCTATCTAAATGTCCCCCCAAAGCATTACGTGGTCATAGGTGAGACTTTCGGGAGGTAGCTGGATCATGAGTGTGTGATGCTCAGTAGGACATGTGATGCTGAGATAAAGGATGTGCGACAATAAATTCGTGCACTGATTGGTTTAGCATAGTTCCAGGTGTGGATAATGGGAAGATCCACCTGGGTGTGGGAGGCATTGTCCGGTAGGCTTGTAGATTATAGAGAAGAAACATCTGCAGGGTTTGCGTCTTGCTGCATCGTGCCTTCCCTGTTGTGGACTGTCTTCTCCGCCTTCCCCCTCTGCCATGCTGCCTTGCCTTGGGGCCAGCTAAACCTCTGTAGACTGTAAGCTAACATAAGTCTTTCCTCTTCTAACTTGTGAGCATTGGGTATTTTGTCCGAGCAGTGAGAAAAGTAACTAAGGCAGATGGGAAATAACTGGATCAGATGGCATTTCTAGCTTTAGGTTTTTGAGGAATCCCCGTGCTGGTTTCCACAGTGTTTCCCCATAGTGGTGTGTATCTCTCAGAAGTTCTGGGATTCCAGCAGGAGAAAGAGTCAGGAGGCTGAGGCTGGGGCTGGGGAGATGGCTCAGAAGAGTAAGTGCTTGGCTGGCAAGTGCAAGGGCCTGAGTTCAATCCCTGGTTCTGGAAAAAAAAAAAAAAAAAAAGAAGGCTGAGGCTGATGTTGTTTGAAGTGGGTTCTTGGAAAATCTACATTTTATCTCCTTATGCTTGCTTGTGCACTGTAGAGGTTGGTGTTTAGACAAGGTCTCATATCTGATTGCTCATTATGTACAGTATATGCAACTATTCCAAAATTTAAAGAACATCTGCAACATTCTGGTCCCAAGTATTTTGGATAAGGGATCCTCCACTTACACGTTTTGATTCCAGTTGCCTCTAGGCCATCTTAGACTGTAATGTGGAAAAAGTCAAGGTAGTGGTTATGCTTCCACTTTGAGTAATTAAGAAGCTACTAAGGCATGAATGAGGCACAAGCTTTTGGGAGCTCTGTGGCTCATGACCAAGGTGACAACTCATCTGTCACCAAATGTTGACGTTTTCGGTTGCTGTTAGTTTGTAGAAACGTCCTCAAAAGAAAAGAAAGGGAAACAAAATTAATGTTTTTAAAATAATTAACTCTGTTGAAAAATTTGAGGTGCCCAAAACTTCACTGGTAAGTGACGTAACGATGCATGTCCAAGATAGGTGTAGATTTGTGTACCTAAGAGACTGTCTTCTTCATTTTAAATGTATGATTGTTCTCTGACTTCACCTATATATATCAGCAGTGCCTTCATAAAACTGAGCAGGCCTTTTCCCAGCTTTTCTCAGTTGCCTAAGAAGGACTAAAAGAGCTTGCTAGAAAGGAAGATCGCAGGGCACCCGTCTTAGGCATGAAGTCCGCATTTTTAACCAGCACTCACAGTAGTTTGTGAAACAGCTTAGGAAATGCTGCAACTAGAATTATTGATCCCCTTAAGCCTTTTGAAAGGTGCTTTTTCTTTTTCTCCTTTTTGTTTTTCCCTGTTTCATCTGAATTGTAAAGTTCCTCCTAAACCTTCTTACTGTTTTGGCCCCCATCCTTCAGGCAGGCTGTCCTGACAGGACAGTTGTACAAGAAAAGATTTCCCCGGAGAGGATTCATCGTGTTCCAGGGTAAGAGATGCTGGCTTGTTTAGAAACAAAGAAATAAAACTCTCCACTGGAATTGGTGGGCTCCCTGAAGAGGTCGGAGAAGTATTAATCCTGTTATGAATGATAATGCTTTCCATTTACTGGGTTGCTGTCTCTGAGGAGTTTTCTGTATTGCCTGCTAGACCCTGCTGGGTGATTTAGCCACTCACTCAGCGTCTTACAGGCCACTCGAGGACTATTTGCTTAGAGCAGATGACTGTATTTCTCCAGCTTTCAAATCTTTGCTGAATGGTGTGTTAACTGTTGCTTATAGCTCCTGGGGAGAGGAAAGCCTATGCAGTAGGGTTTGAGACTGGGAGCGATGGGCCCCCTCTTACCTTGTACCATTCATTCTGTCACATCCCTTCCCACCCACCTCCCACCTGGACCCTTTATTCTTCCTCATACTGTTGGAAGCTTCTTGGCCTTGTCCAGGTCCAGGAAGGAACAGGCCTGTCACAGGCTTTGTATTCTATTTGGGGCAAAAAAAAAAAAAAAAAAAAAAAACCAGAGCCCTACTTAACAGAAATACTTATTTTAGTACTTATGTAAACAAGAAAATAGAACATTTATGCAGCAGGTGTTATAATTTCAGTTTATAATACAGAGCGTTTGTGGCTGATGAAGGCAGTGAGTGTAAGAAAGGGGAACATGGGAGAGACGAGTGATGGGGAATGGGCAGAGGGTACTTGGCCCTCTCCCAAAGACTTGTATGATAAGGCGTTCAGAGCTCCAAAGTCCGGGTGGCCTTGATCACACCTGTAAGGTAAGTGGGGCCGTGACTTCCAGAGAGAAGGAAGTGGACTCCTGCCTCCACTCTAGCTCCATGTTCCCTAGAGCTTGCTGGCTCCACACCTGGCTTATCCATGCTATGACTGACCATGCGTGGATCATTATGGGGGGGCAGCCCAGCCTTGATTAGAGCTGTCAGCTGACAGGACCAAGTCAAACTGAATCAAGCCCAGGACCCCACACATGTTAGGCTAGTGCTGTAATTCACCCTGGGCCAGTGGCTGCATTGGTGGGCTGGTGTGTCCACAATGTAACTGGTGTGTCCACACTTGCAGAGTACCCTCTGTCCATTTCCCCATCACTCATCTCTCCTATGTTCCCCTTCCTTACACTCACTGCCTTCATCAGCCACAAACTCTCTGTATTATAAACTGAAATTGTAAAACCTGCTGTGTAAATGTTCTGTCTTTCTGTTTATACAGTCAGTCATAGTATGGATAAGCCAGGTGTGGAGCCAGCAAGCTCTAGGGAATGTGGAGCTAGAGTGGAGGCAGGAGTCCACTTCCTTCTCTCTGGAAGTCACGGCCCCACTTACCTTACAAGTGTGATCAAGGCCACCCGGACTTTGGAGCTCTGAACGCCTTATCATAAGTCTTTGGGAGAGGGCCAAGTACCCTCTGCCCATTCCCCATCACTCGTCTCTCCCATGTTCCCCTTTCTTACACTCACTGCCTTCATCAGCCACATGTATCTGCTATGGTGTCAACTCTTATGCTCTGCCGGATGAGTGAGGTGGAGCTCCATCCCCTCTCAGCACACAAACACACACACACTCACTCTCTTTTTTGTAGAATCAGGTGACACAAGCCATACTGGTACTCAGAGTCTAATCTGAGGGAATTATTGAACACCTATACTCTCCACTACCATTTTACAGGAGGTAAGACTTTCGTAGGAATTCAGGTCATGCTGACAAAGGTGCTGTCTTTCTCCCTGTAGTGAGCCATGAGGCAGTCGAGGTAATTAAAGAGAAAGTGCTTGTTAAAATACAAGGTAGAAGTATCTTGTTCCACCTAAGTTTGACTCCAGTCCGTGCTTTGAGGGCATCATGGTGAGGTGTCTTGGCTGCCTGTGGTCTTTTCTGGTTAAGGGCATCCATTCAACACGAAGGGCACACTTTTCCCTCCAGATGCTCTGTGTAGGTAAAAGGCTGCTTAAACTAAAGAGGCCGAGGGGCCGGGGAGATGGCTCAGTGGAATAAGTGCTTCGCTGGCAAGTGCAAAGGCCTGAGTTCAATCCCCGGTTCTGGGGAAAAAAAAATAAAAATAAAAAATAAACTAAAGAGGCCGAGTGTGGGTATTTCTGTCACAGTTACAGCACTCTGTTTCAGGTTGCCCTACAGGGTAAGACCTCTTTTCAGTGCTTGTGCCTGTTCTCCAGAGAAGAAGGCAGGAGCAGGTCAAGGTGTGGTCCTCTGTGCTTTGTTGCTTGCCTGTCTCTGCTGTCACCTCCTGGCCCAGGTCGTAGTCCTTTCTTGCCTAGAAGGTGCAGTGGTTTCTGTTTCTACTCCCTCTGCCTTTCAGTACCCACAGTGGTTTGGAAATGCGGACCAGGCCACTGCCCCTGTCTGCTGCTTCCCTCTCCTGCAGTCGTGAGGCCCAGCGCTTGGGTTCTGAAGTTGATAGGACTGGTCCTAGCTGGTCACTTTAACTGGCTTCTTTGATCATCTTTGCATAGGGAATGCTAATAATGGAACCTTCCACCTGGTTGCTATACTATTTTATGGGGAATGCTGAGGACAGTGCCTGGCATATGGGAAGTGCATACCAGCTTTTTTCTTTTGTAGCACTGGGACTCAAACCCAGGACCTGACACACACTAGGCAAGTATTCTACCACAGAGCTATTCACCCAGGCCTTGCTTGTTTGTTTTATTGTCAGTATAGAACCTAAAATTTGGAAATAATCCTTATTTTTTTTTAATATCTTATTTTTATTGTCAATGCTTTTAAGTAATTTAAGTACAGTTTGGTATATTTGCCTAGTTACACTTGTGTTTACTATCATCATGAAATACCTGAGTTATATCAGAAATCAACCAGGCGAACTTAATAAACATCACAAAATACACAGTATTTAGTCAGATTAAACCATCTCATTTAGTTTTGGATATGGCCCCTATTGTAAGCAAGGGGCACTATAGAAGGATTTATCTTTTTAATACTGGCTCTGAATTTTATGTTCTAAAGACAAGGCCTGGCTCTATCTATAGGCCCAAAGCCGTTTGACACTGTGTAGCCAGTGTCTCTAGAATTTTTTTACATTGACAGGATTTTATCTGTACATGAACAATATATCTCAGTTACAGCTTAAAACAAGATGA
>NW_004524590.1:20257839-20281257 GCF_000260255.1 Octodon degus
AAGTTCTACTGAAAAGCTCAGGTAGAATTCCTAGTTTACTGGCAGAAAGAGAAGGGAAAAGGTACAACAGGTCAGCAGAGATCTTTCAGTAGTCAAGAACCATTGTTGACCTAATGTCATTTAGCTGCCAAAAGGAGTCACATGTTTTACAGGCATGTATATTTTCTAAGTCTGAACTTGATTTAAAGATCCCATCTTTCAGAAATTTACATAAAATTTACCAGAAGCTTACAAACATTTTCTCTAGTGCTGTCTAAAGTCAAGCAAGGAATATCAGTACATTTAGCAACCAGTTTCAATGCAGCACATACAAACATAAAAGTCATAAAATGTCCCATTGAAGAAGCATCATAACCTTATAACATTTCCATGTTTTAGCTTAAATTTACCAACACATTTTGACCAATATTTTAACAACTGCATAATGAATTTATCTGTGTACTGGGTGGCAGGCAGGATAAGCTTGTCCTGAGGGTGATGGTCAGGGGTCACAGCCGCTTCTCAGTTGGAACTGCTGGTGCGACCATGTGGGATTGGCCGGTCCTCCGGGAATGGCGTCTTCAACAGCAATCCTTGAGTCATTTCAGAGGTTCATGGGCAAGATCAATCCAAGCCTGAATGTAAGGGAGCTGGTCAGGGTGTCCCAGAGTTTTAAAGATGACTCTCTAGACTCGATAAGCAAAAGAAAGGTTAAAAGAGCCCTGCAGAGATCAAGCAGCCTAGGAGAAGGAGGGCCATTCCAATTCGGAGAAGGTCCAAGGTTTTCTGGGGGACACAGAGTCTCCGTACTCTGAGGCTCATTGTCTGAAATCCTAAAAATTATTTAGAAAACATTATAGGGGCAACAAAGACACAGAAACAGAAGCACATTGACACACACATATTAGACAAACGACAATCGGCCGAAACACACAAAAACAAAACAAAAACAGATCCGAGACTCCTATCCGTCGTCACAGAGGGAGTAGAATCCAGGGGCTACCGTTACGTCTAACACCGCCTAGGACTCCCAGATGGGCACCCGAACAGAACAGATACAGATGTCTTACCGGTAAGAACTTACAGATGGCTCAGAGGTTCAAATGATGAAATTTTTAAGTTTTCGGAGACCACCCTGGGGCCAGAAAATCTCCCCAGAGAAGGTTTACGAAAACTCTGGTTCCTCAGATGGATCCCCGGTAAAGGGGATCCCGGACGAGCCCCCAAATGTTATGGGTCACTCAGAATAGGAACCAGATCAGCCAGGTTGGAATTTGGAAAGCCATTTATTACTGAGCTCAGGGCCCCCCAGTCTGCTCTCACCCAGGAGAGGACCAAAAGGCCGAAATAATCCTTATTAAGCATAGTTTTTAACATTGCCTTAATTGCACCTGAAGATTGCACCTGAAGGGCGTTTGCCTGTACCGAGGCCAGTATTTTTTTTTTTTTTTTGCGAATCGGTGATTGAACTCAGGCCCTTGAGCTTGCCAGGGAAGTGCTTTATTTCACTGAGCCATCCCCGGCCCCCTCCAGCTGATTCTTTGCAGCTTCTGCCACCTCTGTTCAGCTACCCTGGCTGCTTCTGCTGCTGGTGGCCCTTCTCCCCCCAGCCCCCTCTTCTTCTTCTTTGCAATATTGGGGATTAGCTCTAGGGCTCTTACACTAAGCTCTATATCCCCAGCTCTTCTTAGATTTTTTATTTGATTTTTTTTTTTTTTAATGTATTTAGTACAGGGTCTACAGAGTCTCACTACACAGATTGGACTCCTAGTGATCCTCCTGGTTTCATCCTCTCAAGTGCTGGGATTACAGGCGTGCACCACCACACCCAGTCTTATTTTTTTGAGATAGGATCTTTCCCTTACCAAGTTGCCCAGGAGGCACTCAAACTTGGGGCCCTCCTGTCGCAGCCTCCCAGAGTACCAGGATGATGGGTCAGTGCCTCCACACCGGATGCAACCTGGCTGTTTCACAGCATGGTCTACAAAGCATCAAGCTCATTCCTGCCACATGGCCTTGCATGAGCTTTGCCTGGACTAAGTACTTATTTCCCACTTTGCCTGGCTAACTTGTGTTCCTCTTTCATATCTTAGATTAACTGACCTTTCCACAGGGAGGCCCCTTGGCCCCCTGAGGTGAAAGCTGATCCTCAGCATGCTCCCCTATGGTCTCCCCAATATTCTTTTAGTGTTTGCAACAGTCTGTGATTGTCTATTCCTTTGTAGGTTTTTTGGGCTGGAATCCTCAGGTTCTCCTGTGCTGTAAGCTCTATGCAGCCCACAAATAGCATGAGCCAGCCTTACACTGCCCTCTTTGCAACGAGTGGATTCTGCCTTCATCTTGCTGAGCATCTAGACCCACACACACTATTTTCATTGGGGCCATTCTGAATACATTTCTGTATCACAGGGCAGCCTGAGTAAGGGGTTCTCATACCGTGCCAGGCCATCAGAAACACCCAAAGGACTTGTCAGAACACTTAAGCCTATGCCCAGAGTTTGTGATACACTGTAGGCCTGGGGAGCAGCCCAAGGAATTGCGTTTGTAATGAGTTCCCAAGTGATATCCTGCTTCTGTTCTGGACAGTGTACTTTGAAAACCAATGATTGAGAAGAAAGAACAAAATAGTTTCTCCAGTAATACAAAGTGGCTTGTCCTGTGGCCTGTAAGCTTACGCAAGGCCAACCAGGAAATATGGTCAAAGGTGGAGAAAAGCCGCACTTGGGGCTTAGCATAGGCCATCTGTGTGAGCCTGCCTTTTCCTTCCTCCCACTCAGCTTGTGCCTTTCTGTGCAAGCTTATTCTGACCCCAGAGTGGGGAAAGCTCTGAGTGCAGAATGGAAATGCTTTAAAGATGCTCTTTGTAACCATGCAGTAAAATCCAAAGCCAGGATTCCAGTGGCCTTTGATGCCAAGCATTGATTAGGACAGACACTGATGCCAGCACGTCCCTCTAAAAATTCTTGTTGATGACTCTTTGTTCTCTATGAGCCACATGAGAGCTCTCAGGTTGCCGGTGGCCCTGGGATAGGTTGTCTCCAGGTGTGTGATCTCTTCCCTCCCAATCAGCTTCTATGACATCCTTCTGGGGTGTCAAGAACCCTTATCCCACGTGTCACAGAGGGAGCTGGTGATGTCGCTGCCTTGTGGCTTTGACCTTAGTGTGGTGCATATCCAGCTTTTGCTGCCTCCAGGTAAATAGCTTTATGCCAGGTTTTCTAGTTCTGTAAAATGTGGACGGCAACATCTAGGGAAGGGTAAAACGGAGCCTCCAGATATGGAGGAACTGAGTGCCACCCCAAGTGTTGGTAGCCTTTGTTATTTCACATTGAACAAGTGATTGAGTCATATGAGTCCTCAGCAACTTCCTTCCTGTGGGAATTACAAGCTGCCTACCTCAAAGGGGCTTGGGGAAAATCAAATACTAGTGAAGACTTGTAGAAAGTCTAAATAGAGCCTGTATTATGACAATACTAATTTCTGGGTTGCAACAGAGGCATTGTGCTTTTACCTAAAACTAAATGAGGGCAAGCCTATGTTCCCATTAGTGTCCTGTAAGAGTCCCTAGGACTCCTCCCTCCTCCCTCATTGCCTTCCTCTAATCCCTGTCTCTCAGCCTGCTAAATGAGTGTTTGGAGGTGGGAATGTTAACATTGGAAGGGTGACAGGGTTGCTTAGACAGCAAAGTGGCTGATGCTTCATGCAGGCTCACAGAGGCAGGCAGTGGTGTTCCTTGTAGTTAAGAGGGCTTTGCAGTTTTACAGAGTACTTTTCACGTGACCCAGTTTAACCATGTGCTTAATACACCAGTTTGTGAGGGAGGATAAGGCCTCAGTTGAGAACAACTCTGCTCCTTGCCCTACCCTTGATTCCCTGGGCTCTGTCTTGTCTGCTGTTATTGTGACACTTCTCTTTAAAAGCTCTTTCAGATATTCTAACATTTTTTTCTCAACTCTGAAAATGATGGCTCTGGAGAAGAGTGGTTGTTTTATGGCTTCTGGGTTAACGTGGAGGGGGAAAATACGGAGTGCCGAGCACTGTACTGCTGCATTCCCTAAGGGGGATGGCTTTTATACCCAACAGATCAAGAGGTGCTGCATCCTGGGGCTGAAAGGAGGCCTCAGTTTCCCCTGAAACCTGGTTTGCATGAGGCATGCCTGTGGGATCGAGGAGGCCGGACAAAGCTGTTGCAGGCATGGGTGGGAGGGGAACGGACCAGCGGTGTGTGGACACAGCTGGTCTAACTGGCCTCCCTTAGCACCTGAAGGTGGTTTGTGGCGCTCGAGAGAGCACTGTGACTCCCAGAGTGGTCAGCAGAAGGGCAAATGGCAGAGTGGCCAGGTGGCACAGTGCGCAGTGGGACAGGTGCCCCGGTTTCGCTTCCCTGCTGTGACTGCTTGTGGCTTACTTTGACTCTGTGCTTCAGTCCTTCATCTGCAAATGAGATTAATGTCTAAAAGGAGCGGTGATAAAAAGTTGCACCGACAGCAGGAACTGATTGGTTCATGGGCATCCCATAATGCCAGCTGCAGCTCTGCTGTGATCATTAGTGTCACCTGACGCTTCCTGTGGACTTCACAAGTGGAGGAGCTGCCAGGCAGGTCCAGTGGACTTAAGGGTTTCAACAAAGAATATCTGCCAGCCCCGAGGCGGGAGTGAGAAGAGCTGGAGTTGTGAGAGTTGGTGAGAAAGTGTGGTGGTGGGAGCTGTGTGGGTTTCGGGGTCCGTCAGTAAGCCTCAAGCTTTGTACAAAGTTTCCAGGCTCCTGTGAAGGAGAGACTCCCTGCAGGAGGGAGTGAGGGTCTTTGCTTCAGCTGATCCAGCGGGCCTGGGATAGAGTCCTGTCTGCCCAGCCAGTGCCCCCCCCCCCCAGTACCTTGCCTGGGCTATGAGGCCTGGGCCCTGGGGCTTGGCTCAGGTTGGGGGTGTTGGGAAGGAAGCGAAATCCATTTTAAGCTTTGTGGAGTCAGACCATGGCTTAGAAGATAGATTTTTCTGGTGGGGACCTTGTTACCTGGTAACTCATTTAACTTTCGAATGCCGGCCACTTGCCCTCGAGCCGGTATCTGCAGCCTGCAGGATCTGAGCCAAGAGCTCCTCTCTCAGCCTCCGGGGGCCTTGGACTCCAGTGTGGAGGAGGCGGAAGTCTGGGGCCCCTGGGATGGGGGAGTAGAACGTCCGGAATCGCTTGTGCTCCGACTTCCCTTGCAGAGTTTTTAAAAACTTGCAAATTGGTCCACATGAGTAAAGTTTATTTTTTTCCCATTAAGAGTGTGATCCTGGTTGAGGCTGCCTTTTCTTCTGGAGTTGTCAGTGTTTCATGTCGGAATATATATTTCAAATCTTTGAGTTTTTTGGTCTCTCACAGCTTTGAGCTCTTTTTTTGCTATTGTCGTTGTTAGAATGTTTTCAGTCAGATTTGTTACAAAGAAAAAAGAACTAGTAGTAAAAAGAACCAGTGTGTCTTCTTTTCAGGAAAGATCTTGCCAGTATTAAGTGTAAAGTACATGTGACGTGAGTATTCGGAGCCTGATGAAATGGTAGCTAAAGGCAAGGCGCACAGATTTCCCTTGGAGGACTAGGGCTCCTAGCAGCTCTTAGTGAAACTTTTTGTGCTCAGAGCTTTGGGGCCTTTTACTGGCAGGGAAGAGATTGTCAGCTGAAATGGCGCTGGCCTGGCTTGGGCAGCGGCCTTAGCAGTTTGACTGGGAGGAGAGGACAGGGGTGTGAGTGAGGACAACAGGAGAATTACTCCTTTCCAGCTGGGTCAGGGTTTTGACTGAATTCAAGTCATAGTTTAGAACAGGCCACAAACTGAGTTGCTGAGTACCTGTTGAGAACTTTGTACACTTCCTTATTAGCTTAATGCTTTGAGGTTATCATTCCCCTTTTACAGGCAAACTTTGAGCCATGTGCCACCTGGTACCAGGTCAACCACAATGTACATTTTACAGTGGTATAACAGTAAAGCAGTGTTGTCCAATGATGCCAACGTCACCTCAGTTTGTGTTAGTCTGCTTATATAAGGATGAAATAGCCTGCTGATGCATTTCTCAGAAGATATCTATCTCCCTCATTAAGTGACACGGGACTACAAGAGCGAGTGGTTGAATAATTTCCCCAAGGTCCCATAGCTAGGATTTGAAAAGAACTGAACCCAGATCCCAAACATGTGATTTCTACTATGCTGCATTGTTCCTTTAAGGGGACTTAATAACAGGAGGAGGAGGAGGAGGAGGAGGAGAACAGGCACCGGTTTATTGAATGCCTGCTGTGTGTAGAGCGCTGCGTGCTAAGTGCTTTACCATTATCTCCTCCACCCTGTGGACCATGTGGAGCGGGTACTAATATTACAGCTGTTTCACAGAAGATGAAATGAGGCTCAGAGATGTTAAGTGCCTTGCAAGCTGTACTGAAGTGGGCTGACCTTAGCTGTCCAACTCTCTAAGGTTGGAATGAGCTTAGGAGCCTGAGTAGAGGCTTTACTTTCAGTGAACTGACTGGATGAAGTGTTGGTTTTGTGTGAGTCTGTATGTCCCGTGTTCTTGAGAGACACTGAAAAGTGTATGACGTGGCCTGCTCTGGGGAACTGACAGCCTGCTTAGGGAAGTTCCCAGACTTAACGTTATTTCAGATTTGTAATTAATTTATTTTTTAAAGAAATGCATCAGTAGCCTATATTGGTGCAGGAAAGACTGTTGCAGCAAGAGGGAGACTCAGCCTGAGACCCTCAGATGTGAGCAAGGCAGTTCGTGGAGAACCAGTGGTCCTCAGAATGGAGACTCTTGGAGCTGGTGCTATTGGAGCCTCTTTATTGAAGTGGAAAGATTCTGTATAGAGCACCTCAGAGTTCACCTAGCAGATATTGGGGCGGGGATGTGAAAAAGAGGGAGAGGAGGCTGGAGAAAGGCCTGACTGGGAGGTCCTAGACTGGAAACGGCTAAGGCGGGCACACTCTCAGCCGGGCTATGAGTAATTGAGCTGGCTGGCGTCCCGAAGCAGAGGTGAGGAACGCTGAGCAGAGATGAAGAAATCTCACTGATGTGACTGAGTTGAATGCTGAGAGAGAAGAGAGGGACATCGATCCAAGATTTGATGGCTTTGATAGGCTCTTAAGAGGAATGTGTTTATTTCTCCCCACTTAGTGCCAGAAGGATAGATTAATTCGCATTTTTTTATTGGAAAACTCTCCCCTTAGGCTTCTTGTCCCAGCTCTACAGAGTTCCCATTCATTATGTTTTCATCTAAAGAGAGACACCCAGGTGGACCAGCATGACAATTGGAGTCTGGGACTCTCAGGGCATTGCCAAGGTTCTGGAAAGGGCTGGTGGTAGATGAAGGTGAGTCTGTCACTTGCGAGACCAGCGCTGTGGCTGTGAAGTTTGTCTTGTCCTGAATGTGAAGGTTAATGTACACGGTCTCTACTGAGTGGGCCAGAGGGAGGAAAGAGAAGGGGGATGGTGGGGAAAGCAGTGAATAACCAGAGAAAGAAGAGGCGCCATGTGTGTGCTAAGGGAACTTGCTGCATGCAAGAATCCAAGGTCAAATGAGTGACCTTGCTTCTTCATAGCTCTGTTGCTCCATCTCAAGGTCAAATTTGTGACCTCACTACTTCACAGCTCTGTTGTTCCACCTCACTGTTCTTCTAGTCTAGCAGGAACCAGAGCTGTTGTGGGAGCCTTTCTGACGTGCAGCAGTACTCAGAATTTTTTGGGTTTTTGTTGTCTAGAAATTGTTTATTTTAATGTCTACAAAATGCATTTTAGTTTTAATTGATCATAATTGTATTCATTATATACTTATGAGGTACAAAGTGATATTTTGATCCATGCTTATATTGTAGCCTGGAAATCTTTTAAATAACTACTAGGTAGCCTGCTGTCAGATGGCCATTATCAATAAAAGCTGGTCTCTTATTGCAATTTTTTAATTTTAATTTTAATTTATTTTTCTGAGGCAGGACCTCACTATATAGTTTAGGTTGACCTTGAACTCACTCTGTAGCCTAGGATGGCCTCAAATTTGTAGCATTCCTGCCTCAACCTGCTGAGTCCTGAGATTACCGGTGTGCACCACCATACCCAGCTTTCTTATTCCAACTTTAGTGAAGTAGTTCACTGAGAGTGGTTGGTAGGAAACACAGTGACTTGAGAGTTATTTTTCTCGTATTATTTGCTTTAACACTTAGAAACAAGAGACTAAACTTGAGGACTTGTCTTGCCAAAGGAGAACTGCAGAGATTAGCTTCTCTCACTTGGAGAGGTCTTTGGTGAGGTGCTGCTTGAGTGTTTCATTGGTTTGTGCTCCGGTATTTCAGCTGCAGCTAGGTCAGGTTGCATCCTTTCCAAGTGTAGGCTTATGACAACTGTTTCTCAGTTTCCTTCTGGTGCTATCTGTTCTGAGGCTGGCCCACGTGGCTCATTTGTAAATTTGCTTCATGATCTATTTTCTAAAGGATAAGCCCTAAGGACACATGGGCATGAAGCCCTGGATTAGGTCGATGGAGGGGGTTATCTGTCTTCTTGTGTGGTGTTGGTAAAGATAAAAGTTGTAGCCCCGAAAAATCTCTACACCAGCATTCCCCTGTAGAACCTGACTTAATGGACATGTTCTTTAGCTAGCCTATCTTGTGTGGTGACCGCCAGTCATATACATTGTTCAGTTCTTGAAAGTGACTGGTGTATCTGAGGACAGATTTTTTTTTTTAATTTATTTGTCACAGGATCTTGCTACACAGCTCAGACTTACAGTGATCCTCCTGTCTCAACCTCCCCAGAGCTGGGCTTATAGGCATGCACCACCACTGTGGCTGGCATGACAAGCCCAGAGTTCCGGGGCTGGCGCAGCATGTAGTACCAGGGATCAAACCCAGGTCCTTGTGCTTGCCAGGCAGGCACTTAGACCACTGAGCTATCTCCCTGGCCCTGAGGGATGGAATTTTAGATTTAATTAATTTTAATGGAAGTGGCCATTTATGGTAAATGGCTATCACTTGGACAGCACTGCACAAACCAACGGTCAGAGGTGACTGATTGCTGTATTTTGGCACTAGAACTTGGATAGAGGGCCTGATTGGGTAGTCTGGTTTGAGAGGAAAGACACAAGGATATTCTAATGGACATTAGGCAGTTGGGGAGATAGCACAGCTTTGTGAAATTGGTTTTTCAAATTTGGGGTTTAAGAAGATTTAGGAGAGTAGAACTGGAGGTAGGGAGGAAAGTTTTTATAAAGGAACGTGGCTTGCCTGTAGCTTTCAGATCTTGTGAAATGATGTCTCGGCAGCTGTAAATGTTCCATTATTCATGAGATGCTGTGTGTTCCAGATTTGGGAGTCTAACAGATCTCTGTGAAGCGAGGAGTTGCCTGTTGTGGCTTTGCTGGCTATGCTTGTGTGTGTCAGATTCAGCACCTTTGTGTCCTATCTGTCTCCCAGGCCTTGTGCTGATGTGGGAATGCTGAGGTGGCATCCGATGTTTACTTTTTAAATGTAAATTGGAGTGTTTGTCATTCATTCATAAATTCATGAACATATTTTTGAACAATTTACCTGCCAATAAAGACAGCAGTTTAGAAAAATATAGGGGATATATATATATATATATATATATATATGTAGTGTTGTGTTGTGTAACTTATACAGAGCTCCTAGTATCTTGGCACATAGCAGGTTGCCAATATAGGCCTTGTTATCACAAATAAAATTAGCAAATACATACAGAGTTTATCTAAAACTACACAGTGAGTAGCTCAATGGATTAAAGCATCTGCAAGCAGGTACAGCGGCCAGGGGTTCAATCCCAGGGCCTGCCATGGTGGCCCTGCCCTCACGGTGCACTGAGATGGCAATTGAAACTGGGTGTGGTGGCTGGTGCCTGTAACCACAGCATTTGGGAGGCTGTAAACGGGAGAATCTGATTAGTAGTGAGACCCTGAACATCCTGTACTCTTCTCTAAAATACAGGAAAAATATAAATGAAACTACACAGTGAGACTGGATTCTCATTTCTTCCTATCCTGTGAGAAAGGCAGCCTGCCTCTCCGCCTATTTTGGACCTGGGGTCCTGAGGTGATCCTCAGGCAAGGCAAGGTGAGGTGAGGGCTGTGAAGGGGCTTCATGAATGACACAGCAGGGGACCTTTGGGAATGGGGAGCAAAACAATAAATTTAGACCATTAGCCAGAGATTAGGGTGTGTACTTACTGGCGCACAGGTGCACTCTTTACCAGTCTGGCCTCTTTGTCTTTGTGCTCTCGTAAGAGTGTAAAGTTTACAGTTTAAATGCTTTTGTCTTTGTGCTCTCGTAAGAGTGTAAAGTTTACAGTTTAAATGCTGTGTTTCTGAGCATTAATATTTACACAGTGCTGTGGACACCTCCTATTTCATTTCCTTATCTGGGCTTTCTATTTACTTGAATACTTGAGGCTGATTTAGTATCTTACAAGAGCTGGGCATTATCTCCCAGACATCATTAATCTTGCCTTTCTTGTCCAGCTTAAGTGTGAAATTAATCAAAAAGAAAAGGGAAATTAATAATATGTTGGTATTCAGGATTCATCAGGAGACCTTATGGCAGGCATGAAATTACCTTTTTTGCATTTAATACCTCAACGTATTAAAGATATAGAGATTTTATTATTTAGAAAGCACTTCTTTATGCTTCCTAGCTTGATAATTAGCCAAGTTGGGTGCGGGCTGGTGTTTGGTTAGCTATTGTTGTTATCGTATTATTTTGTTGGACATTTTGTTTTATTTTTTCCATAAAAATATATTTGTGGGGAAAAAGATCATTCCTTATGGTGAGGTTACCCTAAAGCCCATAGAAAATGTTGAATCAACTATTCCCCCATCCTTTTCCAATTTTTGTTAGATAAATAAGAAAGCAACATAGTTGATACATACTCGTTTCTTGCCAATTGAATAAAGACATACAGTTTTGATACTGTCTATAGTAAACTAAATTTGATCCTAGGTTCCATGTTTCCTTGTTAGCACATGGGCTAGGATCAGTTTCAAAGAGCACGTTATAATGAACGCATTGTGGAGTGAAGTGTTTTAATTGTGACTCTATCGTGACTTTTACTGAGGGCAGTAAAGGACAAGTTTTATAGCTGAAGTGTTCCTGTAATTATATCAGAAATAACAGGCAGCAGTCACCTTCCATTAGGGGTGTGAGAAGGCTACTTACTATTTCAGTGATCACATAAGGTGTTAGATGAGTCATCCTTGGCCTTGTGAAGAATTAAAGATAGAAAGGAACAGTTGACATCATACTATAGCAAGTTTTTAAGGAACAGCAAAATGCCAGGCAGTTTTATAAGGAAAAAGGCTCTCTGAAATAAAGACCCAGCCCCTGTGGGTTCCTAGCCTATGAAGGTGGATCTCGTACTTGTGGTAGTTCAAGGCCTGCACTTTGAGAACTTTTGGGTTTAAGGAAAGAGATGAGTAAATGTTGAGGATGGTTCTCAGAGCAGACTTTTAAGGGGGTTGGTTTTATTTTGTTTTCATGGTACTGGGAATTGAACTCAGCTTCTTTATACTAAGAGCTACATGAACCTCCCAGAGATTGGGATTACATACATGTATGTGCTACCATATCCAGTTCAACATAAATTCTTTGGGGCCTCTTAAAAATAACCTTTTGCTGGGAATATTACATTTCATTTGAGGCGCTTTGTGAGTTTGGTCAAGGGGGATCTGCTCTTTGTGGCATTGTAAATGAACCTTACATATGATTGTGAACCTAAGTGGTCTTCCAGCCTGTGGTGTTGAATCGTGGTGTAAAATCTTGGATAATCTCTGTTGCTACCAGTATTCTCTCTCAAATCCAAGCGATAGTGATGAATTCAGGCATTTGGATGCTTTTATCTTTTCTGCAAATCACCACACTGTGTCTAGGGACCATTTGTAGAACAGTCATTTTAACTAAGGGTATTCCAGGTCCAAAGCCATTAAATCACCATCCTTGTCACAGTGGTCTGACAAGGTAGCTGTCAGGAAAGTGAAAGTGTAACTGATTTGCTCTCTCCTGCTGCACTAGTTCCAGGCTTTGCACTGGTTCTAGAGCTGCTGTTTTATTATATTTTATTGGTATTTTGAAACAAGGTCTAACAATGTAGTTCAGATGGGATTAGATTTACTATGTAGCCTATGTTGGCCTTGAATTTATGGGAATCCGCCTGCCTCAGCCATCCATGTGCTGGAATTACAGGTATGAGCTACCATGCCTGGCATAGAGCTGCCCTTTTATTAACCTTGATAACCTTGGTAATTTGTTATCCTGTTAAAACAGTAGCGACCACAGTCATAATAACTGCTAATTCTTACAGACCCCGGAGCTGTGCTTCCCTTGCTTAATTTCTTGATTCCCCTTCTCTGAATCAGAGCCACCATGGCCACCTATATTTTCTGACACAACCCAGAGACTGGGCAAGTCATGTGGTTATTACCACACAAGTTTTGAGAGCTAAAGCTCAGTATTTTAGCACAGGTCATGTGAGCAAGAGGGAAGATTTCAATTCTATTACAATTTGGAAGACTTTATAAGGACTTGAAGGGCTCATTGAGACCAAAAGATGCTACACAATTTTGCAGTGTAAAGGAAGCAAACCTATTTAGGGATAAAACTGTGTTAAGTTCTATTGTCAAAGACTAGTCTAGATCTACCGTAATTGGGCAAAATTTCACTGTGTGGTTATTTTAGCTTCTTTGGCTAATGTAGGATGAAAACAGTGTGAAGTCAATATTGTAATTACAGGGGTCAGTCCGATGATTGAAAAGGACGATTGAATGACTACAAGTTTACAAGTGATAATTTGTTTTCAGTGTGTACCATCTGGCACTGTTATTTGACATCTTCTCTCTAGGCATAAAAGGCATTTTAGAACTTCAGGCTCCCTTTGGCCACTTAAAGGAGTACGCACAAGGGGCAGCTTTGGGTTCTCAATTAGCCTCCTTTGTGCAGGTGTGGAAAAGAGGGGCGGGCAGACCTGTCTGTGGTGAATTCCATTTTATTTTATATGAAAAACCGAATTTTCATAACCAAATAATAAAAGTAGAGTAGTCCATCGTGAGTTTTGGCATTCACTGTTCCGGGGTCCAGTATTTGGAGAGATGCTATCTGTGGTGAATAAGGAGGAAAAGCTTGACTGTAGAAATTGCAAAAGAGAGATTACCACAGCAGGGTTCGAGAGCATGGTGACCCGAAAGTCTCCATGTCCTCAGCTGCTGAGTGGAACTGCACAGGTGTCCCTGGCAGGAGCAGCACCTTGTCACAAAGTACTCCTGGTCTGCATGTGTGGGTGGGCAGCGCAGCGGTCAGCGCAACTGCAGAGTTCTAATAAAATGCCATCAGAGACAGCAGAGTTTATCAGACAGGTGCTTTTGTTTAGAGGTCATTTGTAATGCCTTATTTTCCAGAAGGTAAAACGAAAGGGATAAATGCTACTGGAAAAGGGGATTGCTAGCTTTCTTCTGGTCACTGTCTCCTGCGATGGCTGCCTTAACTCTTTTTTTTTTTTAGATTTGAATTATACCCACATGACTTTCGGCCTGTAAATGGGCTTGTTAGGAGAAAAGCAGGGAAAACAGGAGCTAAGAGGGCAGGTTTCTGCTAGGGGCCACCCTGGCACTCGGACAGGCTGCACAGGCTGTGGGGTTCTGCAGCAGCAGGGGTGCCGCAGGGCCGTGGTGGAGAGCTCAGCTGGGGCTGTGAGCGGGCTGTGCGGGGAGAGGAGCTGGGGCTGTCCGCTGGCTGAGAGGCCTGGGGCTGGCATGGCGCTCGCTCGGGGCTGGAGAATGTGAAAGGGGCACAGGTGTAGCCATGGTTGCTGGGCATTTTGCCACCATCGTACGTCCTCAGCAGGCATCAGGGCATAGGCTGAGAGCGGCCTCTGGTAAGCCTGAGAGGGCGGTAGTCCGACTTCTTCAGGTCTAATTATAAAAGGGAGAAAAATCAAAGCATAAGCTCAAGAAGAAACTGAGGGCAACTTATTACTCTCCAGAAAAAGGACTGTGGGTGGAGTTTTAGTGAAAGCTGAGGTGGTATGCTGATCTGAAAAAGAGGAGAAAAATACTCTTTCAACTTTTTTTTTTTTTTTTAATGGAGACAGCTAGAAATGGCTTCTTGGTTTCTCGGTGACTGTGAGTTTTGCAAATGTTCCTATTCAAGGGTGATGCAGTAGTTCTCATGTGATTCAGAAAGTCACTTATCTGATTTTTCAGGGACTTAGCCATGCGACTGTTGTTAGAGAAGGATAACACAGATTGGAAGGCAGTGAAGGGCTAAAGGATAGTGGATTTTTTTTTACATTATGAATAGTTTTTGAATCTCATAATTACTGGCGAGACTCACATCACCTGTCACCACAGGAATTTGGTCCCAGCACCAGAAAGCAAAACTGCCCTACCGTGAACCAATGAGATATTTATGAAAACTCAGAAGAATAAAAGTACAGAATGTCAATTGATTTTACTTAGTCCAGGGGCACTCAGATAGTGATTTTATTAGCCTACACTTGAGTACAGGAATGGGGTGTTTTTAACAATAAGATACTGAAGATTATTTTCTAGAAGTTTGGACCAGAGTATTGAAGGTAGAAGCTTTTTCTGTATCATAATAATTCATTTCCAAAACCAGTTTCTTCACTTCAAAGCTACATTGGACAGAAACCAGTGTGAAAAAGAGGTTGCATAGTCACCAGCTTCAATATGTTTCCTTTCAACCTTCCATTTCCAAGTAAACAGTCCACTGGGGTCCAGATGGTTGTCCGGGGCTTGTGGATTTGGAACGACTGCAAGTTCAGCCCGTTCTCCCTGAGCACCTCATCCAGCACACTGCTCTGGTATTACTTAGAGCTTGTTGACACAGATGAAGACATTAGTGCTCCGGATGCAGAAATATAGCAGAGAGCATATAAAGGAGGAACTGGCTTGGTTTCCCTTAAAAGTAACCAAACTTTTTCAGAAGAAAATTTCACAACACACTGCTTCATGAAGTCCTTCAAATATTAAAATAGACCAGTTGGATCATCTTGAAGACTTCACAGTCTTAGCAGAGTAAAGATGGGTTTGCTCCGAGTGGCCTTTACTTCCCCTTCCCTCCCTTACGGCTGAGGTCCTTGTCAGCTTCATGATGCTCCGCTGACAGAGTCCACAGACATCCGAAACATACTGTGTGTGTCAGTTAATGGACGTGTTTGTTTCCTTTTTTTAATAAAGGAGTATTGTAGAAGGAAAACATTAGCCAAAATGAAAAGCACAGAATAGATGTATTTCTGAAATAACTTTTTATTGTTGCCTTTGATTTTATTCTTGAAGGTGAAGGAACTATATATAATCTGTTATGTTTGTATGAACAGTCTTATAATGGGATTGACTTTATCTCCAATTTTGAACTTCTTAGTTTTTTGTAATAGAGCTGTCTTATAAAGTTTTTTCTACGCTATACTTACAACTCTGTGTGTGTGTGTGTGTGTGTGTGTGTGTGTATTAATGAAGGCTACTGCAGAAGGTGTTAGGATTGGTAAAAGCTTTGGTTTAATGCCTTCTGAGCCTTGGAACAAAGAGCAGTTTTGTGCAGATGCTCCATTCTTGCCAAGGGTAGCCTTACTCCTGCTGAGCTAATAATGGATAGATTTGAATCCTAATAAGCAAGATAATATTTTGTAATAACTGCCTCTAGGTGACAGTGATAGGGCCTCCCACATAGCTGTTTTTGTGTATCTGGCTAGGGGAGAAGGGGCGACACTATCTGCCTTTCGGGCAGTTGAGTTCCAAATGTGAACAAGCAGAGTTCAGACAAGCTCTTTGTGAGCCATCTGTTTGCAGCAGATCAAGTCCTTTAGGAGGAAGAACTTAGAAATGTCATTGTCCGTGTAGTTTTAGGAGTGATTCCTATTCTAAAGTAGATTTTGGAGGACCCACGAGGCTATATTAGTAATGTAATAAGCAGATATCCATCTTGGTTAAGCACAGAGCCCACAATACGTGCCTTTGGAGGAGAGAGGACCAAGAAGTTGAGTTAGCTGTTACTATTTGGAACCATCAAAGAAGTGCAGACACACTCTGATCCCAGTGGGCTGGGGGTTGCTCTTGCGGAGCCGCCTACGATCCTGGGGGGATGTCTGTGACTGTCTGGCTGAGGATATAGGGTGGCATGGGCTTTTTTCAAGGTAATTAGGCAAGAATGTTTTATAGAGTTAGTGAAGCACTGGAACAAAATTATACTTGCTCAATAGTTTTTAATTCATTGAGGCCACTTTTACAAAAGGGCTGGAACCCTTTAGAGCAGCCCCACCCAGGCCAGCCACACAGAGATTCATGATGTGGATACTGTAAGTCAAGGCCCTGAACTGGAAGGTGTGACTTGTAAAGCCTGCGCAGTCTCTGAACTCTGTCTGTATTGGGTAACTGTTGCTCTAGGAGTGTGTTTTGTTGTCTCCACTTATAGCATGTTTTATAGAGGAAGTGGTCTGTTAAGTCCTCCCTTATTTCAGCTGTCTGGATCATCTGTAATGCTTAATGGTCCTTCATACTGTGCAGCCCATGCCTCTGTAGTATGTATGGGAGATACCTGAGCTTAGTGTTTGCCTGGCTGTGCCTTTCAGTAGCTGTGCTGCACCCACTTGGAAGATGAACAGCAGTGTGGCCAAGTGTCAACAGGTGAGTTTATTTTATTTATTTATTTATTTATTTATTTATTTATTTATTTATTTATTTTGGCGGAACTAGGGATTGAACTCAGGCCCTTGCGCTTGCCAGGGAAATGCTTATTGCACTGAGCAATCTCTCCGGCCCCAACAGGTGAGTTTTAAAGCCACCTTAAGTGCCATGTTATATTTTTGTGTATTTATAATTTGTTTTATTAAATGTTTTCCTTTGTTTTTTCTTGTGGAATTAGTCCAATTCAGTACAATGTCACATGAAAATCAATTTTTTCAATTTTGGGAGGAGGTTGAAAGTGAGTTATCAGGTGACTTGGCTACCTATGTTGACTTGGGTTACATAAGCCAAAGAAGATAACAAGATATGACAGATATCAAAGCAGAGTGAAGACCTTGATTCAGATGAGGAAGGAAACAGCAATGAAAATAAGTATTTGACTCATCAAAATGCTACAGAATGTATACAAAACGTAAGTGAGCCAACCTTAGAACTAGGCATATTAATATGGCTTGGCTTTTTATACTTCGTTTTTATACTTTTCTGCTGGATAGTTAAGACTAAGATAAAACAAGACCTATAGAACAAGAAATGTAACTCCTGTATCTGACAAGGTCAGTCAGATCCCCTCAGGGTTTATCCTGAAATCCTGTACTGCAGTTTGCAGATCCTTTGTGTGTGTCAGCCATGTGGATGAATCACGGCCATTGCTTGACCAATTTGCTTTCTGTGAAAGCCTGAGAGAATGTTTTCTCTCCATGTGACTCTCCTTAGGCACACTGTACATCATCGATCACTTTCCTCTTTGGCCCCATAATCTCCTTGATCAGAAAAGTTGGGACACAACTGAGTTACATGATGTTACAGTACAGGTTCTCCTGTGTCCTGAGTCTTCACTGACCTTGAAAAGCTAGGGCAAAAAATGTTGGCTGTCCTTGCAGCCCTTGATTTTCTGTAATTTTTGGTCTGCAAACTTAGGTTTTTAATCCTCCAGAAGAGAAGCTTATTATTATTATCCTGCAACATAGGCTGTTGAGCTTAACCTCACTATCTGTCTGAGTATCAAACATCTTAGACATAACATGGAACAGGCATTTTCCATCAAGTTTGATATGTTAAACTTTGAGTCCCTACAGAATATGAAGACAAAAAATTAAAATTAAAAAAATAAAATATTTTTGGCAGAAGGATTTTTTTTTTTCTCCAAATGCCCAGAGGGCAGGTTTGGCTGGCTTGAGTTGTGGGGATCGAACCACAGCAACCTGAGCCTGACTGCTTTGTTGAAGCAGCCACTTAAAGAACTGAGCTAAGGGGCAGGCCCCCACAAAAATAAAATATTTTTAAAAATAGGAATAAACAATTACATATTTTTACACAGAAATTTTAGAAATCTAACCCTATACAGTGTTGCAGCAGGACGGTCCTGTGACATTTTTTCTTGTTTCTTGTTTTCATTTATTACCCTTTTTTTTTTAACATTTACTTGAGAGACAGTATGGCAGTAATTGATATATCATGACAAGCAGTATATTACCTGAGGAATGGATGAAAAAGATGCGGTATTTTTGTACAATGGAGTATTACTCAGATATAAAGAATGATAAAGTTGAAGCCTTTATATTTAAGTGGATGCCACTTGAAGATATACTCATAAGTGAAATAAATCAGACCCACCTGTATAAATACCATATAGTCTCTCTAATATAAGAACTCAGAAGAAATAAGAATAGAAAGGTATAACACAATTAAAAGGAAAGTGAGAACTTGAAGATTAGACAACGAAGAGAGGGCAAGGAGAAAAGCTAGGAAACATGACAGGGGCAAAGCCATACATTTATATGCACAAGATGGGTAAGGCAACGATCCTGAGAATCTGTAGCAGGTTTTTGAAACTAGCAGTTAATTGGTAGGATTCTCACCCTGACTAACTATATGTGCTGATACCTGTGAACTAAGCAACTGCACTGAAGATAGCAATGTGTAATAGCGGGGTCATGCTTGGAATGCCTGTCATTCTGGTCTTCTAAATACCCTGCTTATTTAAGAAAATCATCCCAGAGGAGAGGCGGATCCCAATAAGTAAGGCTGTTGAAAATCCTGCAGCTACTGAGATTCAAGCGGTGTGCTCAGCAGTTGGACCTAATGCAGTTATTGAGAAAAATAAGATGTACTCTAGGGAATGGAATGGTGACGTTTAGTACAGAGGCAGAGTCCGAGTCCAGCTGAGGCAGGAAGCTGGCAGCCTCTGTCTGGGGCAGTTCCATCACTTAAGTCAGTAATGTTGTATGCAGCAGAAATGATGCCTAAGCTACAAACCAGGACCCAGAAAACAGGAGGTGGTGACCCAGATCTTCAGCAAGGAGATGGAAGTAAAAAAGGAAAAAGGAAGAAGTGATCAACTGTGAGCGTCAAGGGTGCCACCCCTCTGCGGGGACACGGTGGGGGCACCTTCATTGCTTTTCATTTACATCAGTCGCCTGAGCTACACATTTGAGCCATCTTCAGCGTCAGAGTTGCCCATAAAATGAGTCTATCACAGTAGAGTGTTGTGGAAATTTGTATATAGCTTTTATGTAGTATAAAAGAAAAATATTTCTTTCAAAGAAGAGTTTTTGTGGAAAATTTTTAAATAGTGGACTTCCAGAAGTTACTGGAAATCTATATGTCTTCTGTATAAGCATGTATTTCAGATAAGTGAGTTTAGTAAGATTTGAAATACACATTTTGTTCACTTTTAAGTCAACCGAATAAATTTTTAAACTGAAAAAAAAGAACAAAGGGGAGATTCCTGAAAAAATGTTTCAAGTTCACAATAGAGAAACATTGTACAATCTTTGGATTTCAGAAAGATGTAACTATTACATGGGAAAGGAATAGTAGTGATGCTGTCAGTGTTATACCACGATGATAAGATTGGTAGTGAAACTGAGTATGGTGTTTCATGCCTGTAATCCCAGCACTTGGGAGACTGAGGAAAGAGGGGCCTGTGAGTTCAAGGTCAGCCCGAGCTACGTAGTGGGTTCAAGACTACCCTGGACTACATAAGTCTCATAAAAAAAACCCCAAAAAAACAAACAAACAAAAACTCTCCCAAGAAACAAAACTTGGTAGTGCGTCTTCAACACAAATGAAGCCTGAAATGGTCACGTTTTCTAAGAAAGTGAGAGTATATGTTGTTGATGAGTTATGGAGCAGCTATGATGTCACTGGAAACCCGAAGCATTGGCCAATCATTGCGTTCTACTCAATCCTAAATGTGTCCAGCATAGTTTTATAGTTTACAAAGAAAATAAGCACAAAATATCACCAAGAAATTTTCTTTGAGGACTGGGAATGGAACTAATAAATGATCGATTACAACAGGAAGGAAAAAATGTATTTGCCAAAGAAACTGCAAAAGAATTTTGGAACAGATTGGTGAACAGGGAGCTGAAAAACCAAAAGAACCTCCTAAAGAAACAGGAAGACAAACAGGCTGTCAAGTATGTCCTACCAAAAAAGATAGGAAAGTAAGACATGGCTATTGGTGTCAGAGATGCAGGTGTGGGGAACGTGCTGTTCTCGTGTGTGAAGACTTTTGGGTGTGATAATTGAGGTAAAGGTTATTTCTGTGGTAGTTTTATGTGAACTGTAAAGAAAACACAAGTATGTATTTTTTAGATTTAGAAAGCAAACAGTTGATATAACAGATGTTGATGTGTATTCTAGACGCTCAGTAAAGCTGATACTTGAGCTTCCTGCTAAGTGTACATTGTAAAATAGTAACCTTTGGACAAAACAGGAAGACGAGAGACGAGAGACCGAGAGACCGTGACAAGTTTGACCTGCCAATAAAGATAGGAAAGCAGTTATTGGTTTTTTTGTTTGTTTGTTTGTTTGTTTTTTGTGGAACTGGGGATTGAACTCAGGCCCTTGCGCTTGCCAGGGAAGTGCTTATTCTACTGAGCCATCACCTTGGCCCTGGAAAGCAGTTATTCTGAACACTCAGTACATGTTAAAAGTTTAATGTTTTGTTTTATTGGTATTTCGTTTTCCTATAAAATGTACACTATATAAGAACTCATAAAATTAAATCAATAGAAATATTGCTAAAAAATGTAGGTGTTAGTTATATACCGATTTTAACGTTCCTTTTAAAAAAAGTTCCTGTGACTCCCCAAGGGCTACAACCCTTGCAGCGGCTACTATGGAGTTAGCTTGAGAAATTTGGATTTCACAGGCTGATGGGATTTGGGCATCAAGGTTGTGGGGCAAACACAATGACACATTAAACATTTTTAATTCTTATTTCTCTTATGTGTGTGGCTCTTTGAACAGACTGCGTGCCTAACCACATCACAGGAGGAAAAAAAACCACCCCAGCGTCCCACAAGCAGATGAGTGTCTTAAGCAAAGGCATTAATGTTGGCACCAAAGAAAAGCATTTGACCATATGACTTATCTGTGGCTTCTCTCTAGCTGTTACCTTGAAAATTTGTTTCTGGGAGAAAGCAGAAAAATAGGAAGTTTCTCCTTTGGAATCTCAGAAGAATTTTGAATCTCTAATGATACAGGATTTAGTCTAAAACACAACAAATGCATCTCATCTCTCCTCTCCTGTCCCAATGGGCACACCCACCTCATGCTTCATGGGACTAGAACTTTCCTTTCATGCATAGCCACTGTGACTAGCAGGCCAGCCTCGGGTCCCAAGCTGGCCAGAGTGGGACCGGTGGTGCCTGCTGTCCAAGTCCTTTGACTTTCACTCAGGGCCGGCTCAGTATCTTTCTACAGCACTGTGATTTTCCTGGCAGTCTCCCCACTGCTCCCTGTTCCGTAACATGTGGGTTTGATAACCTTCACAGAGTAGGCAGACATGTTGGCATCCTGTGGGATTCCTGGACTATGCCTTTTCTGTAATCAGATATGTTGTCACTTCCCCCATTAGCACGCCATACCTAGCTACCTTCAGAGAGGCCTCTTGGCTCTTTCAGGAAAGACAACGCAAAGAGCAGCTGTCTGTCACCTTCCCCCACAGCTGCTGGGCTGGGGTGTCGGCAGCCTCTTGTTGGAGGTGTTCCTGAAGTGACAGACTTCGCTGTCACTGACATACATAACTTGAAAGCCATATCACAGATGACTTTCCATTTCTTATCATCCTTTAAATAACCTGCAGCGTGGAAAGCATGTGATCTCTGCACATGTGGGCAGCCCCCTGGCAGGAGGATAGCCAGGCCTTCCTGAAGGTGACGAGAGGCTGGCCATTTCCATCCACCATTTTATAAAATTACACCACTCATCAGTGTGTCAGCCAGCTTCCTGTCCCTGTAAGAAGCAGCATCTATGATAACCCTTATGTAGAAAAGGGTTATCTTGGCTCCAAATTTTGGGGGTGTCAGTCTACGATGATTTGGCCACATCGCTTTTTTGGTTTGCAGCAGGGCGACACATCATGGTAGAAACTTACAGTGGAGGATGCCGATACAGTATACCTCATGGATGGAAATCCAGAAAAGAAACAAGGAAAGAACTGTGGGCTCCCGCTGTCCCCTGTAAGGGCACAGTCCCAGTGGCCTGAAGACCTTTCACTCTAGCCCCACAGGTGTGTCCAAGCTGCAGAGAACCTATGCAAGGGGGATACGCGTGGCTTACGGGGTCATACGGGGGGAGGAGGAATTGCTTTAGGCTGCTTGTGTGCTATATAATATAGCTAATGTATAGAAGCAACAAAACGTAAATTCTTTTATAATATTTTGTATTATAACATAGGGACCTGCAATCCATGAGCCACAGGTTGGGCATGCTTGGAAAGCTTCCACCACTTCCCAGGAGTGTCCTGAGCTGGGGGCCAGTCCTTTAAAACACAGGTTTTTGGGGGACATGCCAGATCTAAAATATAGCGAGTAGGAGGAAGGTGTCCTGGCTTTCTGCCTAGGTTTATGGCTGACCACATGAAGCGAGCAGAGCAAGAAGAGTATTTGCTGGAAGAGCAGATGACTGTGATAGCCCAGAGTCTGTCATCAGACCTGGTGTCCCCTTGGAGTATCTTTCAGTTAGGTTGGTGGGCCTTACCCCTGGTCAGTTATACTGTAATTTTCCTGGAGACTAACTTCTAACTTTTTTTTTTTTTTTGGTACCGTTTTTTTGAGCCATGACTGGAAGAAAACAGGATGTATTCCTTGTTAAAATGGAAATCACCAGAGAACATGTCTTGGGAACACATAGTGTTAAAAATGGAAAAGAGGCAAAAGGGAATCGAAGTGGGTGTCTCTAGACTGTAAATTCCTTCTCGGCTAGGACTGGCCTTACTCCTTTCATGCCACCAGTGGCAAGCATGTGGCAGCAAGTGAGCTGAAGGAAGAAACCTGAAGTTATTTTTAGGTAGAAAAAGTTTTGTTTCATTTTATTTTTGTCTAGAGACACTGAAATACATTAATGAATCCAGATTATGGGATTAAAAGTTTTATGATGTTTTCTTGTTGGTATCAGAGGCAAAACATTGGAGACAAGAAATGAGGACTTCAGTGTGTGATTATAAATCCACTGTCATTGCCTATGCTCTGATGTCTTCTTAGGCCCAGGACTCTGGTCACCTCTTAGGAAATGCCAGGGCCTGGTCTGGCTGTGTAATTGCATATCTGGCCTGGAGTTCAGCAGAAATAGGCTTTCCTGGCCAATTTGCTGGTAGCCATGGGCTTTGGCAAGATCGTCAGCTAGGCAAGGCTTGTCACCTGTTGCCGTCCCTCAGTCTTTGGTTTTCCATCTCAGAAGCACCTGGTGAGCCAGGTGACTTTGAGATGT
>NW_004524590.1:20281646-20284322 GCF_000260255.1 Octodon degus
TAGAGGTTCAAAACAGCAGTGCGAGTTTGTTGTTTGGCTTTACTTGGAAAAAAAAAATCATTTCAGAGATCCAGATGAGTACAGATACTTAGTAGGACAGTCACTCATGTATTTTATTCATCTTGATCTCAATGGTGACACTTCTTAATGACTTTGAGAGGAACCTGTCTGGTTTTGGCTGTTATTAAAAGCACTGTTCTTTTGCACCCCGACATCGTGGAGACTGATCAGCCAGTGTTATAGCTTGCACCTTGCAAGGGTAAGCAGTATGAGAAGCAGAGTTCATAAGATTATTTTAGCAAAAGGACTCAAACAGTCATATACAGACAGAGTGAAGGAAATCTGTTCACACATGAACAAAGCAGCTGAAGGCCTGGATCCCCCAGCGATGTCCTGCATGAGTCCAGCTGAAGGCCTGGAGCTCAGCACAATGCCCCACCCCCACCCCCCGCCCCAAGAGTCTAGCTGAAGGCCTGGAGCCCATGACAACATCTCATGCAGGCCTGTTTCGCAGCTCTGTGCTTTGGTGGAAGCTAGAAAGTCTGTGCCAGCAGGGTGAAGGGTCTGTGCTAGTGGGCTGAGGGATCTAACAGGAGCCAGGAGGCAGTGTTCAAGTAGGAACAAGAGCTGCCCCGAAAGTCACCACAGCATCCTCAGTAGTGATGGTGAGGGCCCTAGCTCCACTGGTGATGAACAGCTGAGCTCCCATCAGGAAAGCCAACATGAAAAGTTGCTCCAGGAGGCTGAGCTGTACTCTGTCTTCCCCTCCCCAGCCAGGCAGTGAAACTCAAAGTGAAGACCAGAGTGCCCCTAAAGCGAACCGCAGCCATTCTTATTGCCAGTAAGGTCCTGAGCTCCTTTGACGCTGAGAACATGCTGAGTTCATCAGGAAAGCCAGCACAACAAGGTCCTCAGGAGAACCAACAGCTCCCCATTGGTTCCCTAACAGCTTCTAAACTTTTTCCAGTTCTGCCTCTTATGCTGCACCAGCATTCCTCAGGTGGGCCTCCCACACCCAGCACCACCCTGGTTCAGTTCAGCTGGGTATTAGAAGTTGACCACAGTTGCCAATCCACTGTACCAGGGACTCAGACCTGCACCCAGCCCCACCATCACCATGTTCTGAGTGAGGTAGCACTGCCTGAATCCCTCCACCAGGTTTCCTGTTGTTAAATTATTCTGGTGTGTTTCCCCTCTTACTCACTTCCAAGGGTGTGAGTGAACCTTCTCTCCAGTGTCTGCTTCCTCCTTCGATAGTTCCCGACTCCCTGGTAGTTGGCAATTTTGTTGGTCCTATTTGGCAGAACTAATAGTCTTACCAGGTCATTTTTTTCTTCCCCTACTACTATTATTGAGTAATTTCTTTAGAAATGGCTTAGAATCAAAATTATTCCAGGTCTATTTTGCCTTGAACAAAGAATTGGATGAGACATGCCAAAGATGGAACCAGCAGTTTACTTGAAAATTGTGGGGAAGGTGGGCACGGGAGAAACTAGCTCAGCAGAGGATGCTTGGGCAGAAGAGAAAAAGAAGATCAAAGCAGAAATAAAAATATGCTATGTGTCTGGCTATTATGGGAAGTCACAGTAGCGGGCTCCCCATGGCATCTCTTTCATGCTTATGGGGGCCCAGGAGCAGTGCCACACACCAGGCCCTAAGGAGGCTCTGGTGCTGTCTTGGGACCTTGTGGTTGACACTCATTGCTGCTCATTGCCCCTGCAGCGTGGCTGCGCCCTGTCTCCTGTTTTAGTACTCCTCACTCCACAGTTGACTCCCTTTGTAAATAAGCTCTGTGCTCTCCGCAGGTCAGGGATGGGACATCTTCCTGTTTTCACTTCCCTGCAGGAGAGAAGCAAAGGGCGTTTTACTTTGCCTTTCAGATTCAGAGAGGCTGTGGAGCTCCCTCAGCTCTACCTGGAGGAGCACTGGCTGCTGCTCGTTGTTACAACTTTTATCTGGTGATTTTCTGGGCCCTGATTCTCTCCTCGTCCGCTTGGAGGCTCGGCTGCGTCTTGGCTGGTGGGTTACTTACTTATTTGACTGTGCTTCTGGAGATTCAAGCCTAGACCCTTGTTCTGAGCTATGTCTCCAGCCATTTTACTGTGCTAGCATCATTCCTTGGGGGAGGGTCTTGCCAGATCACTCGTCTCGCAGGGTGGGCTCAGACTTGCTGTCATCCTCTGTCAGCCCACACACGCGTGCACCACCACATACACCTGGCCTCTGGGCTCTTGTGCTCCAGAATGGAAGTGGCAGATGGTTCGTGGGTCACTCCTCTGTTGGCAGGATAAGTGAGAGCTGGAGCTGGTGCTGTTCCTGAGCCTCTTGCTCAAGTGAGCTGCTTTTAGAGCGTCTTCTGAAGGAGTATGCTGGGGATTTACTCCTGTACAAGGGCTGATCAAAAGATAAGGCCAGTGTTTCAGTTTGTGAAAGTTTATTACAGTAAAAGGCATACTGCCATTTTCCCGTTTGGAGCAGTGTCCTTTGCATTCAACATAGGCCATTATTTTTTTTTTCTCATTTGTCCATGTATGCAGTGCATAATGTTTATGGCCCTTGTGTAGAGCTGGCACATGTACGTGGCACATCTTCATTCCTTGTTTCTTCCCCTTCCGTCCTCCCATTTACATAACAAGTACATGTTTGAATCAGTTCAGGGCATCAAGGTGGCTGTGA
>NW_004524590.1:20284488-20285972 GCF_000260255.1 Octodon degus
AGCATTCAGCATAATTGTCAGTCATACCAAGCACATCTGTGGCTTCCCTAAGCCGTGTCTAGCAGGCCTTCAGCTCATTTGAAGGGCATGCATTGTGAAATGGTGTCATTCTATAACGATAGACCTGCTGTATGTGAGCTTATATCCATGGTCATTTGCACCTGTTGTCAGTTTTGTTAGCTCTGATTTTAGGTTGGTGAGCAAGCAGTGCAGTGGTGGTGATGGCATGCGACCTTGTTTAAGGTCACCTTGGATCATCAGGCCCTGCCTTCTTCAATATAGGCCCTCCAGGGTCACTCTGCAGTAATTGTCATTTCCTTCCACTGGTTGGGGAAACAGATGGCACACTGGCAGGGGAGGTTTTTATGGCCAGGGCTGGCAGTGGTTGGCATCACTTCTGCACACATCACATTGCTTACAATGCCATCACCTGGCTGCCCCTGCTGGGAAATGTCTCTCAGCTGTGTGCCCAGGATGACAGCGCTTAGGCTTCCGTGTATGGCCAGCATTCAGGCGTTCACTGAATCCGCCCTTTTCGTTTCGTCTCTGATTTCACAGAGAAGAATCTTACTCAGTATTACCTTTTTTTATCTGAACAAACTCATTGACTCATCTGTTAGGTTGGAGGATGATCACGGTCAGGCATGACATTTTAATGCACTTGGGTAAAAAGCAGTGGAGACTGGAAAAGAGAATAGACGTTGCCTCGGAAGTAATGGCCAGTGGTCATGCAGGCCTGTGGTCAGCAGCCCAGAATGGCAGATGAGTGCTGGAAGGGAGAATTGGCTGAGTGCCATAGGCTGCATTTGGATTTTTTTTTTTTTTTTGAAATCAAGGTATTTATGAGTTGAGCATAATGCTAGACCTTTTAAAGGTAAATAGCACTTAAGTAGAGAGAAACTGTGACTTTGTTAGGGCAAGAGCAGCCAGGAAGCAGCCTGTGCTGAAAGGTGGAAGAGGTAATAGAACTTGATAAAAAGCTGACAGGGCAGTAATGATCTCGGTAAGCCTGCCTCTTCCCTTGCTTCTGTAGTGAATTGAACACAGTGAAATCTGTGATTCACTCTCCATTCAGAAAGGCCTGAGAGAAGAGCAGAGCTAAGGTTGTAGGAGAGACGCTTCTCTGTGTGGGGAGTGGGTGGCAGGGGGGAATGGGTGGGGGGGATAGGTGAGGGTGGGCTGGGTGGGAGAAGTTTCTTGGCTGAAGTTTCAGGATGGAGCATCTCTTGGAGCCAATATTCAATGGTGTGTCAATCAAGAGCCAGCCAGGAAAATGGGTCCAGGCACTGCACAGAAAACCCACAGAGAAAAGAGAGCATTTAGTGATGAGGGAGCTGAGGTACCAGAGCGATTGTGAAGTATACCTTCCCAGCCATCCAATAGGTAAGAACTTGTCTTGGGAGGCTGTGAGGTGCTTGGGGCTGCCAGGCATGGCAGAACAGACTTGTTCCTAGGTCTAGCAGTCTCATTCTCTTGCCTTTTTT
>NW_004524590.1:20286622-20306772 GCF_000260255.1 Octodon degus
TCCCCAGAGGCTGGCAGTGTGTTTGATCTCTTGTGTAGCTTTCCTGACCGTGATTCTCAACGTGGTGCCATTTTGTTCCTCATGAGACTCTTGTCATATCTTAGTGGAAGTCTGGGAAGCACGTGTGCTGCTGGGCTCAGGTGGGTAGAGGCAGGGAGGTTGTTAAGCCTTGTACAGTGCAGTGCATAGAACACCACCACAAGCGAGAATCACCAGCTGGAGTAGTCCTTGCTGCGCAGGGTGAGAAATCCTGCCCTGTCCTCATCCACAGGAGAACAGCTACAAGAGTGTGTCTAGCCAAAAGGTTTTGTGGCTGAACTTCACATTCCCTTATGTGCTCAGAAAGCTTTTGTTTGTGTGGTTCTTTTGCCTCTGTTCAGGCCGCAGCTGCCTCCTGAGGATGCGGTGGTGGGAATGGTCCTTTCCAGGTGGAGCTAGAAGGCAGTGGTGCATTGTCTGCTGAGACTGAAATGCGTCCAATTGATGTCTCCTAGTCTGCTTTTTATTATAGTTATATATGGGCAGTTGTACATAAATCCAGTGATCTCATAGTTAAAAAAAAAAAACAACAACTTTTGTTGGTCTTAAGTTCTGAATTATTGCTGCTGTCTTTAGTAAGATATGTCATTAGTCTATATATGTGTACACATACATAACACAAAATTTCCTCCATTTCAGATGACTTGACTTAATGATTTTTCAGCTTCAGAATGGTGCAAAAGCTAGGCTGCATTCAGCAGAAACTGCCCTTCAGGTTCTTAATTTGGATCTCTTCCTGGGATGATGATGGACAGAATGACACTGTCTTAAGATGCTCAGTCATGGCAGCAGTTAGCTGCAGCTCCCAGTCAGTGTCAGACCAGGAGGGTAAACAACCAGTGCTCCACAGTGTGCAGTGTTGCTAAGCTAGAGGGTCCTGGAGGCGCTATGTATTAAGTGGAGTCTTAATTTATAATACCTTCAACTTGTGAACGCTGAGTGTAAGATTATTTGACAGTTGCATACATTAGTTCATAGAAAAATTTTTATTTAAACAGTTTCAAAAATAACTGTCTTTTTAAATAGTTGTAAAATCAGAGAATGATTTTAAGAATGCAGCAATTAGTGGCTGTTCCTGTGAGCACCTGTGTGAGGACACTGCCACTGTTGGCTTGGTAGAGGTTTTTGAGGGTTTTTTTTTTTTTTTTTAAGAAAAATGAAAGGCTGGGGATTTGGCTCAGTGGTATAGTACCTGCCTGGCAAACATAAGATCCTGAGTTCAATACCTGGTACCAAAAAGAAAAATGAGCGGCTGGGAAGATAGCTCAGTAATGTGAGCGCCTGCCTGGCAAGCGCAAGGTCCCAAGTTCAGTCCCCAGAACCACGTGCCCTGCCAGCCCTGGAGCCCTGGGCATGCTGCGCCAGTCCCAGAACCAGGCGTGGTGGCACCCACCTGTAATCCCAGTGCTGGGGAGGCTGAGACAGCAGCGATGCTATGTAGACTTGAACTGCTAACCTTTATGGTCTTTGTAAACATAGACCAGACCCTTTGCCCTCTATCGTCAGTGTTTTAAGACTTTGTATTGAGAACGTACAGCACAGTGCATACATCGTTAACATGCAGTGTGATGAATTGTCACAGTCATAAAGCTGTGTGAGTACTCAGGTCGGGAAGCAAAACATGCACAGTTCCTGGACGCTGCGCTGTGTCTCCTCCAAGTCTCTGTCACCATTGCACCCACCCCTAGATTCCAGACCACAGCCTCTGACTGCGCAGGTCTGCTTCACTTGTTTAGTATGTAACATAAATGGAATCAAAGAGATACAGCACAGAAGAATCTAGTTCTCAATCCATGTCTTCATTTTGGTTCTGACGAAAGATGTTTGAAATACTCCAAGCTGTGGTGATTAGCAGCAGTTATAATCGATGGTAGATTAACAAAAATTCTCTATTTTCGGCATGGCTTCCCTGCTAGAAGCATTGGACTCTAAGGTAGTAGAATTTATGTTTGCTTCAGTAATGGGAAAAAAATCAGTTTTCAGTTGTGGGGCTGAAGAATTATGTTTGGAGGGCAGATAATTATATGGAAATTAAGTGTGAGTGTGCGCATGCCTGGTAGCCTTGAAGTTTGTGGGCACAAGAGTGGCTTAGAGGGTTACAGCGTGGTCAGTGAGCCGCACGTCCATGGGGGGACTTACCCTGCGGTGCAGTCTTATTGCATCGTGGGTTGTGTTCAGACTACTGTTTTGTGAGTGGAAATCAAGTGGAGGAGATGTTTAGTAGTTGAAATTTGGGCCAAAGAAATCTAAAATTGCTCTTTGCTTGGTGGAGAAGTGTAGTACTCAGTTTATAGGGTCTCAGGAATATTCAACTGCTACATTAAAATTATTTTAAAAACTAGCTTTTGGGACTGGACAGATGGCTCAGTAGAATAAGCGGTTCCTGGCAAGCACAAGGGCCTGAGTTCAATCCCTGGTTCTACCAAAATAAAATAAAATAAAATAAAATAAAATAAAGTAAAGTAAAGTAAAGTAAAATAAAATATCTAGCTTTCTCAGTAGCCATCATGAATGGTGAGAATATGTCTTCCTGCTCTACTCTGGAGCTGGCAGGCTGGTTCATGGAGCCGCCACAGCCACGTTGGGAGCTCGGCGTGGCTCCCGTTGGGGTGCTGTGTGGGCAGCACACCACTCAGGACGTGAGCAGCACCTGCCAGGCAGCCTCAGTTGGTCCCAGCAGAGATAAAAATAGTTCTTGCGGAATGGCCAAGTCAGGAGTGCCGTGTCTGGATAGCTCTATTTACCTCCCTCAAGTTTTCTTTTCAGTGAAAGGTTTTCCTTCCCCCTCAGTTGTTTCCTGCCATCTTTAATTAAAGCTAAGAAGAACCTTATATGCGGCATTCGTTAACCCTTTCTTGTTATGCAGTTGTTAAATCCCCCTGTCCCTTTCTTTTCATGACTGCTCTGACAGGCAGAAGTTGCAAATGAAATCTAGGTGATCCCAGCTGGGAATTGGATCCCGTTGCACCTGACCACCGGGGCTCTTCAAAGTCACCCTCTGACTGCTTGGAGTGCTGAGTCCTTCTGTGACCTCTGTGGCCCTCATCATCTGTGCTGCTTCCCTAGGCCTTTGTTGGCCACCTCTGCCCCTTGTGTATCTGGCCTGCAGAGGCAAAGTTCCCTGGAGAGAGTGATTGCTGGTGACTCTGCTCTGTGTGTGCCCTTCTGCCTCCTGGAGAAGTTCTCCCCCTTCATCTTTGCGGCCTTGAAGCCTTCTTTCCAGTCTTTCTCTGCAGAGGAGCGTTCCTTGGACTTCCTGGGTCAGATGAGCGATGTTTCTTCAGTGTTCTTGTTCTGCTGTGGGCATGCATGCGCGCGTGCACTTGTATATCCACAGTGGTACCCATGGTCACACACTTGGTGCCCGACGAAGGTGCTCAAAATGTGTGCCTGGAAGGCAGGAAGGGCTGGCCTGGAGTCGTATGGGCACAGCTCCGTCTTCTGCACAATTACACGGCATTGTGGCGTGAGAATTGAGCCTTTGCTCTCTCCCACCCGCGCCCCCTTGTTTTCCAAATGGAAATGGCCATTGTCTATGTGAAGGTATTGACAAGAGTGTTTGTGTCTCGGAAAAGTGCATTGATGTCTGTGGCTTTGCTGATTGCTGGTACAGGGAAACATTGGTAAAAAAGAAAAACTAAAAAAGGGGGGTTATATAAAGCGACATTAATTATCATCCCTTAAGGGCACTGCCACTTTTACATGATGACTATGAAGCCCTACAGAAGCCCTGTGTGTTCGTTATAGCTTCTTTCATTTCTGCAGTGATTTTGATACGAGTGCATACCTGATTCAGGCCCTCAGCCCCTAGAATGGCATCATAGTCATGTTTTTTTCAATTCCCAGGAAAAGAAATTACAAGTAGAGTAATAGAGCTTTCCCAATTTTGAATCTTTCTTTTCTGGCCTGCTCAGATCTTTTGACAATTGCATATCTGCCTGTGAGTGCCAGCGGGTGTCAAAATGAATAACCAAGGTAAAAACCTAATCCTGTGGGAAAGTGAAGAGATGTGATTTAATATTTTCTACATTCTTCTGAGAAGTCGAGCTATGTGTGCAGCATGGTGCTGTTTTCCCCCTTAGATATTCCTGGCTCAAAGAAGAGACTCTACCTTACGGGAATGCCTGGCGTTCTGCTGAGAGCCTGGGACATCTAGGGCTTTGCTGTCTCGTAAGGTGCATGATGTCTGGTCTGTGAAAGGAGGGACATTGTGAAGAACATGCCCTTCTGCATGGTTCACTACTGTGAACTGGGGGGAAGAACATGACAGGGAGCACTGATGCCCAAATGTTCCCAGCCTGCCCATTTCCTCAGATGGGAAAGTAGAGATGAGTGGTGTGGATGGTCCACTTAAAGCCCAGCTACACTTTTAGACTGGAACATACTGGCTTCTCCTGTAGTGGTAGATTTGCTGAATGCAACACACTCTGCATCTCACTGTGTTAGCACTTTTTCTTTCTTTTTTTTTTTTTTTTTGCCACTAGAGATTAAACTGACGACCTTGCGCTTGCCAAGCAGGCACTTATGCCCCTGAGCTATCTCCCCAGCCCTTTGTCAGCTCTTTCTCTGTAACAAATACCTAAGACAGTGAATTTATAAAGAGCAGAGGATTATTGGGGCTCATAGTTTTGGAGGTTCCCATTCATAATGGGTTGACCCCATGGTATTTGGGACTGTGATGGCAGAAGTATGTCAAGAGACATTGTTGCCTGCTTCAATCCAGGCCTCAAACATAGAAGAAAAAGAAAGAGGAAGGGGCTGGGGTTCTGCTGATCCCTCCAGGGTACCTTCTCAGTGACTTGAAAACTTTCTAGTAAGCCATGCTTCTTCGTTCTCTTAGACCACCTCCCAGTTATGCCCCACTGGCGGCCAGTCCTTTTTAACCACGTGGGCCTTCAGGGGACATTCAGGACCCAAACTATAGTACCTAGTGACAAAAGGCATTTGCTTAATCTAGTAGACAAAACAGAAATCTGAAGCTGAGTGGGCAGTGCAGCCACTCCTATGAAGAAGGTCTCATCCGCTGAGGAGCTTTTGTGTGAGAGCACCTGCCAGTCTTTGTCATGCCAAGCAGTGCCTAGGAAAACCGTGTTCCCAGCCTGAGATTAGTCACCTGGAGCTGGTCCACGAAGCCATCACCCTTGCCCAGAGAAAAGAAGAAAAGCTGACTTTGATACTGTGACAGCTTGAAGGTAACATCAGGGACAGGATTAGAGCGAGAATGAGAGCAGCTTTTTTGCCATTTATTTAAGCCTGGCAGGTTTCTCTTCTTCCCCTGTAATCATGAGATTCCGTGTTTGACACGGGCCCGTAGTCCCTTGCAGCGGCTGATTCCTCCCCGCGACCAGGCCAGCAGAGCTTGGCGGGCACTGATAGCTCAGGCCAAGTTTTTCCTGACAGCACTATCTGAAAGGACAAAGCACCAAGGCTTATAAGTAATAGAGTGTAAGTCGGCCAAGCCTGTCACCCCTTCTGCTGGCTGGCCCTGGGATTTCTTGTGGGAGTCACTGTGCCCCCAGGCCAAGCCTAAAGTTACTGCAGGAGAGGAGCTCATTTAGCAGTACAGATGGGGTTAAGACTGCAAGAAAAAGGGCTGCAAGAAAAAAGGCCTGAAGACCTTTCTGCTTCCTTGGGAATTCTGTCTAACAAAGAAAGGATTTGAGATGGTTACTCAATTTTACAATGTAGAGGAATCCATCAACCAAGAAGTGCTTGTTGCTTTTTTTTCATGAACTTTGGAGTTGTTAGGATTTTGTAGTTCTTGTCCTCTCAGGGTCAGAATCAGAGAGAGATTTTGTTGGAGCGATTGGCTGTGTCACATGGAAGATGTTACCTTCCAAGCTTGTGTAACGGGAACTGAGTCTGGGGCTCTTGAACCTGAGCAGGTGGTGTCACCCAGCACAGCCCGGTCAGCGGTGGCATCATGGAAGGCACTCATTCCCTTGATCGCACATGTTTACTGAGGCCCTTCTTTGTTCCAGCTCCATTCTATGCACTGGAGATGTGTAGGTGGATAAAGGTGGAGTGGAGAAAAAGATACATGGTATGCCAGGTGAGCACACAGCCTGAGCCATGTAGCACAGAGAGTGCCATCAGGGCTGTTGGAGATGGTGGTCCAGAGCGGGTGATATCTGAGCCGGTAGGCAGAGCTCCAGGAGGCAGTGGCATGCATACATGCACCGAGGCCAGAGCAAACGACCTAGTTCCCAGGCCACATCGCCACAGTGAAGGGGGCAAGGAGATGGGTTTAGATGGTGAGAGGTGTTGGCGCACACACAGCCAGGCTGGACAGGATGTGGAGCGTGGGTTTCATTCAGACTGTGATGGACATGTTTAGAGGATTTGGAGGAGGAGATGACCTTGTTTATGTTTTATAAGGATCATTTGAGTTGTGTGGAAAATAGGCTATCAGGGGACAAGAGTGGCAGCAGATAGGTCAGTTAGGAATGTGGGGTCGTTGTTAAGGTGTAACGTGATGGTGGCATGGAGAGGGGCGAGAGATGGTGAAGAGGAGTTGGAATGGACCTTGTCTCCCACTGTCTTTCCTATGGCTTGTTTCACCTGAGACACATAAATTGTCTTGTTTGTGCCCCAGATATTCTCTTCCTCTGTTTTATTTAATCCCTTATTTCCTGAAAATACATGCAAGTGCACAGGACACACATGCTCATGTGTACGCGTGCTCGTTCCTTCTTTGACCCTTTCCTCTGCTGTCTTGTAGACATCGTGGGGCCAGGCAGGGACTTGTCAGATTTATTGTTGTGTTCTAAGCGCCTAGAGTGCTGCTTTCTGGGTAGAAGACGCTTAGAATATTTATTGAATGAGTAAATGCAGTGGAAGGACAACTAATATCCTGAAATGTAATTTTTATTTGGAAACTTATACCACCATGACTGCCTGAGGTTTTAATTTCTGCACTTACCACGTCAAAAACATCAACTAGTGAAGTAAGGTCAATAAAAGAGAGGGAAGTGTCTAACACCTTAGAGTTTAAATAATAGAGAAAAGGTGGGAACAGGAGATTTGGGTGAGTTGTGGAGAGTACTGCCTGTGGTGAGGGAGATGTTGAGGAGCAGCTTCGAGCCCGTTCATCTGTTGCAGTGAAGTTTGTCACTTTCATTTACATCCAGTATCATCCCACTGTTAATTTGTGTTTTAGTAGGAAAAGACTTTCTGGGGACTAGTTAACCTCCTCCAGTGCTGTGCTCTCAAAATTCGCTTTCCTGAGCTGCAGCCAAAGCTGGATAGCTCTGTCATCAGAGGTGCACTTTCTTCCCCAAGAACATGGGCATGTGGCCATCAGAAGGATGGAAGATGCGACGCATGGGGGGCAGGGACTGCGGGGCCTCAGAAGGTGGGCAGCCGGTAGTCACAGCGTACCTTCTGCTCTCGTGGCCAGAGCATGTGCTTCAGGAGGCAGAGGAGCCTCTGCATAACCCTGGCCTCTCCACCGTGTGACCTTAGGCAAGTCTTGTAACTCCCCTGTGCCTCAGAGGCCTCATCTGTAGAGTGGAGGTAATAGCGCTCGTGCTTTGAGGTTGCTATGAGAACTGCATTAATACATGTAGAAAACTGTGGAACCTGTTTGGGATAGCAAGTCCTTCAAACACTAACTGTTATTACTAAGAGGACGACGATTTGTAGTCGTTAATCCTTGCCATCAATTGTAATGGGTAAGTTTTATTCTTTGGACTTGAGTAATTAGTGGGTGACATTTGAATTGACTGAAAGGAAGGGGAGGTGTTGTGACTCTTAAGAGCATATCACAGTACCGTTGTGCTGGTGCAGACTGCTCCCCCTCTGGGTAGCAGATGCGAGCGAAGCTCCAGTTTGGGTGGCTGGCTGGGTGAAGGGGTCTTGATGATCCCTTCAGATTTGAGGCTTCACTAGAATGACTCACAGAACTCAGGAAAGGACTGTAGATATGATTAATAGCATTTAACAGATATAGGCCAACATCAGCCAAATGAAACACACAGGACAAGGTCTGGGAGGGACTGGGATACAGAGTGCCTGTGCCCTGTCCTTGTGGAGTTAGGCCATGCCACCTTCAGGCACATCTGATACTCACCGAGTCCCAGCCTTGTATTGAGGTGTCACTACTGGGGGTGACTACAGAGCCATGGCCAGTACAGTTTCTGCGCTTCTCTCCTCCTACTGGCTGGTTTAGTCCTAACCCTCTGGTCATATTTGGTCTTTCTGGTGACCAGCCCCTAACTGAGACATCTTTATTTCTGAGAATGAACCAAGCACCTCATAAATAGCAGATGTTCCTTTTACTCAGGAAATCCCAACAATGCAGCATCTTTGTTCCCAGAGAAAAAAGCGAGCCAATAACTTTAATGAATGTCAGAAGTGTAATGCGCAAGGTAACAAGATATAAGATGGTGGCCTAAGAAGGGGGCCCAGCTCCTTTCTAGTCTTGGTGCTGTTGCTCAGGCAGGAGCATGTGATTAGCCTTGGTGGCTCTAGCTTTTCTTTCTTTAGAACAACTTTATTTAGTTGCATGGTAATTAAGCAGTCTTCAGGGATTTTATAGTGACCTTCTATTAAATAAGCCACAAAGGCAGAGTTTCTGAGCTTGAGACTCTAGAAAATGTGGTTTTGAAACTGTTCTTTGATGCTCTGTGAGTGTAGCGAGTTGCTAGCTGCCGGTAAGCTATCTTGAACTCCCAGAGCTACCTTTCCCAGTAATGCAGCCCAGATCTGCATGGCTCTGGGTTGCTACCCGTGGATGGCTTTCTGTACCTGATGACTTTGCTCACTGAAGACCTGAGATCAAGTGGTCTGCAAGCTTGTGTTAAAGTGTTTCCCATAGTCTCCCTGTTATCTTAGAGTGTTCACCTTGTTTCCATATGTTCTTTAATTTCTGTATAAATGTGGCTTTTCTAGTTTATCTCTTTAAATCTTTGATTTTCCTGTAGTACGCCAGACTGCTCACTTGTACCAATTTCACAGTACATCTTGGTCCCTGCTATTACAGATCGTTTCCAGAGGCATTTTCATCTTATCTTAGAAATTTATAGTCACTCTTTTCCATCCCATTGCTACTTCTAGGGCGTAGCATTGTGATGAGGTTCTGGCTGGGGCCCAAGAGGCTGAAGTGCCCTAACTAGATACAGAGCTCATAGGAGGTCCTTTGCTTCTGAGTTCGTGTGTGTGCGTGTGCGCGCGCATGTGCGCGCGTGTGTGTGTGTGTGTGTGCATGTGTGTGTGTGTATTATGAAAAACATTCACATTTCTGGGCAACTACCACTGCCATAGATCCCCACTTTTTTTTTTAATCTTCTCACTCTTAAATTCCATACTCAATCCAACAGTCCTCATCCTCCCTCCCCTCAGACCCAGCAACTGTCATTCTACTTTTTGGCTGTGTGAATTCAGCCACCAGAGTACCTCATATCATGGAGTCAGACAGTATTTGTCCTCCTGAGACTGCCTTCTTTCACCGGGCATATTGTCTTAAGTGTCTAACCATGTTGTAACATGTGCCAGAATTTCTATCCTTTTTAAGGGCTAAATAGCATACCTCTGTATAGATATGTTGCATTTTGTTGAGTTTTTTGTTTTTTATTTTTTTAATTTTTTTATGTTTTTATGTTTTTATTTTTTAATTTTTTTTATGTTTTTTTGCGGAACCAGGGATTGAAGTCAGGCCCTTGTGCTTGCCAGGGAAGCACTTATCTCACTGAGCCATCTCCCCAGCCCCAGAGTTTTTTGGTTTTTGAGATGAAGTCTCATTGTGGTGCTCAGGCGGATATCAGACTTATGGATTCAGTTATCTTACTGCCTCCAGAGGAGCTGGGACTACAGGGATGAACCAGTGTTTGGCTTGTGTTGCATTTTGGTTGTCCATTCGTTGTGGCTGTATTTAGGTTATTTTTGGCTGTGATGAGTGTGAACATTGGTGTTCAAGTATCTATTTAAGATTTTGGGGTATATACCCAGAAAAGGAACTGTTGGGTTCTAATCATATTTTTATGCAAATGATTGTCCTGACTAGGCATAGTTAACTTGCAGAATAGTACATAATAAACTCAGGATTCTTTCGGATAAGTGAACCAGTGGGAAGTTGGTAGTGGACCATCAGCATGGGCTCCTAGAGTGAGGAGGGTGAGGAGTGGATTCATCACTTTGGAGCCCCCTTCCCACCCCCAGTACTGCTGAACATGTACAAGGGTGATAAAAAGTACGGCCAGGGCTTGCATTTACAAAGATTTATGACAGTAAAGGACACATTGCCATTAATCTCCCTAAAAATATTTCTCCATAATTTGAACACATCCCCGTTGTTCTTGCTACTTTCTGAAACAGTGATTGAAGTTCTTTTTCTTTTCTGTCAGGTACCTCAATGTCTAAATTGATTGAAAATGTTTACTTTTCATGGTCATTTTGACTTTCAGGAAGAGCCAAAAGTTGCATGGTCCAAGAACCACTGAATAATGTGGATATGGATATACCATCGTGTTTGTATTTGACAGAGATTGTCATAAGTGGTTACTTAGACATGGATGATTATAAAGTATGGTGAATATTTAAATTAAAACATTTCCTAAAAGACACATTGCCATTAATCTTCCTCGAAATACTCACTTTGAACATGCTTATCCCATCATTCTCAGCAAAAAACATTACAATGTTTTTATTGTAATGTTTTATTTTTAAATTTAAATATTCAGTATATATTACAATAACTGCTTGTAAGTAAAGGTAAAGATGTGACTAGGTGTATTTCCTGTGAACCCTATGCTACTTGTTAATAGTATACTTTTCTTCATTTATCAAGATATACCTAGTTCATGGTATAGATTTAAGACAGTAGTTAAGGGCTGGCCAAATAGCTCAGTGGATTAAAGTGCCTGCAAGCAGGTACAGGGGCTGGGGGTTGTGCCAGCCCTGCTCCCGGGGCACACTGAGATCATAATTGAGACTGGGCATAGTGGCACTCACCTGTAATCCCAGCTCTTGGGAGACTGTAAACAGGTAGGTCACTATGAGTCTGATCTAGTAGTGAGACCCTGAACGCCCTGTAGACCCTTCCCTAAAATACCAAAAATAAAATAAAGTAAATTTAAAAAAAAATAACCAAAACCGAACACATAGTGGTAAGAGCCTAGACTCTGGAATCAGATGACTTGGATTCAAACCCTATTTCCTACATTGATTAGCTGAAAAAGCTACTTTACCGAGGGCCGCAGATTCCCCTTGAAGACTGTGGAGTTAGGTGCATAGCCTGCTTTGCTTGGCACATGGTGAGTGCACGCATAGTAAGACTTGTTGTCCTTATTATTAGTAAGTGGTTACATCTGATTTAGTGATTTAAAAATTTGGAATAATAGAACCTTTGTTTAGATATAGGCACTTTCATGACCTGGTAGTAGAGAGTAGAAAGTACAACCTTTCTGAAAGAAATACGAGAATGTTACTACTCTAAAAGCCTAGCGGCTATCTTATTTTATAAGGTTATTTTTTTTATTCTAAGGAAAAATGAAATTATAAATGGAGAAGTAAAAAACACTTTATTGTATTTTTAAATAGAAAGATTGGGAGAAAAATGCCTAATTTTGTGGAATTATTTATTAAACCATAATACATGAATGAAGAGTGCTATACAGCTTTTAAATTGAGGTCAAGATTCAACCCACCTATTCAGCTTCTAAGTATCTTCCTGAAAAAGTTAGATATTATATTACAGTAATATAGGCATACACATGTGTACCAGCGGCACATCCCATAATATGTTTTAACAGTGAATTCTTAGAACTGTTCTCTATATCCATCAATAGGTGATTGGATAAAGAAAATGCATTTATAAAGAATGGAAGACTATTCTGCTATAAAGAGGAATAAAGTTGAGTCAGTTGTAGGACAGGGATATATGTCAAGACTATAATGTTAACTGACATAAGTCAGGCACATAAACTTAAATATCCTTGGCTTCTCTTATATGAGAACCCCAAAATATAAATAAAGAGGCAAAAAAAGATCATTTCTAAAGTCAAAAGGAATATATAGATAGAATGTGAGTGAGTCATGGGAAAATGTTTAAAATGTGTTATTGAGGTACAAAGATGGCTATTAAAAACATAGTGCAATTTATTTTATTATTTATTTATTTATTTATTTATTTATTGCAGAACCAGGGATTGAATTCAGACCCTTGCGCTTGCCAGGGAAGCGCTTATTCTACTGAGCCATCTCCCCGGCCCTGTAATATTTTAATGAGATAGATGTATTGAAAATATACTATGTATATGGGATGTGTATATTTCATTTATATAGAGATATATTTCATCCCAAGATCTTGCCAGTGGTTTGTTTGTTTTAGAATAACAGATTTTAAAATTTCTTATGCTTTTACTGTTTTTACCAAATGTTTGGCATTGGGCAAGTGTTATGTTTGTGTCAGGGTGTGAAACACCACTTCCCTTAGAAGGTGCTGATTGGTTGTTGGAGGTCCCCGAGAACAGTTCCCTAGGGAGAGCAGAGGAGAGGCTGTCCTAGGACATCCCCAGTGCTCTGTGATTGGCTGACATCTCACACAGGCTCTGGCTTTGTTCCCGGGCTGTGGTGGACATGATCTGGAGCCCTGCTGCCCCGCCTTCTGCAGAGTCCCAGCCTGATGCGATGGAGCCCCTCCAAGTTTGGCATCAGGGGATCCAGGCCATTCTGGGATCCAGAGCAGATCCATCCATGCCTGAAATCTTTGTGGTTGCTTAGAGTTAGGGCCGAGGCCCTGTGGTGTTTGCTAGGCGAGTGTTTAATCTCTCGTGATGAAAGCTGGCTTCTGTTGGATCCCATTTTCGGATCTCACTTTCCCATCTCGTTAAATGTCCCCGGTGTGCCTAACTCAAGACATTTATGTCCTTGCAGTTTTGTGCACAAAATTTTAAAAGGGTAAAAATAAACTTGCTTGCTGTTCAGAACTGATCTCAAGCAATAGATCTTTCCCTGGCTGTGAGTGCCAGATGGTGCCATGCCTCCTGCCAGGCTAATGAGCAAGCCTTGGCCGAAATCCTTGAGTTGTTCTTGAACCATTCCATGTACCTTCAACACAAAACTCAGCTGTCCTGTGAGGAGGAGGATAGTGCCTGCCACACCAGAGGACCAAAGACAAAGGGAGGTTGCAAAGAGATTGCTGCTTCTCAGCAATGCTTAGCATTCCATGGCGTTCAGACCTGTTTTAGGATACAGGCTTCGCTGATCTAACAGAAACTCCAAACAGGAGGGGCTTAAATGAGGAAGAATTTCCTTCTGCGTTAGGCACTTCTGTTCAGGGGCTTAGGGGGCCAGCTTCCTTCTGTTGTTCTTCCATCTCTATTATTGGTCTCACTTTTCTGGCCCAAGAAAAGGGAGGGGAAAAGGTGGAAGGAAGGGCAAAAGGAGAGAATGACCCAGAAGTTACTGGTAGCTCTTCTTTTCATAGCTGACTGGACATAGTTTGGTCACCTTGCTACCTGGCTGTGGGAGGTGCTTACAGGATGTGCAGCCGGACATGCTGCTGAATTCCCGATTCCACAGGTGAAGGGGACCGCGGCTTTGGAGGAACCACAGCAGCCCAACACAGCTCTACTGGGGCCTTCCATCTGCAGTGGAGTGTCCTAGTAACTGCAAAGGACCTAGAAGCCCTGAGAGGCCAAGAAAGGTAGGAATGGCCCACATTTTTTAGGTTCGTTATCCCGAAGGAAGAAGCAGATCTTCTAAGCTCAGTTTGCTTCTCTTGACTCTTGAGTCTGTCTGCCAATCTCTCGCTGCCTTCTGTGGATTCTGTCATCACTGGCATTTACAACATGTGGCATGTGCACGTTGGCTCTGAGGCTCTGCCCAGTGCTGCACGTGGCCAGCATTCCGACCCAATGTTCTTCAGAGCTACCAGGCAACTGACTGCAGTGTCCAGGGGGTTAGCTGGATGACACCTTTGGCTCTTGAGCCCAGCATGGTATGAGACTTGAGCATCTCAGACCATCTGGACTCTATCTGAGGTGGCAGAATTAATAAAATTCCTGGAGCTTTTTAGTATAAATCACATTTATCAAGTGGAGGTACCATGGTAAAGGTGAGCACACTCCACCCAGCCTCACCCTGTTCCTTAGCACAGCTGCTCCAAGCCCCACCTACTGGTCAGAAGATGCTGGTTAAATTTGCCAGTTTCTGGGATCTACCACAGCAGGAGAACTAACTAAAGCGGGTTCTTAGAGCGGGACCAGCAATAGGCTACCACTTGGGCTAACTGATGGGCCAGGTTTGGGAGCCACTGCTTCACAGTCTTCTTACTACTTAAAACTATTGGTAACTGGATCATAATTTCTCTTTTGTGGAGGAGTTTATATTACAGGCTAAATTGTAAATGTTAGCTACTGGACTGTTTTTTGACACTCAGCAAGTATAAAAGAGACAAAATTTATTTTCTAGATTAATAGCATTTGTGTGCGGCTCTGTAGTTTTCTTGAAATGTTTTCTTGTGGCATATTAAGTTGTCTTTAAACATTTTGGTTAACAGAAGGTAAAAATGAGCACACCAGGCAATGTTGCATGTGTACCACTTCAGAGAAATTAAATACTTCCATGTCTTCTGAAATTGATGATTTAAAAGTAAACATAAAACTCCATTCTGGAGTTCTTATGCTATTATTTCTTAGGGAGATCTTTTCTGCATAATTTGAGTAAGTTCTTAGAGTACTGTCTTTCCTCTGCTCCCCTCCCCTCCGCATTCCTTCTCCCCTCCCCATTCCTTCTCCCCTCCATGTTTGCCTTCCCAATCTTTGCCTTCCTCCTTCTGTGTCCTGTTGAAGGCCAGTGTGTTTGCTGTTTGCTAACACAACTCAGAAGCATGCATTGCTCAGGAAACAGTCTCCCAGGTTGGGGCTGGAGCCTTGATGGAAGGCTGGACCAAGTGGTTAAAGCTTTGGGTGCTTTTGTTGACTGAATGCTACTGTCCCTTTTATGTCACCCTTGGACTGTTGGTGAGTTCTCTGATAAAGGCTGGCATTTTAGGGCTGGCTGTAGCTGAATTTTTGCTCTTTTGCAATGTTTTTCCTGTTTTTGCTCTTTTGCTTTGTTTTTCCTGTTTCCTAAAAAAAAAAAGGGGGGGGGGCCTGTGCCTCATTCAGCCATTGGCTCTGGGGGCGAAACATTAAATTTGTGTTAAGAGAGACAGTGCTTTCCCTGCCCACTTGTCCTATAGGGTGGTTTACCTGCTCTCTTAAGTGAACATTAGGTGATTTTTTTTTTCTCCAGTTATATCTACATGTTTCTGCAAAAGCTCATGTACTCATAGACAGGCCTTTGAGCAGTGACTGGATCATGGGTATGTGATGCTGGATTGGTTCACTGATTGGTTTAGCATAATCCTGGTTATGGGTGATGGCGGTACTGAAAGACCAGCATGCACTGGGTGTGGGTGGCACCAACCAATAGGCTTACAAGCCTAGGTGCAATAAAAAGGGAAACAAGGAAGCCATGCTCCTGCTTGCCCTGCCATGGGCTGTTTCTCTTCTGCCGTGCTCCTCGGCATGCCATCTAGCCTTGGAATCAGCTGGTTGGACTGAGCCCTCTACTAATTGTGAGCTAAACTAAGCTTTGCCTCCTATAGCTTGTGAGGTTCGGGTATTTTGTCTCAACAATGAGAAAAGTAACCAAACCATATTCATTTTATGGTTTTGTTCCTGTAGTTGTTTGTGATCTTCTCCGGGATTTCCTAGAATCCTTTGCTTGGCAAATACCTCTGCCAAGTGGCTAGTAAGCATTACTGCTTGTTCGTTGTATGGAGTTTGAGGGAAGCAGGTTCCCAACTGATGATCTGTAGATGGAAGTGGTGCAGATGGCAGAAATGAATGCACTCTGCCCGCAGGGGCTTCAGGGATCCTGCAGAGTTACAGCTATGAGTAATGAGAGTCTTCAAAGCATTAATTAGTGGCTTGTTTGGGGACTACCTAATACTTATGTTCTCCCTCAGGTCAGTTTCTTGGAAATTAAGAATTATTTAATACTTTGCACTTAGCAAGTGTTCTATTTGGGCAGTGATGCCTGTGTTGGCCAACACTCTCTGTCCCTTCATAAAGGCTGAAAATCTCTGAGGAAGTCATTCAGAAATGCGTGGTGGACTGGCCTTGGGCACCGTAATTACCTACTTGAAGGGCTAAACAGATTTTCTGCCAAGAGAACATAGCCTTTAGGCCAGGGACTTGTGACAGGAGTGTCTTGTGATCCCTGGTATCCTCCTTCCTTCCTGGGTTCTACTAGACATTTTTGCTGTCTCTCCTGTGTTCACAGGGGCACAGCTGTTTTGTGGGATAATGGTAGCTGCTGCCAGTGACTGTCATGGTGGTCTGTCTTCACTTTTTTAGTGATTAGCCACTCTTTGTCCTTTTTAACCCTTGAGTACAATTGGGTAAGCCTGATTTGGTGCAGAGTGACTGTAAGCCTTCTGATCCAAACTGTCTCAGCACTAGCCTCCCTGCCCTGCGTCACTGGGGAGTCACTGAGCACTTACTGTACAAGAGCCATGCCGAGATCACCAAGGAGCTGATGTGAATAAAGCCGACAAGTTCTCTGGCCTCCTGGAGTTCCCATTGTGAGGTAAACAAAGGAAGCAGGATGGTCTTAGATAGTTAATGTATTGTGATCATGAAGGAAAGAAGGACCTTGTGCTTCAATCCCTCACATTTGGGTTGTGTGCAGTGGGAAGGTGTAAGCAGTGGAAAAGGCTCACCAGCCTGGGGAGGGGTGTGTGTCATGAGGCTGGAGTGAGATTGATGCCTTGGGGAGAAGTGGGGGTAGAATGCGATGAGCTTGGTGGAAAAGCAGGTCAGGTAGTGAGAGGCTGTATTTGACCAGGGTGAGGATTTTGAGTGTGTGCTGGGAAGTTATTGGAATTAAGAATAAAGCCCATCAAGGCTGTGTAAATGGCCTGGGCCCCCATAGGCTTCTCTGGTCTGGTTGAAACAAATTGGCCTGTGAACCCCTAGGTATAATCATGTATTAAACAGTGAAGTGAAAGTGGGTCCCTGGGTTAGTGGGAGCATGAAGAAGTGTCGTTTGGGAGCCCAAAGTGGGGCTGCCTGCTCTCACTGAGCTGGCGAGGCTGGAGCGTGGGTATTAAAATCCTCTATGCTTTAGCTTTAATAGGCAAATTAATTTGTCTTTCCCTTTCACTTCAAAACCCTCTATTTAACTATATTTTACATGAGGGAACCAGTTGATGGTAGAAGAGGCAGGATGGTGTAGAAGGGCAGAGAGTGGAGCAGTCGGTTGCTTCAGGAGGCTCTTCGGAAAAGAAGTTGGCAACCTTTGATGGCATTGGGTCACCTGGTGACAGCTCCAGACGGGAGGAAACAGTTTATGTGATTTGTCTTCAGAGCCTTTTCTCCTGTCACCTTCAAGTGACCTGTACTTGTCCGGACCCCCAGGTGGGTGGCACTGTGAAGGGATGTAGCAGCTGCACAATGCTAATGAGAAAGCAGAATGGTTGTCTGAGGTGGCCTTGGTGGCTGCCAGGTGCCAGCATTTTTAATCTGTCCTGATGTGCCTCCTAGAAGGCCCCTTGCCCCATGCCAAGTGCTGCCTTTTTTTTTTTTTTTTTTTTTTTTTTTTGCCTGTAAATGAGAGCAGTGATTACCCATCCCTCCCCAGGCTGCTGCTGATAGGCCCTCAAGTCTGAAAAGGTGTGCGCTCTGACGTGGTTTGCTATCTGTAATAGATATTGTCAGCACTTAGAATGGTCACTAAAGCCCTTTCCCCTCTGTGATTATTGGTTTAATGGTTGGTTGATACTAATGAATACATAAGATGCTAGTTTTATGGCATTGTTTTTATTATTGAGTACCCTTGAAAGCCATTCAGCCCAAGAGTGTGGGCTTAGCAGTAGCTTACATCTGTCTCTGAGTTCCTTCCTTTGCCGCTCCTCTCTCTGCCTCCTGCCCCAGTAGTCAGTGTCCAGAAACGTGTGCGCAGCTTTTGCATGTTGCTGGCTGCTATGTTTGTGTTCAAATATATGTGTTGAGAACTCTTAGTGATGATATTAAATAAAAGATTGGGGGCTTTGGGGAGATGATTATGTCATGAGGGTGGAAGCCTCATGAATGGGATTAGCGCCCTTGTGAAAGAGTCTCAGAGAGAGCTTGTTCATCCCCTTCCCCATGGGAAGCCACAGCTAGAAAATGCCATTTATGAAGCTAAGAGCAACCCATCCCAGACAGCAGTTTGCTAGGGCCTTGATCTGGTATATTCCACAACTGTGGGCAAAAACTCTTCTACGTATAAATTAGCCAGTCTAAGGTATTTGTGTATAGGAACCCAAAAAGACTGCAACACTGGTGCAGAACTCAGTAGCCATGATGCTTTAGGAGTCAGGCTCTAGTTGCCAGTCTCTGTAGCTCTTTGATCTTTAGTCTCTGTGTGTGTGTGTGTGTGTGTGTGTGTGTGTGCATGCATGCACGCACGTGTGCATGCACGCACGCGTGCCCGTGCACATGTGCGTGCATATTCTGTATAGTAGGAATGTCTGTAGAAAGTTCTCCTTTGAAATGAGCAGTATATCAGCAGCACATTGTAGGTAGGCACTTTTAAAGTCTTTCTAAATCCTCTGAGGTCCACTGTCTCCTCCTGTAGCAGTTATTTTGTAATGGTCTCTTTACCATTCTGAATCTACATCACAGATTGAGGGAAAATACTTTTCTAATGTAAAAAGAAATAAAAGTAATTCCTAATCTAATAGGTATTTCCCAAGATACTGTGAAGGAAAAATTAGGAAGTCATATGGTAAGATTACCTATAAATGTAACAACTTCAAGTAGGGCTGATTTGGTAACTCAGATTTCCAGGGCCTTTATTGCTGATGATAGCTTTTCTTTTCTTTCTTTCTTTCTTTTTTTCTTTTCTTTGTGCTAGAGTTCAAAAACAACTATGTTTTTAGTTCACCGTGTTAGCTTTCTGTTGCTGGGACGAAATCCCTGGCACGATCTGCACAAGAACAGTTTTATTTTGGCTCATGGTTTCTGAAGCCTCAGCTTGTGGCCTGCTGGCTCTGAGGCAGAAACATCATGGCCAAAGGCGTCCAAGACACTGCCTACCTCACGGCAGCCGGCAGCCAGGGGATGACAGGAGAGCCAGAGAGAAGGAACTGGAGACAGGCACATGCTTTCGAGGTACCCCCTTCCTGGGTTTCTCCACTCTGACACAGCCTCCTCTGAACCCATTTAGCCATCAGCAAATTAACCTGTTGGTGAGATTTGTGTCCCCATGGGCTCACCACCTTCCAAAAGCCCCCTCCCTGCACACGAGCCTTTAGGGGAACACTTTTGTTACAAATACTCACTATACATGACAGTTGCATTGTGGAAATTTTGAAAATATACTAAAACTGTGCAAAAAAAAAAATAGTGGGGAGGTATCCTCATCAGTCTCTACAGCAGGTCAAAATCCATCCACTGGAGTGCTTGTTTTGAAGTCAGATTGCTGGGTTCTGGCCCTGGAGATTAATGCTCATTATTAATGAGTGTCTCAGGTCATCCCAACATACTGAGGAATGCTCTTTGAGATTCTCAGTGTTTATTCTCCCAGAATACTGACAATAGAAAGTGCCCAGAGTTTGCTTTTTATAATGTGTAAGAGCAGTTGGTTTTCTAGCTAGGCTAAAGAGCTATTCTTGCAGGAAGAATAATCAGATTTCATTGAGTCCTATAAGGTACATTGTTAGCACTAGTGACCTTTTTATTTTTCCCTTGATTCAGCCCAGGCCTTGTACATGCAAGGCAAGTGCTAAGGCAGAGTTGCACTTGCAGCAGCCTTCTGATTTTTGCATTAAAAAATGTGTTTTCATAAGGCCCAGGAGATAGGGCTTCTGAAGCTCTAGAGGACCCTCAGGATTTCAGAGGTGCTGTAAGGGCTGGAGAGGTGGCAGTCTAGTGAAGAGCAGGGCAGATCAGTTGTCTAGTTCTTGAATTGGTAGCCATGGGCAAGTCTCTCTGCCTCTTCAGAGCTGCGTTTTGACTCTCGACTAACACTGGGCTTAATAGACTCCTTTATTCCATTAAAGAATGTCAAAAATTTTATTGAACAGCTGTGCCTAAGATGGATTATGTTCGTTTTTTCCCCTTCTGATTTTTTTTTTT
>NW_004524590.1:20306872-20370135 GCF_000260255.1 Octodon degus
CCTCTGAAGAATGCAGCAGTGTTGCTTTGCAGGTATGTCCTGCAGATTTTATTTGATGGGGGAAAACCTCTTTATTCTCTTTAATACCTGGCACAAATTGGACTTCACTGTGCATGACTGAAGAGGAAGCATTGTATTTAGTAATGAGTGAGCCTTGGTTATAGACATTTATAAAAGGATCACACTTGTACTTTTCCTGAATAACTTTTTCCTCGTGTGATTTGCATGGAGATTCTTTCCCTCCCAAGCGTCGCTCTCATTCATGCCAGCGCTCATTCACACACATCCGTGTGATTCCCACCATCTGTTGGTTTGACAGCCCTCCCACCCTTTGGGAGGATGGTGCATAGTCACGTACTCATCTTTTAAACGAGAATGAATGAAGACATGTTGAGGCCTTACTGTTGTCAGGAGGATCTGTTCTTGTCACTGCTGGAAATTCTCATTTCTGCCTGTGAGCCCTTGTTCTGTCCTGTGACTCTTGCTTCCTGGGCCAGTGAGCTGATATTTTAGAAATCTGGATTGTGACCTTCATGAGAAATCCTGATGGTTAGCAAGTGGCAGGATACCCTGGGATGAAGGGAAGCCTTGCAAGCCCGAGTTACAGACGTGAAACAATTTATGAGGTAAGGGAGCTGGCCAATTCGGGCCAGGCATTCAGCACTTGAGAAGAGAAATGAAGCCAGGAGGGAATGAAGATTAAGGACAAGACCCTAGCAATGATAGCTTATGTGTGATTTATTTTCCCTCTTTAGTACACTATATATTTGAAATACATAATAATTACATTTAGGGCTAGAGAGATAGCTCAGCAGTCTAAGCCTGGCAAGCACAAGGACCTGGGTTCAATCACACTGGTCCTTTGCCGATCTGGCCACTGAAACTGGGCATGGTAGATCATGCCTATAATCCCAGCACTGGGGAGGATGAGACAGGAGGATCCCTATAAGTCCAAGCTGCATAGTGAGACCCTGTATCACATAAATTTAAAAAATAATAATAATAATAATTATATTTATTTTGGGAAATTGGTACATATATCATCTTAATCACTATTGATCCTCTTCCCTCCCTCTTCTGGCCCCTCACCCTTTCTCCAAATCCTCTTCCCCATCTCCGGAAGTCTACCTTCCTGTTTCCTACTGTCTCTCATTGGTTGCCTGGCCAAGGGAGTGGCACTGTCCTTTGCTGAGCCCCTGAGTGTGCCTCTGTGACATCAGTGGGTCTGTTTCAGGCCATAAATTAGGGACACATACTGCACATTCCGGAGCAGCTAATGAGCATTGGGCATTTGGGTTTGGGGCTCAGTGAGTGGAGTTTCCAGGCTAGATGCATGCGTCCAAGATCCTTGGCTTATAGGTGATTGTTGAAGTCCTAGGGCGGGTGTGCTTGCTATATGGGAGAGCACAGAGTACAGACAGACAGGGTTCCAGGACGGAGCCTGCGCCCCAGGTATCTCAGTGTGACCACTTGTGAAAGAGACCATCCCTAACTGTGTGTGGTCCTTCAGCTCTCCCACCGCCTTCTGTTTATTCTTGGTATTATTGGCTTTGTGAGCAGAGCTCTCTGACCTTTGAAGATGGAGTACATTCTTATTAAGAGAACTCCTCTGCAATGATGAGTTCTTTTTTTCCCCTCCCCTTGTATTTGCTTTATGAATCACCAGTCAGTTTGTTTAAAGACTTCGTGAGAGGTAAAGAGGAAAGTGAATAAACTGATTTCTGAAAGTTCAGTGAATGCTCCCTGCTGGCTCTTAGCGTTCCGGCACGTCAGGCATACTCATGGAAAGAGAGGTGCCCTAGATACAGAGGGTCCCCGAGATGCTGATGCGAATACTAGCATTCCAGATAGCTAAGTTAGAAAACTTAGCTGATGGGCAGTTAGAAAGGGACCGCGCCAAGACAGTGAGAGCAGAGATGAGGCCAAGGGCTGAACTAATAGAAACCGGGCAAGCCTCCCCAGAGATGAACAGCCGTTCCCAGCTGTGGTGGGAGCACCATGTGTTCCAGCAAGCCTGAACAATATAACACACACCGAACGGTGTAGCAATCACGTAGCTGGATGACTGGTACCCTCTGACTCTCCATGCCGGACCCTGCAGAAATGCCTTTGTTCTTCCCTTGCTATGTACCCTTACTTTTTATCTTCTTTTTCTGTTAGGAAGTTTTCAGTTAATTGACTGTACTTGTACTCCTACAAGTTGATTGTAGTTTGATCCAAGTTGATCTTCAATGTGATTTTACCCTATAAAGCCCCCTAAACAAAGAGCCTCAGTATCAACACACTTGCAGGGACATTTCACCTCTCCCAGCTTTCTCTTAAGAAAACTTTCCTACTCTTCCCCTCTTTGGTCCTCCACTCCATTGTTAAGTGTCAGGAGATAAGAACTCCACACATCTGTAGGTTGGGTGTTACTTCCCTGTAACAGTAACAAATGATCACACCTAGTGGTTTAACATGTGCATGTATTTTCTTACAGTCCTGGAGGCCAGGAATATGAGATCAGTGGCCCTACAGATGGTTTAGTAATGTCCTGCAAAGATATCGTTCTCTAACTTACAGAACCCGTGCAGAGTTACCTTATGGGCCTCTGCAGATGTGACTAGGTGAAACACCTTAAAATGGGGAGAGTGTCTTTGATTATCAAGGTGGGCCCCCTGTGCTGTCCCTAACAGAGGGGCAGAAGAATATTAGTATAAAGGAAGGTAAGCAACCCGTTGTGGTGGTACATGCTGGTAATTATGTGGTGGTACAGCTATGTGGGAGGCTCAGGGTAGAGAGATTGCAAGCTCCAGACCAGCCTGGACAATATAGTGAGATCCTGTCTCAAGATAAAAAGGAGTAGGGGTGCAGTGCAATGCTCTCTGGGTTCAAACCTCAGTCCCATCCCCACCACCCCAGCCAGGTGACCCCAAATACAGGAATTAGATTGATGTGACTCCAGACTGGACCAGGCAGTCACCAGCAGCTGCTTGTGGCCAGGAACAGGTCATCCTTTTGAACCTGTAGAGAAAGCATGGCCCTGCGGACAGCTTGATTTCTGCCCAGGGGTACTGATTTCAACTTGTGGACTTTGGAACTGCGTGAGAGTACATTTCTTTTGTTTTAGGCAACTAAATAGCAAGTATTAGACAGCCAATCCAGAGTGTCATGAGGCCTGTCCAGTGTCAGTAGGGCTGTGTGCCTTCCTGGAGGCCATGGGGAAGAATCCGTGTGCTTGGCCCTTGAGCTTTTGGAAGCTGCCCGCATCTCCAACATGTGGCATCTTCAGTCTGCATGTCAGTCTTACCTAAGGCTTTCTAGGCATTGACTTCTGAATCCTTCACATATATGATAGGCCTTGAGATTGTACGAGACCCACTGGGATAATCCAGGGTGATTATTTTATGTAAACTACAGCTGATTAGCTATCTTAACTCCACCTGCAACTTCAATTCCCCTTTGCCTTATCAGTAACAGTAATGTTCATATTCAGGGGCAGTTTTATAAAGGAGTCAGTTTTGCCTGCCATGAAAGGCAGTTATTTAAGAGTAATGGAAGATAGGTGTTTATCTTTGGACAATGTAAATTGTCTGTTCATGCTTCCTTTCTTCCATCAGTGACCTGAGCCAACCAGACTGACGGTAATGCTTAAGGCTCCCGATTGGGCTTTCTCAAGACATGTAGCCAACCACACGATGACATCAGAAGGCTGAAAACGTGTGGTTGCGTACTGGAGATGCTGATCATTGGCTCCTGCTAGGAGCAGAGAGATTTTTAAGGGCCTCACATGCACCTGGCCTTGCAGAGCCCTCTCTCTGGGAGGCTCATGCAGTTTATGACATCAAACTGCAGGCTGCAGCGATGTTTAATGTTTGTGCTTGGTGCCAGGTTGCAGTCTTTTGCCTCCCCCTGAGCCCACCTCAGGAGGCTGGTGCCTATAGGCTTGGCCAAATGACTTTCCACGGCTCAGAAAGGTTTTAAAGGTAGGGATTAGCTTCAGTCCTGCTGCTTCACTGGTTGGTGTGTCACAGTTCAATAAAGGTCCATGGGTCTCAGCTGGCCTGTGGTTACATCTTATTTGAAGCAAAAACACTTTAGAGTTCTATATCTAAAAGATTTCATGTTTGTTGCACTGTCCTCACCCTGTCAGCTTTGTCACTGCTATTCTAGTAATTCCTGCCCAGGCAAGATAGGTGAAGGGTCCTCAAGGACACAGCAAGACAGCACTTTGTACCAGAGCTCTCTGAGCCTTGGCAGAATCCTTTTCCTCTAAACCCTTATTTTTTTAACTTTCAGGCACAATTGCTGAGGAATTCCTGTACCAGTTGCTTTGTATACTTGCCTTTATCTTTATTCTGCATTAACTCATTTTAATTTGGCCTCATTGTAATTGACATGTACCAACTTATGCATTTGATGTGCAGCATATTAAGACACCCTTAGTGATTAGAAAAAAAAAGAGTTTATATATTGTGCATTCTGCCCTCAGAAGCCAACTAAATTAGATTGTGCCGGCTGTGTAGGGGACTTGGTGCCCACGGGAAGGGGAGGTTTCGGTCATCAGCCAGGCATCTGCTCGCTTTAGCAGGTAAGAAGTGTCTGGTTAGCTATTGAGGAACATTTTATGGAGTGTGCTTGAAAATCAAGGATTGGATGTGCCTTTATCCCCAGCCTGTGAAAGGGAGTAAGCACTGTTTTCTTTAGTATTTGTGGGCTGGGGATATGGCTTGGTGGTAGGCACTTGCCCAGCAAGTATGAAGTCTCCTAGCTGCTGTGCCCAGCAGCCTTTGAAAAAGAAAAGGGCCTAGGATTTGATACAAATAACACAGACATATAAACCAAATGCTTTAGTTCTGTCTGTGTCTCTGTCAATCTGTCTGTCTCTGTCTATCTCTGTCTATCTCTGTCCCTCCCTCCCCCCCTCCCTCCCGTCCTCTTCCCCCCTCCTTTCCCTCCTTCCCTCCTGACCCATCCTAGAGACTAAAGCCAGGTCCTCACAGATGCCGGCAAAACATCTGTGCTACTGTGCTGCATCCCTTGCCCTCAAACCTTAGTCCCTTTTTCAACAAAGAAAAGCTAGGAGGAGCTTGTATTGCATCCCTCGATCTATGTGAAATGTGTAAGGACTTGGCTTGTTTAAGGCAAGTCATGAAACTGTATCTGAGGAAATGAAAAATCGAATGAACATAATTCCTTTTGCTGTGTATCTTTCTCTTTCCTTGGGTGGAATTCAAAAAAGAATGTGTAAGCTGGAGATGTAGTTCAGTGGTAGCACATGCATGAAGTACTAGGTTTAATCACAAGCATGGCTAAAAATAAAAAGCCCAAATTCTTTGCTTTTAGTAAAACCATATCTTACTGTTAGACCCTGAAGAAAAAACAATTTTTTTGAGACAGGGTCTCACTATGTAGTTTGGGCTGGTCTTAGCCTCACAATTGTAGCCCAGGCTGGCCTCAAATTTGAAGAAACCCTCCTGAAAGCGTGGGTAACAGAGGTGTGCCCCTGGGTCCAGCCCCTGGGGAAAAACTTTTAGAGTTGTGACAAAGAAGTTAGGGAAAGGCCTCACTCACTGGTGTGCTCAGCATGAGGTTTTTCAGGGTCACTTGGGGGTCTCTGTTCCTTGAGTATGGAGAAAGCTATGCCCATGGAAAGACCCAGACCTGGCCCCCTCCAGAGTCACCAGCAGCTAGTTGTCTTCCCTCTTCTTCCTGTTTTGGTGTGGTTTTGGAGAGGTGGAGGCAGAGGAGTTGTGCATGGGATTGGCTTATTTGTAGAACAGCGTAACATCCCTTAAGGAAATGAACTCGATTTTAGAGGTAGAGCCTGTGTTAAAGGTCTCTGGAAATTTGAAGCAAGGATCTTCTTTTTCTTGGGAATTCCTGTGGAAGACTTGCATTTTCCTCATTGCCTTCCACCTCTCTACATATCCGTCTTTATTACTCAATTCCAATGGCTCACATGATTATCTTCAAGGAGAAGGAACATGTCAGTCAGACTCTGAGACCCGAAGGTCTCCTGAGTGATAGTGGGAACTGGAAAAGCTGGGGTGCGGAGCTCCACTCGGCAGGACAGACAATGCTGACTTGTTGAAGGCTGTGCGTTATGCAAAATGTTTGTCTCATCTTGTCCTTGACATTGAGATTCTGTTTTCATCTTGGGAAGGGCCCTGTCTGGACAGGCCTTTTGGATGATGTTTGCATTTTGTGTTTGCAAAGTCTGTGCTGCTGACGTGGGTAAAAACATCACTTTGCATATGCCCTCACCTTGTTTCTCTAGAGCAAAGAAGGTTGGTTAGATGACAGGTGGTAACAAATGAGATGGTTAGGCGGAATCTGCAGGTTGATAAATAGTTGTCCCAGGTGGTGGAGTGGCAGTTTGTCTCTTCAGACGGTGGGCTGGCTTTGCAACATAGCAGACACAACCGAGTGAATTGCCTTCCTCCCCCGCTTTAAATCTTGCCTTCTAAAATGATGAGGGGCTGTAACAGGTGTTCTCTCAGGTCTGATGATTTGCTAGAATGGCTCAAAGAAACTCAGGGAAACATTTACTTCTGTTTACCAGTTCATTGTGAAAGATATGACAAAGGATACAACTGTGTAGTCCAAGGAAGAGGTGCAAGCGATGAGGTCGGGAAGAATTCCAAGGGCAGGATCTGCTGTCTGTGGAGCTGGGCAAGCACACAGCCGTGCTCCTCCACTTGAAAGATCCCTGCACTCTGTTGTGCATGGCTTATAGGACAGCTTCATTCCACATTATGGATTCATTTGGTCTGGTCCTTTATAAATGAGCTCAAATAATGTGTACTGACTATTGTGTGTTTGACTTCTTTTGCTCCATGTTGTGAAATTCATCCGGATTATTGTGTATAGTTGAAGATCACTCACTTCCGTTGTATGCATATATCACAATTTAGTCAGCCACTTGCCCGTAGATGGACACTTGTGCACTTCCTGGCTATAATGAGTAGTGCTTCTGGAAATGTCTTAGGTCAGTGATGGGAAATTTTTTAGAGCCTTCAATGATACAAACAGCCCCCTGCAGCATGCATCACTGACCTAGGTTATGGTAAGCACACATCTACAGTAAAGTTGAGTGGTGAACATAGGTTGGTGAACGTAGGTCTAGTTAAACACTTAGAAATAGAATTTTGGAAGCATAAAAGGCACAAATGTTCATTTTATGACTACCAGTTTGTACTACCAGTTTGCCTACATGGTTGTACCAATTTATACTTTCACCAGCAGTGTACATTTCCCTGCTATACTTTGTACTTGTCTTTCTACATTAGGCGTTACGACTGTTACATAATGGTGTTGTGTTGTGTTTTTAGTGTACCCACTATGTTTGCTTCTGAAAGACTTTGCTTTGTGCTGATTATAGATTTTATGCTGTGGGTTTTAGATGGTGACAGTAGAAAGGTATTATTTCAAGATTTCAAGAAGGTTGGGGTGTTCCATATTCTTCTCGATTACTCTGCCTGCAAGGGAGAAGTTGGAGTTGGTGTCTTGTACTGAGCCATATTCTGTTCTCACCATGTGTTTTGGTTTTTTATAATGACATTAGCAGAAATAAGGAAAAAGGTCCAAATCAGGGCAGCTTAATTTAAACTAGCTAAATTCGTAACTATTAAAGCCGGACATTAATTGTTTTGCCTGGGGCAGCATACAGGTGAAAGATGGATATGTCTGGGGCTTGTTCTCATTGTGGTTCTGGGAAACTTGAACTTGCCATTCTTCTAGACTTGATTTTCAGGTTCTGAGTGGGAAATTCCCATTCTGCAGTGTAGCATACTTCCAAGATACTGGGATTGTAGATAAAGAAGGAACTGAGGTTGCTATAACTACTTGACGACCAAAAGCACATCAAGGTGCTTCTTCCTCCACGTGGAGCCTAGGTCTTTGTGTTCCTCAAGATAGTTGATGATCTAAACAATTTTATGTGAAAATCCTGAAGGAAAACTATAATTTGACTAGGAAATAAATAGGGCTGGTAGAGAAAGCATGTTAAAGAGATCCAGGTCTCCTCATATAAGCAGGAAACATGACTCATCCTCTCTCCATAAGACAGTTCATGCCAGACATAGGAAGGTGATTAATAAAGATGAATTTAGCATCATTTCTTATGCTACTGTTTTTGCCATTGCTACTGTGCATCTGGGGGTGATCCTCTGGGTTCTTGGGTGCTGGGGGACATGGGTGTGGGTGAGGGAGAGCTCTCCATGGGGAAAATGTGCACCCTGCTGCTCTTACCCAGCTCCCCGAGAGCTGTATAGTGTGGAGCCTGCCCTGTGTGTGACAGGAGACTTGCTTACCATGGGGATTTTGGGGGCAGAAAGTAATACTATCATATTCTCAGCAGCAGCCAGCTTCAGCAGGACAACGCCATGCTGTTTCCTAGGACCCCAGGGCTTGTTTCTCATTAGCTACCTCTGTAGTCCTATATGGAGTTTGTTGGTATTCTTTCTAGGAAGAGCAAAGTCCCAGGAGGTTAATAATACCCTCAGGGGTCTCAGTTAATCATGACATAGTGCATGGTGTTAGGTGGTGGAATTTAGTTGAATATTCATTCATGTGTTTTTGGGGGATGACTTTCAGACCTTTTTGCTATTGTTATTACAGATGTGACAACTATTGGGCAGAAGGGGATGAGTGGGAACTGGAAGAGTGTGCATGTGTGTAGCAAACATGTTTTTATAGCTGAAAGGGAGACAATCTTTTTTGAGCACTTAAGAGTATCTGAGATGTGCCAAGCCCATGCACGGTCATGTTGTGTAAGGAGGTAGGTGCCTCAAGGCGAGAAGCGGCAGACGCTGCCGCAGCCACCTATGAAGTAGTTACCCCACTGATACTGGCTCATTAAAATCCTTCATTAAGAAATCAGTTTGAGTTTGGGTCTCCCTAACACACTGAGGCTATAATCAAGGTTAATTAGCTGGGTGTTTTCATTTCAGAAGTGAAGCCGCAGTACCCTTCCCCCCACCACTTCTGACTTTGATAGAATCAAGCTGGGTTGTCTTTCTGCTAAGGAAAGAATGCCTTTTATGACAGCCACACTGAGTTCTGTGAGAGCAAAGAACTTGTGCTTTGTATCCTGAATGTTACATACTACCCTTTTTGTGTGTATGTGGGTCTTTCCTAGAGTTGAACCTGAGGCCTTTGCACTGTGGTACATCCCCAGCCCCCCGGGGGCAGAGTCTTTGTAAGTCACTAAACTAACATGGAAGGGAAAATAGGGAGAGTTGACAGGAGAAAACGGATTGCAACATTTAGACTTTTTTAAAATCTTCTATCCTTTTCCCCAAAGGATTTGATATCACTACCAGTTTTTTTTTTTTTTTTTCCCTTTTTTTTGGTGCCGGGGATTGAACTCAGGACCTTGTGCTTGCCAGGCAAAGCGCTTATTCTGTTGAGCTATCTCCCTGACCCCCAAAATTGTTGAGATTTCTTGAGAGCTAGTTTCCAGGACAGACATGTACATGTAGAGTGGATAAAATGGACAGTCCAGTAAGTATTCCATGTTAAGTACTGGCTTCCAGGATGTATAAGGGAAAGGAAGCAGACTTACCTTTTTTCCTTCTAGGAAGTTCATGACAGCACACAGTCACAGTGGTGTTACAGATGAGCGTGACACAGCTGCACTTGCAGATTTCACCGACCCTGGGTTCGGATGCCTCCCAACAGAGCCCGATGCACACAGTACCTGGCAAGGAGGTACAGCACCCCGTGTAAAGGCCTCCTGGGGCACTGAACAACAACTCATCACCCTGGTCTTCTAGGGACTTCACTGACATAAATTAGACTGTATTCATTTATTTTATCAGCTCACTGTTGAAGCATGATATCCTATCCCAATACTTAGTGGCTTAAATTAGTGAGGTTTATTGGGAGTTGTGAGTCTGCAGGCCAGTTGGGTGCTGCTTCTGGTCTTAGGCAACTCACTCTTGGTCTGTTGGGCTTGGCCGGGCTTTCTCTTATGTTGGGTGGAGACGGCTGGTGGAGTCTGGCTTAAGATGACCTTCCCTGGGTCCATGGCCACATAGACCTCTGGTGCACTAGGTCATTTATGTGGTTCCAAAAGGATAAATGAAGCAACTGCCCCTTTTTGATCCCATGACTCATGCTGTGTTTTAGTAGCCAAAGCAAGTGCAAGGCCAGTCTAAATTCAGATACTAAAGATCTAGCTTCTTTTTGGTGTCTTTTAGGAAGAGGTGAGGAGATAGGAAGGCTCAAATGGGACAATCAGGGCAGTCATCCTACCAGCCATGAAAGAATAGCTCTATGGATTCCATCCAGAGGCACCCTAGGGCAACACAGCGAAGTCTCAAAGCTGCCATGAGATATTTTTGAATTTTGCACGAAAGTAAAAGGCTATCTGTCAGGCGCTACTTAAACTACTTGGATGTTGTTCAGACCTCACTTCTTAGTCAGTGGAGCCTTATTTCTTTTGGCCTGAGGGTATCATGGGAAAAAATGAATAGGGCACTAATATGGCAGGGAAGTAGGAATGTTTGAGTTCAGTAGCTTCTTGTGAAGTTGTTCAGAGTGTTGAGCTTGAGTCCTGCCTTGCCTGTGATGAGTGTGGTACCTTGGGCAAATGAGTCACTCTCCTGACCTGCTTCCTCATCACAAAGTGGAGATGACACTTAACTCCTTGCCTTAACATCTTATTGACCTCAAGACTGTGTGAATAAATGACCTTCAGTAGAGCCTGACACAGTGCACATACTAATAAGTGATAGCTCCGTTAGTACTAGTATTAGTTTAATAATGCCACAGTCTCTGTGTTGGTGCTAGGTCATTGCCCTTTTGTGGAGGCGACAAGCACAGTACAGGCACATGCAGGAGGAATAATAAACGTTCTATGAAATATTCTATGTATGTTTTTGTGCAAGTGCACACTGACATAGAGTTGTGCAGAACTTTTTCCATAGTTCCATAGTTGGGGTCTATTTTTGAGTGGTTCCCCCAGGGAGTACTAATTCTTACCTGTTAGGGTTGCCAGCTTTTCATTTGTCAGATAATGAATAAAGTGAAGAATTTCCAATCTAAAGCCACTAGATTTCCCCACCCACCGGTATCAGGACCCTTAATTTCCAAAAGAAGCTTTGGTTTCAAGTGATGCGCTTAGGCACATTGATTTGCATTTTGCCTGTTGTCTCTGCCCCCTGCCAAATCTGTATGGTAAATGGCTTAGAAGAAGGAGCATAGGGCGTTGTCTCCACCTTGTGCTCTGCACTGCTGGAAGGGAGTAAATGGCGGGATCATGGGGACTGAGTGGGTTCCACCAGTGCCAGTAAGCCTCGCCAGACCCTGAAGGCTTGCTTTGTAATTAGAGCTAGCTGACTTGTGATGGCTCACATGGTGGATCTCTGCCTGCCCAGAGAGTGTGTAGTCGTGCAGGCGCATGCGCATGGCTGCTGTTCGCTTTCCAGAGCAGGGACATTGCCCACTTCCCTCCCCAACTTTCCCTCTCCTTCAGTCTAGTCTGTGCTCCCCTTGTGTTGGGAAGTGTCTCCTTTTTTTCATCTCTCCAAGCATCATTCTGATTGCTTCTGTTTCTGGATTGTCACCGAGAGCTGTCTATGGCCTCATTGCTCATTCGGATCATGTTCTTTTTGAATTCTGCCAAATCTCTTTTGCATTTGTTTTTTTGCTTCAGTCCTGTGTGCTGCTGGCAGTTCAGTGTGCCCTTTCCAAGCTGGCTTTTCCCATGTTTGCTTTTTAATTAGTTTTCCTTTCCTGATCCTCTGCCCTACTCTGTCACTCAGTCCTTCTGTGGATAACCACCTTGTAAGTTCCACAACGTTTGGCACCATTTTAAGAACATAGAGGCCAGAGTAGTGCCAGTTGTTGTGATCTCGCCCAGGGTTGTGGCTTCATGAGTTTTCAGGTTCATTTGTCATCTCACTCTATAATAAGGCTCACATCCTGTTGGTGGGCAGTCCGTGGTCTGTAGTAAGTTTTTGGAGGCAAGGATTTGGTATCTTCTGTTGCATATTTGTTGAAAATGATTCATCTTTTAAAAATTAAGTGCGCTGAGTAGTAACTTATATCTTTAAGGTAGCACTTATGAATGATACAAAGTCAGATGGCTTTTTTTAAATAGATAAAGCATAGGTACACTTTATGTGTTTTGATGTCTCTGGAGTTTTCATAGGTTTTATTGGATTCCTCTAGGTGTCTATAGACCCCAAATATCAGGATCTCTCTGCTCAAATTATTTAGGAAGTCAAAAGAGATTTATAACTAGAATGTGTGGTCCAAAGATAAAAGACGCTGTGGGAACACACAACTGTTTCTAGTAAGGATAAAGCCATTGTTTTTATGTGGTTTCTAGCAGTGCGTTATCCAAGTGTCCTGTGCTATAAAAGAGCGGAGGTGGCAATAAAGCAGTGTGGGGTTTGTTTCTGAGTGTTTCCCCCTATAGTACTTGCTTTTACCTGTCAGGGTTGACTGCTTCCCAATCGTTAGGTGATGAGTAAAGTAAACATTTCCAATCTAAAGGCACACCATCAGGCACTGTCCTCTGGGCTGAGTTAGCTCCAGCTAAGCTACAGATCCCTGTGGATCTTCCCAGTCCTTGCTATCCAAGAATGGGCCACAAATGGCACTGTCGCCCTCATCAGCAAGATTGTTGGACGGCATGCCCTTAAGCCCCAGCAACTCCAAAGCTGCAGAATAGCCAGGTCTGTCTGCAGTTGATGGGCGTGTTGATGTTCAAGGGGCGGCGTTAACGCCAGAGGGGTCCCTCTGTTAGAGACGATGTAGCCTGGCTCTGGCTCCCCTGTGTTTTAGATGAAGTTCTGATTTCTTATCATTTCATTGTAAATTCTGATATAGAGTGATTTGGATACATACTTGCATGTCAGAGTGTGATTTTCTTTTGTAGATTCTGTGTAGGTCCACATGCAAGTATGTAGACCAGAAAAAGAATCTTTTATTGACTATTGCCTTGATTTCTGGGAGTGAGAAGATACCACAATGTATTTGGAATGCTGTTGCTTTATAAGGTGCTAGATATTCAAGAAGTGAGGTGCTGCTCTGAAGGGGAAAAATATGTGAAAGGGGAATTTCATCTCAGTGGACTGTATTTTATGACAGCGGAAGGTAACAGTGGTAGGTCTTTGTTCTACTGGAGTGTCACTGACGTAAGTGTATATGGATAGGTGGACAATTGTGTGTAACAATGGCATTATTTTATAAGAGTTCTAACTTTTTCAGGGAAGTGTCCTATGCTCTTCAAACTGTAGATAGCATCTTTCTTTCTTTTTTAAGTAGTTTAAAATGTCAGGGCCGGCAAGATAGCTCAGCAGACTAAGTGCCTGCTTTGGCAAGTGCAGGGACCAAGGTTCGATCCCTGGTCCCGCATGCTGCTCCAGCCCCACCCCTGGAGCACAATGAGCTGGGACGTTGTCCAGGAGAGGTGGCGATGCCTGTAACCCCAGCGCTGGGGAGGCTGAAAGAAGGAGGATCACTATGAGTCCCAGCTGCAAAGTGAGGCCCTATGTCAATTATATAAATGAAAAAAATAAAATGTCATTTGCTTAGTTATCAAGCTGCCTGGTACATTGTCTGAGAGCTGAGTAGTGATTCTGCTGCTGTCCCCATAGCTAAGCACCCCTGTTGCCCATTAAGTGAAATACTTTCTGCTGTGACTTTTTGCTTCAGTGAATTCTCATAGAATGTATGCTGTCATTGAATTTGGTGCTTTTCCTTCCAAATTGCCTGGTTGAAGCAAGGTCACTAATCCCTGTAGCAGAGTTATCTCTACTTGAAGATTTAGGAGATGGATTTTTGGCTTTCTTGATGCAAGTTTCCTAAGAATCTTGCCAAAGAAGCAATAACCTTATAATGTATGTGTCTTCTGTTTAGAAGTGTGGAACAAAGACTACCCGAGCAACTAGAGAGTGTTTGCAATCAGCCTGTTTATCGCCACACCACCTTTTTAAACCAAAAGCTCACTGTATTCTGACTGCTTTCCCACACTCCTTTGCTTTGAAATTGTCAGTGTGAAATTCTGCAGTGATGAGCATTGGAAATATAGGTAGCTTCTTTTCTGAGCCTCATGGGTGAAGTGAAGGACAAAGCGTTCAAGACATTAGGAATGAAATGAGATACATGTTCAGTACTCTTATATTAAAGTCTGAAATGCTCCAAAATTTGAAACTCACCACAGAGAAACTCAGTCTGTAATGTAGTGTACGTAGACATGAGTTCTGGTATGTGTATCCCTTTATTTGTTGTTGAATTCCTGTCATGGAGCAGGCACCTGACTGGGAACTGTGTGGTTGAAATTTTGGTGAAATATGGTACAAATAAAAGTAGCAGACGTGACCTGCCTTCATGGAGCTTTGGGTCCTTGTGTATAGAACTAAAACAACATGCCAGCAGGACTGGGTGGGCCACACGGATTCACAAACAGCCTGTGTGGGTTCCCTGGCTATTGGAGACCCAGGCCCCAGTAAGCCATTCCTGCCAAGGCCTCCATACCAAGAAGTGGGTTAGTGTTACTGGGCAGTCTCGTGTGTTGGGGCAAGAAACTTGGGCTTAGGGCTGGCTAGGCCTTCTGGGGCAAGCTGCGACAGCATTTAAGACTGGGCATGGTGGCGCTCACCTGTAATCCTAGTGCTTGCGAGGCTGAAAACAGGAGAATCACCACGAGTCTACTCTGTATAGTGAGAGCTTATAGACCCTGTACCAAGTACATTTTAAAAGAGAGAGAAAGAGAGAAAACTTGGGCTTTCAGCTGAAATATCCCTGTTTTTCAAATGATTTGAAAACAAAGACTTCCTGATCTTTGTTTTTTCATCCTAAGAAAAGATGTAATTTGATGTTGACTCAGTTACTTTTCACTCCTTGCTGGGACAAAGTACAAGGAAGGTTTATTTAGCTCACAGTTCGTGGAGGATCCAGTCTGTACTCGGCTGGCTTCTTGGCAGAGTAGAACATGGCAGAGAACAGCAGCTCGTAGCAGTAGAAAACAACCAAGAACAAAGGGAAGGGCAGCAGCTGCCACTTCTAGCCAGCCTCTCTCCTCTCTTATATTATAAACAAGCTACCCTGAGGCTGGGGGTGTAGAACTAACAATGCCCATGCCCTCCTCTTGCACAGGATGAGGATGTCTGCAAAGTGAGAATGCTGGCGCTCTGCTGAGTCACTTAAACTTCTAAACTTCTCGAGTTTACACAGTGTGTCAACCAATACAGTCGTCCTCCCTTTCTACCTGTCAGTGATAGCAGAAATCATGACCAATGAATCTGTACCTCTGTCTTCCTTCCAGCAACAGAATATATACGTGGGGTCTGTATCCCATGGCCTTGTCCCTGTTCCCTTGAGAATCATGGATTGCAGGACCAAGGAAATTGACTTTGGAATGGTTCCCTGTCTATAAAACCATAGTGTAAGAGGCTTGTAGTGCTGAAGGCTCTGGGTATGGCATTTTTACTATTCATTTCAAATCAGTTCTGTCACATGGAGCCAAAGATGAAAACCTGAAATAGTAAGTTTTAGAAACTAGCTATTCCTGACAACCAGGACCCACATTTATATTCATTCTCCGCAGGCTTTAGCATTTACAAGCACTCAAATACTGCACTACAAATTACTGCCTGAAACAAACAAATAAGAAGTAGTACCTCTCAGAAAGCATTTTGGCACCAGCTTCTTTGTTAGCATGGCTTTTTATAAGCTATATTCTATGAGAGCTGAACCTGACATAACACACAGCTGCCTATTTTGGGATTTTATCATATGGTTCCTGAGGCTGAACTTGGCAGGCAAGGCATCCTTAAGAAGACAAGGCCCCTGGCTGACTGTAGCTTGATTTTCCTTAGCGTCCTGAATGGCCTCAGATGGTTCTGGACCATGGAGAGTAGGAACCCTTGTATCCCTCAGGTTCATGGGCTTTGGAGCAACCACTGCTGGTAATAGCAGAGTTATTCTGCCGTGGCAGGGGATGTAATGGCTGGGAATGGGCCTCGTTTCTTTTCCTGAGATAGAGGCCCAGTTGAAGAGCTTTCCACTGACCTGCTAGGAGTTAGATGGAACATAGCCTGATTCAAAGGCTTGACACTGGGAAGGACTGTACTGTGAAAATCCAGGATTCATGTGTGGTGACTTCCAAGTGGAAACACATTAGCACAAAGTGGGAAGAGCTTATACAGAGGAAGCAATATTTATTGAGAGACATATAGCAATGAGACAGTTTCAAATCAAATTGGTAGGACAGTTTCAATAATTAACACATTGCATACTCTCTTCCTAGTGGTTATTTACTGTACAAGATGCGGACATGATATCCTGTTTACAAACACCATTAGAACAAATCCCTGTATTCATTAAGAGAATGTAACTGTATATCTATCCTAACCATTTTGAATACACAGATACAAAATGGTCATTCATCTGTATCCCTTTTTTTTGTTTAGTTCTGTCATTTAAATATTCTAGATGTGTGAACTCAGCAAAATATTCCAAAAGAGTCCAGTAGTCCATAATAGTATTGGGTCTTCCGCTTCACTGGCAATGTCAGAAATTGTTGACCTGAGTCCCCTACAGCTCAACATCACACCATGGCTTTACTTCTTATACTTCGTTTTTATACATTTGTGCTGGATGGTTAAGACCAAGGCAAAGCAAGACCTATGCAACAAGAGTTGTAGCTTTTGGATCTGATAAGGTCAGTGAAATGCCCTTAGGATTTATCCTAAGATCCTGTACCTCAGATTGTAGATCCTTTGTCAGTGTCAGCCATGTGGATGAGTCACGGCCATTGCTTGGCCAATGTGCTCTCTGGAAAAGCCTGAGAGAATGTTTTCTCTCCGTGTGTCTCTCCTTAGGCACACTCTACATCATCGATCACTTTCCTCTTTGGCCCCATAATCTCCTTGATCAGAAACTTTGGGACACTACTGAGTTACATGACATTACAGTGCAAGTTCTCCTATGTCCTGAGTCTTAATTGACCTTGGAAGGCTAGGGCCAAAATGTTGACTTTCCTTGCGGCCCTCCTTTTTCTCTAATTTTGGTCTGCAAACTTTTCATCATATTCTGTAGGGACTTAAAGTTCAGCATATCAATACTTGATGAAAAATACCTGTTCCATATTATGCCTAAGATGTTTGATATGCAGACAGATAGTGAGGTTAAGCTTAACAGCCTAAGTTGTATGATAATAACAATAAGCTTCTCTTCTAGAGGGTTAACTACTTTTAATACACCAGAGGTTCACAGCATTTATGGAGATCAGTGACAGGAATGTCACCCATCCTTCCAACATTGTATTAGTGATGGGTCTGTGGGTGTGATTAGGCGGGTGAGGTAAGAATGGGGGTGAAAGTAAGAATGGCATGCCTTTGAAGGGATATGTGATGAAAAGGATCGTAGTGTAGTAGATGAATAAACACTCAGGACCAGTGGCAGGTTACAGGTTAGGAAAGTACAGATGAGAATCTAAGCACCCAAGTTGCCTGAAGTCCTGTAGCTAGGAAGTACTACATAAGTATCTTACCAGGGTACACATCTTGCAGTTTTCAACTATATTTGGTCATTGGACACAAGCCCATTATTAATAGCCAGTTGCCGCCCCCTCTTGCCTGCTCTCTGAGGTTGGATCTGGGGCCCCCCGAGTATTTCCATTTGCAGCTGGCACAATGTTAAGGTTTGTCAGTAGAGGGTGCTGGCGAGACATTGCAGCAGGGAAGGATTGTGTTTGCTGGTTCTAGTATGATTGAGAGGTGGGACGGGTCTAGCTTGTGGGTCATGTCTGCTGCCTCTTCCTTATGGCGTGTGGTAAGCATAGCTTCTCCAGGGAAGTCTCGGTAGTAGGCTCTCCAGCATCATGTCTGTCAGTGAAGAGATTTCCTGGCACTCTAGAGGTTGCCATAGTGGCTTCTCTGTCATCCAGTAAGTTGCAGTTGTGCCCGCTTGAAAGGAATCAGGATTTGTCCTGGGCTGAGTCCCTTCTTAGTAGTCCAGGTGTTACACATGCATTGGATGGTTGTAGTTGATGAGGATTTATATTCTGCTTTCCTTGTTCAAATTCTTGTATGCTCTCTATCTCCTCCTTGGGCTGTGAGTGATAAAATATTCCTTTAAAAAGTCATGATAAATATTATGAATAGTTAAAAAAAAAAAGAACAAAAAAGATGCCTTCATATCCACTGCACCCCCCTGGGTTATCTGCATTTTCATTTTCCGCAAACTCTTTCATGACTAGGCAAGCTGTGGAAGAGTGGTGGTAACGGAAATGATCCTTGTTCATAGAAATGCGGGTGTGTAGCTGTGGCTGGGTAGCAGCAGTGTGCCGTCTAGCACATGTCCTGCACTTCCAACTTTGTGTATGTGCTTTTTTGTTCATTCTCTTTTGAGCCTCTTGTGACATCTTTTTTGTTCCTTCATTAATTAATGAGCGAACTATAATCTTTATGTGTTCCTTTCACATCCATGAAGTCATCATTTTATCTCTTCAGACAAATATTCTATAATTATACAGTGTGTTAAAGAGATCATGAAATATCTCCACTTACATTTTAAAAATGACAAAAAATGAAGATAGAAAAATTATTGAAATGCATTTTAATACTTTATGACGATAAAAATAAGAGAAAATTTTCTATTTCTTTGAACAAAAAATGTATCATAATTAGGTATTGGAGATAGAAGATGTGGTTGATAACATATCCACAGAATGGGAAAAATATTTATAAATCATATATGTGATAAAGTATTTGTAGTTAGAATATTTAAATAAATCTTACAGCTAGATAACAGAAAGACATATAACCGAATTAAAAAATGGGCAGAAGGTCTATATAGACATTTCCCCCAAAAGAAATATGAATAACAAATATATGAGAAAATGTTTGCCAACATTAATCAGCAGGAAAATGCAATCATGATGAGATACCACTTTATACAACTAGGATGACTGTAATCCTAAAGACAGATAATAGCAATTACTGGCAAGTATGTAGAGAAATTGAAACTTCTATACACTTATGATAGGAATCTAAAATGAGACAGCCCTTGTGTAAAACATTTTGGTGGTTTCAGAATGGTAGGGTTGCCATATGGCAGGCAGTTCTGCTTGTAAGTGTATACCCAAGAGAAATAAAAACATACTTGAGTATACACAAAGAGTTAGTGCACGTGTTCTTAGGAACTTTATTCATGGTTGCCATCAACTGGTGAGCTGATCCACAAATGGTGACATATCCACAGCTTGGAATATTATTTGGCCATGAGAAGAGTGAGCGAAATACTGATATATGTTGCAAAATAAATGAACCTTAAAAAGTGCTAAGTGAAATAAGCCTGTCAAAGGCAGTACATTGTATGATATGCTCAGAATGGGCATATCTGTCACACATAAAAAAAGATTAGCGGTTGCTTATGGCTGAAGAAGGAATGGTGATTAAGAAGGGATAACTAAAGAGCTTAGCTTCTTTTTTGAGTGGTAGATTCTGAAGTTGATTATGTAGAGTTGCACGACTTGGAATAGATTCCAATTTGGTACTATATACTTTTCATGGGCAAATAAAGAACTTTATGACTTTTCTTGGGCATACCTGAATGGCCACCATCACTAGCCTTGAACTATGGGGCTGTTATTAAGTATAATAAGAGTTCCTTGGAACCCAGTGCTAGGTTCCCAGCAGGTGGTCTGATAGCCAAGATGGCTGCTGAGTGACAGATAGACAGATAATATACACAGCATAGACACCCTGGGCCAAGGGGCGGCTTATGTCTGCAGCAGGGATGCTGTGAGATTTCATCACACTACTGAGATTAATGCACAAATTAAAACTTAACGTTCATTTCTAGAAATTTCCATTTGATATTTTTAGATTGTATTTGACTGAGCATAATTGAAACTAAGGAATGGAAAACTAGGGTTAAAAGGAGTGGGCGTGTGTCAGGGGCAATTGGACTGCATACTCTAATACAATCCCAGCCAGGAAATGACATTGATAGGTTACTACCTTCTAATACCCATTATTTTGCCAGTTTGGAATGTAGCACTTCTGTTAAAGGAGCAACATGTTGCCTTATATACAAATACCCTGAGGACGTAATTTAGGAATGGTGTAGATTTGTTGATTTCATGGCTGGTGGTGTTCATGGTGTATGTTCTGTGTGAGGTTTTGAGAGCAAGCACTTTTTTTTTTGGGGGGGGAGGGTCTACAGGGTGTTCAGGGTCTCACTACCAGATTGGACTCATAGTGATCTGCCTGTTTACAGCCTCCCAAGAGCTGGGATTATAGGAGTGCACCACCATGCCAGTCTCACTTGCCATCTGAGCGCACCCTGGGGGCAGGGCCCGCAGGGCAGGCCTGGGGATTGAACCCCCAGCCCCTGCGCCTGCTTGCAGGTGCTTTAATCCTCTAAGCACTTCTTTATACTTGTGAAATCAGTTATACCACAGATGGCTTGCCAAGCATAAATTTGGACAGTGTAATTCTATCTAGTGACCGAAGGTTAAACCTCAACTGATTTTATGCTGGAATAATAGTGCAGACATTTATTCTTCTTGAATCTAAGGTTTAGTCACTTTAAAATTGTATCAGTGTGAATTATTTCCCAGAGATATGTACATCTTGTTTATTTTCAATAGATTGGGAAACTTGAGATTGTAATCTTGGTTTTCTAGTCTTATTTTGATTGTGATTTTAAAAATACAGCATATTTTAGGGAAAGAGTCTATGTAGTGATTCATAAGGTGTATTAGTTATGATTTGTATTTAGATGTCCTACCAAAGCTTCATGCAATCATAAGTGAGACTTTTTGAGTGATAGATGGATTTAGAGGATGTGATTGATTCCTTGGTCTGGTACTAGGATTAAGTAGCCTGGTTCCAATAGCCTGGATATAGTATAAAGGACAGAAAGAGATTTGTCATATCCCTTGATTGCCAATAGCCTGGATACAACATAAAGGACAGAAAGAAATTTGTCATATCCCTTGATTGCCTTTCTCCTTTCTGTCCACCATCAACTGTTTCTCCCCTGCAGTGTCTATCTGCCGTGCCCCCTGCCTTCGAGCTAGCCAATTATACACTGAAACCTCTATAAACTAAGCTAAATGATTAGCCTTTTCCTCTTTGACTTGTGTGTCTTGAGTATTTTGTCTCAGCATTGAGAAAAATAAGATAGAAATTGGAACCAGGAGTGGGGTCATTGCTGTGACTGTACCTGACTGTGCGGCTTAGAGCCTTTGTAGTTGACTTGTGCAAAGGAGAACAGTTAGGAAAGGTTTGGGGCTGCCAGCCAAAATAGTAGATCTGGAATGCCTCAGACCGTTCTTGATGGGAGATTCTGGTCAGTGCTCGGAAGAAGAGAATCCTGACAGAAATGATGCTATTAAAGACCAGGCTCAAGAGGTTCCTGCTAAGAAGAAAGACTGCCTTGGCTGTTGGACAATGTGTGTTACGCCTTGACAGAAAGTTAGTATTTTGCATGTGTCCTGAGACTGAGATTAAGAGCAGTGGACTAACTTGGCAAAAGAAATTTCAAGGCAGTCTAATATTGAGGCAGTAGAATGGCTATTATTGGGGGCTTTTAATCAAATACCTGTTGAGAATAAAGAATAAAGAGTCCCACAGGATGATTCATAAGGTTGTGAGTTTGACCAGAAAGGAAGCTCCAGTAAAGTTGTGGCCTGCAAAGGTAGAACAGAGGAGAAATTCTTCTCTAAAAGACTAGCAAGAAAAAGCGAGGTATTTCAGAAGAAAACAGAAAAGATAACCTGAGGGCATCACAAGAACCAACAAGGCTCCAGCCTCTGCAGCCTCTTCATGGTTGTAAAGGTAAAAGACTTTGCTTTTAAAAGATAGTCCCAGAGCACCGTGTTGCCGAATGGTGGCAGCCTAGGGAAGGTGTTCCTCAGGATTTGATTCCTAGGCACTTGACCCTTATCATCAAGAGGGAAGGAAGCCTGGCTCCAGCTCTGGCTTGTGGCAGCCTTTGGCATTATCCATATGGTTTTGGTTTTAGGGGCCTACAGAATGCAAGAATTGTGGGGTCAGGAAGGCTTCCACCTGGATTTCAAACATTGTGCTCCTGAGAGGGCAGTATGTGAAGCTGTGAGGCTAAAGCCAAAGGAATGGCAGAGATCCTAGAAGTTTGGAGAAGCAAGCAACATGGACCATCCAAGGAAAAACACAAGGAAGAAACAGGGCCAGCTCCAGAGAGAAGCCATGGGAGCTACAACCTCTGGCATTGCCATAGGGGTGGAACCACCCAAGCCCTCTGGAGATCACAACTTGTCACAGATTTCCAGGGATGCTGGGAGTGGAACTGTGGGTTTTAATGTTTTCCCTGCTGGATTTGGTCTGGTTATGTTCCCATTCTTTGCTATCTCCTCTTTGTTCCTTTTGGAATAGTAATGTTTATCTTGTGCCACTGCATGCGGAAAGTGTTTGAATTTCTTTTTATTTATACACGTGCTCACAGCTACGAGTTTGCCTTAAATCTCAAAAGAGACTTTGGACTTTTCAGCAGTGTCAAAACTATTAGGACTTTGGCAACTCTTTGAAAAGGCGCCAATGCCTTTTTTACCCTCCCAGATTCCTTTTGCATAAAGAGAGAATACGCATGAATCTTGGGGATGGGCAGGGGAAGAATGCTATGCTTGTGTCGTGCAGTCATAGGTGAGGCTTTTTCAGAGGTGGCTGAATCTAGCGTGTGTGCTGAGTGATTCACCGTGCAGTGCTAGGGTTAAGGGTGCTGAATCTGTCCACAGATTGGAATGGCCTTGCCCCAATCCTGGTTGCCTGGATACAGTAGCAGGGACAGAAAGAGGCTTGTCTAATCCCTTGCTCACTTGCTGCCTTCTGCCCATCATGAACCGTTCCTCCTCTGCAGTACTTGTCTGCTGTGCAGCTCCGTCTTGGAGCCAGCTGACAGTGGACTGAAACTTCTGTAAGCTGTGAGGTAAATAACTTCTGTCCCCTTAACTTGTGGGTATTAGGGACTTTGTCTCAGCAATGAGAAAAGTAACTGAGACAGTGATTTTGCTTTGAGAGATAGAAATTATTGTGGCTCATAATCAACTCAGTGGTTGGGTTTTAGACTTGTAGGTTCCTAGGGAATGCTTTGAAGTAGCCTTCATGACTAATCCTGGATATCAATCCTTGGTCTTTGAGGGCTGTTTGGCTTCCTCATCAAAACTGATGGACTAGATAGAGAAACCCATTTTGTTAGCTGTGGTGACATTTTGCTGATACTTGCCTATGTTTTCTGTGTTTCACACAGATGTGCTCACATCCTTTGGGACAGATAAATAAAGAAAACAACCCATGGTCTGCTCAGCATTAAACTAGGTCAACAAAGGCTGACTTGGTGCTCTCAGGCCAGGCAGCAGGGTGGATTCTGTTCTTGACTCACATGGGCCTGGAGCTCCTTATAGAGTCCTGAATCTTCCTCCGGAACACCATCTCTCAAGTCTCAGGAGCTAGGTCAGTTCCTTTACAAGTTATAGCCTTGGGCCGGGGAGATGGCTCACTGGGCCTGAGTTCAATACCCAGTTCCACAGGGGGAAAAAAAAAAGTTACAGCCCTATGAAGTAGCTATTTTACAGATGAGGACTGGATCTCCATTTCTGGAATTTTCTAAAGCAGACGCAGGGTTGATATTGAAACCTGGATCTAATTCCCAGGCCTTTTTGCTGCATTGCTGTGCCTGCCCAGCCACACAAAGCTCTCCAGCCTCTGCCCTGACCCTCTTGAATAATCTCCAAGCAGGCTCCTAAAAGAGGAGCTGCCCAGCAGTATACTGCACAGCTCCTTCCACGGCTGAAGAGCTGCCATCTGAGGTGTGTCTCTGCTAGTAGAATTCAGACCATACATTGCTGTGTCCCTTGATGATGGGGCATCACCCTTCATTAGAACAGGAAGAATATTCTGTGGCCCAAGGAAGAAGAAAGCTGCCAGCTGGAAGCTGTTCATCTGATCCATTGCTTTGTGCTTCTAATCCTCCATCCATGTTACTGAAGAGGTAAAAACAGTTATTGACGGCTGAGAAGATTCCAGGGAAGTGTTTCATTGACTAAGGAGCGAGCTATAAGGATTGTTTTCAACAAATATTAAGCACTCAATTTATGGAAGGACTTTTAATTTTTCCTTCAAGGAGTCTAAATCGGGGAACAAACTATAAAGCTAGGAATCACATATTTGTATCAAAAATTATAAGATTATGGGGCCATTATCCGGAGAGATTAGCAGTGTGTACTCCAGTGAGTGATCAGCCATCTCTGAGACATGGGAGTGTTCCAGGATGGGGCCTGCAGCGCTGTTACAGGAGTGGTTGTTCATTGGGCCTTTAGCAAGTTGTGTTGATCTGACCAATGTACTTCAGCCTTTCTGGATTTTGGCATCCCACACTTCTCTAGCTGTAAGACATTTAAAATCCCTTTCAGTTAGTTAGGGTTAGCATTTTGATGTAACTAATTCACAGGCTAGAAGTTGGTACTCTTCAGAGTGCTTGAAAATTAGGGTCAATTTTGGTCCAGAATGGTCCCGAATGGTCCAGGGAAATTGTGTTGTACTGAGAGACATCAGGGAGTGGGTGGACTGAGCAAAACTGTAAATGCCCTTGAGCCTGGCTGGGGTCCTAAGCTTCGCTGCAGCCTTTCCACGAGGCTGTGTAGTTTTAACATCAAGGGCTTGATAAGGTGATTCTTGGTATCAGACTACTGCACATGAGTTTTGTTTGGCTCATCCAGAATTTAAAACAAAACAAAACAGCATTTAGTGCCAACATTAAAAAAATACAGAGTTGTGACCAAAACTCCAGGCTTCTTGAGTCTCTGGAAAACTGGGTTGTTTCCTAACCTAGGCTGCCTTTCCTCAGGTTGTTCATTGGTCAGAGCAGAGAGGTGGGTGCCCTCTGTAGGCGGGGCACATTGTCCTCGGCAGAGCACATGTCCCTCTTCTCTCCTCTGCCACCAGAGGAGAGTGGCTGAGTGGTTGAGGGCTCCCTCATCCTGGAACCCTGAGCGCTGGGGCTTTGTCACTGTAGTATGAACTCTTCTTCCCAGAGTCCCATGACTGCACAAAAAGCTTGGTGCTGATTTTCAGTGACTTCTAGAACTTTCTTTCATTTATTTCTCATTTATGTCCTTAAGCCTGTTTTTTCTGTCCTCTTTCGTCACTTATGTGTACCTAGGAATGTAGGCACTTTAACAATTCACAAACTTAGAATTGGTATGCCGAGAATTACTTTGCTTTTCTGGCATGACCCAGATCAGTTGATTTATAATCTTAGGGATGGAAGACAGCTAGCATTTTTATTTCATTTTTAAAATCCCCTAGTGATTTTCATGCACAGTGACACCTAAGCTACAGAGGACTGTCCCTCACATTGATGCTGGGGCCAGTTTTAATGGAGATGGGAACCATGGAGTGGAGGAACTGAGGCCACAATTTACTGGTTCACTTCACTGGGACCATCACAATATAAATGTTAACTGAACTCAACTGGGAAAACTCAGGGTAGTTTTCAAAAACAAGTATCCAACATGGTGTATTCAGGGCACTTTTACAGAGCATTAATGAACTTCCTGCAGATCCCGCTGCATTTCTGTGGACATTTAAATCATTATAGTAATAGCCTTTTTTTTTGCATTGAGTAATTATAAAAGTATTTTTAATGGGCTTATAAATCTAGTGGTCATAACCAAGTGACATGGATTTTGTGTGTTTCAGGCAAGGGATTAAAAAGGAAAGGGTGCAGTTAAAATCAAATTTGGTGATCTCTTTTGTACTGACTTCATTCATCTGTAATTCTTTCACTATAAATCAGTGTTTCTATTGCCTGTCTCCTGCTCCCCTTCCTGCTAGGATCACGTTTTAGGCTATGAGTTATGTCATTTTGAATTATTAAAAAAAATCAAGGAGCTTAGTAAATAAAAATCTGTTTTCTTATTTGAAAGTTAAAATGGAAGGGGCTTAGACACACTTAATTCTATTACTTAATTTTAAGAGCAAAGTGAAGATGTTGAACTGCAAGGTGACTGAGTGGCTGAGGGCTCCCTCATCCTGGAACTCTGAGCGCTGGGGCTTTGTCACTGTAGTATGAACTCTTCTTCCCAGAGTCCTATGACTGCACAAAAAGCTTGGTGCTGATTGTCATTGGCTTCTAGAGCTTTCTTTCATTTATTTCTCATCCTCTGGGGTTTGAACTTAGTTGGAGAGATGATGAAGAGATGACACCTACTTGAGGTTTCGGAGTTTCCTCAAAATCTCCTGGGGCTTCTTTCCTGCCAGAATCTCAGCGCAGTGGGATCTGCTGATTGGACCCTGATGTAGCCCTGTCCTGCAGGAGTGTGGGGTGAATGTCTTTCTAAAGACAGGATGTCAGGGCCAGCCCAGTAGCTCAGCAGATTAAAGTGCCTGCTTAGGCAGATGCATTGGCTGGGGTTTGATCCCTGGCGTACAGTGCTGGCTCCTACCTAAGGGCGCACTGAGACAGCAATTGAGACTGGGTGTGGTGGCGTGTGCCTGTAATCCCAGCGCTTGGGAGGCTGAACACAGGTGCATCACTACAAGTCTGATCTACATAGTGAGACTCTGTAGACCCTTACTAAAATACAAAAAATAAACAAAACAAAGCAGGATGCCTGTGATGGTCACAAGTCTCTAATTGTGCCCTTTTATGCAGTTTTTTTTTTTTTTTTTTTTGGCGGAACCGGGGTTTGAACTTAGGCCCTTGCGCTTGCCAGGGAAGCACTTATTCAACTGAGCCATCTCCCCAGCCCCTTATGCAGTTTTCATACTACAGAAAATTCACTTTTAGAATTTCAAAAGTAGTTTGTTCTGTCTCTCTCAACCCAGGAAATGTGTTAGTAATCTCACTTTTCTTCAGTTGTTGGGAGTTGAGCCACTTGACAACTTAACCGTCACCTTGGCAGTATGCTTGGTTATGTGTTTGCTCTCCTGAGCATCACATAGGCTGATGTCATTTCAACCTGTCAATGCTTGTGTGGAATAAACTTGATAAAATCATCATTTTTATATTTCCTGTTATATTGTCTTATAAAATATTTAAAGAAAAGAAACACAATTTATGGAATCCTATATTTAAATAATGGAACTAGTAAGTAGCTTAAGGGTGTGTTTGTGGGTTTATTGTCTTGCTTTGTCCCTGGTTCCTGAGTTGATCTCTCAGAGCAGAACTGTTTAGTATGCTGCCTAGATTTTGCTTGTGCCTCCTGACATCTTTGAAACTGAGTCCCCACTGTGTGATTGCACCCTGAACCATTCTGGGTTCTGCTCCTTGCTTGGGTGCTAAGACATCTCTTAGCCGGTGTGCTCCACTGACTGAACTGGGGTAGAGGTCAGAGTAGGTGTTTGTGGGAATCACCTGGAAGATTTTCTTTTGTAATTTTGTCAGGAGCCCAACCCAGGATAACAAAATCAGAATTTTGAGAGGAGGATGAAAGAGATGCATACAACTTTCTTTTTGAAAAAATTTTAGTAATTTTTCTGTACCCATCTGTTTCATTATTTCAAAATAGCTGATTTGCAGAAAAGCAACTTATATTTGTTAAGCATTTCTTATTATCCATCAGATCTAGTGATTGCATCCTTAATTTTTTTTTCTTTTGGTTTGCTTCATGCATTCATTTATCCCTTAAGTCCGGAGACCTTCTGAGTATAAAGCTTTCTGTAAGCTTTTTTCGGTGCGGTTAAGTAGCCAGATGGTGAGTCCCTAATGGCTATACCGCTCGGTAGCTTTGTGGCTGAGAACAGATTGCTTAGTCGTTCTTCATGACTCAGTTTTCTTCCCTATAAATGGAACCAGTGGTAGCAGCTACATTGTAGGCTCAGAGTGAGCATTCTGTGAGAGGCAGTGTGTTAAGGTAATAGTTTATTCTTACTATGGTGATAATTGGGACACATATGGAGTTCATAGCACGTTTCATTTGGTGGAAGTCTGAGTCCCGAGGGGGCAAGGTGTGGTTAGGAAGTGATCTGTGGCATTTGATCCTGTCTGCGTTTCCCTTACTTTACTTTATGATGTTTCTTCCTTTGCACCTTGACTGCCCTCAAGTAATACTTCATTTCTCATTGTCAGTGCGGAGTTTAATTCTGTTTCTGGAAATAACTTGTAGGTACTAAGAATTACGTTCTGTTTTGTGAATGGCGTAAGGCATGACGTTGTGGCTATTAATATCCATTGGGGTCTCTCACTGTGCAGTGGTGCTCCAGACAGACCACAGATGTTTAAGTGTGTTTGTTCTGATGCCAAATTGTTGTACATCACTGTCATTTTCTCTTCCATATATCTTGGGCGTTATCCCTCAGTATTCCCAGTTAGTTCCTAGTGTTTTCACTTTTATTAAAGTGACTCTCATTCTTCTAAATTTCTTAATCTGAATAGAAATAAAAATTTCCAAGAGAACCAAATAACTTGTTAAATCAAAGTCCTTGATCCATGAAAACCACTAAGTAAATACAATAGTCTCCGTTCTTTGAGGAAACACTACTTTATTCCTGTTACCTACACTGTCTCCCTCTTCTATTTTAACAACTTTGTGATGACATTAAGCCTGCCCAGACACCCTAAGATTATCTTATTTTAAGGTCAGCTGGTCAACAGTCTTAATTTCAGCTGATTTCTGTGTACCTCCGTGCCATACAACATAGTCTGTTTTCTGTTGATGTAACTGCATACTTGAGTCTGGGTGATAAAGGAGAAAAGAGACTTAGCTGATGAATCTGGAGTCTGGGAAGTTGCAAATCGGACAACTCTGTCTATTCAGAGTACATCTCAGCATGGTGGATGGCATGCCACTGCAGGCGTACGTGTGAGAGTAGTCAGCAAATGCACTCAGAAAAGGGGGAGGAAGGATTGAAGGGACCAGCTGGTTTATGACAGTTCACTTGTGTAAGAACCCATCTCATGAGAGAGACCTTAATTCTCTCATATAGGCAGTTCCCAAGGTCCAACATTACCATTTCACAATCAAATTTCAACATGAGTTTTGATATCCAAACCCTGTACTGTCATGTACTGAAACAGATTCTGAGGATAAGGCAATGTATGGATTTTGGAGCCATTATTCTGGCCAGCACAGATATCTTGGGCTATTTTGTTTACCTGATAACTTCCCAAAAGGATTTAGTAATACAATACAGGAAGACATTTAAAATTAAGTAGGATATAAAAACTGGGCATGGAGAAAGATAAGAATAGGAAAGTGAGTGCCAGGAGTAAAGATTGTACACCAGATACTTAGATACCAGACTCCAGTTTACTTCCTGGACTGTGCTTATGGTTTCAAGTTTTTCCTTACAGCTGTCTTGAAGAGGGAAAGACTGTTAGACGTCTGCTGTGATGCTCAGGGAAACCCGGACAGTTGTTCTGATATCCAGATAAATGAATTTTCTTGATGCTAACAGGAAGTAAGCTTCCTTCTCCAGGTGCTCCTAGACATGTCACTTGTAATGAGTGAAACCACTGACATATTCGCAGGTAAACCCAACCATTTTTTTTTAACTTGGTGCTGTCATCATCATCATTGTCATTGTCATCGTTCTCATCGTCATCATCATCATCATCATCACCATCATCACTTTCAGTGTTAGCTAAGTGCATTGGCTTGAAGGCTTCTTCCAAGACAATGCAGGGTGCAGGCAGGCTCAATTTAGGGACTGGAAATAAAGCACCATTCCCTTCCAGTGTCTTACCCTGGAGGGGGTTCTAAGAATGCCCAGCACTTTCACTCTAAATGGTAGTGATCTATCCTTTGCCATTTCTGTTTTTATAGCTCAATGAATGAAATATGTATTTGCTATGTAATCCCCCGTCTCCCTTTAAGCTAGGAGAATCTAAAAGCCTACTCACATTTATCAAGAGAATGGACTGGGCATGTGGGAGTGTGCTCTGTACTAGCAATCCATGAGACTTTTGACCACTGAATAATAAAGGATATTTATATCCTTATTGAGATTTTGAGTTAAAGGCAGGATGCATTAGGAACACTGGCCAAAGTGTAAATGATTGAGGATTATTTTGAGAATTATGCTATTACCATCCAGGTTGTCTTCTGTTCAGCCAAAAGTTACATTTATTCGATGAAAATTCTTTTGGCATATCTTCAAGTATTTTTTAAATCAATATTTATAAAGAGAAAATATTATGACTGTTAGTCATGTAATCTTTTCATTTATTAAAGATTCATATACCTATAGTATATTATTTGTAGAGTAGTGCCTTCCGATGGTGCACAAAATCGCATGTGTTATGCTAGTATTTAGAAATAAAGTAGAAATAAACATATGGGATTTGGAGTTGCCAGTTAAACACACTTTCCCTCCTTTTTGGGTTCTAGAGGAATATTTGGAATCATTAATGAAAATTAAAATATAATACCACATGTTTAATCCCCAGCCCCTAAAAATAAATACAATATCAGTTTTATTGGTCTAAAGGAGAGTGGGAGATGTGGCATGGGCGCAGGGCTTCCTCGCTTACCCCCGGTGCATCTCAGCCACGCAGCAGCGGGGGGCGAGGTGCCCAGGCGGCCCTGTAGGGACGCCCTGCCAACTGAACCCATGGCGGCAGTACAGAGTGAGCGTGTGCAATCCTCCCTGAGCTGAGACCTTGCCCTTCTCCCCCAGCAGCTGGGAATGTCCCAAAGAAGGGACAGGCCTGAGCCTTCTCTCTGGTTTCTTCCTGGAAATAGAGCAGATGTTTTGCACGAAAACATGTCCAGAAGAAATAGATTTTTCCCTGTATAAGCCATTTTATTTGTTTTGATATCCAGATACAAGAACTCCAAACACTGGGCAGGATCTTGTCTAGTTTTGATATCAGGGCAAGTAATTAGTTGCTATCTGGCTTGAATATGTATTTGGTCCCCACACCAAATGCATACTAATAGAAATGTAATTTTGGAACTGACTTTTAATGGACAAGTCATATTTTTCTTATGTAATTAAAATAAATGCTGTGTATTACAGAGTTAACAGGAAAAAGGTAATTGATCATTAATCATTGGGAATGTTAGGAGAGTTGGTATCAATATGAATGAACTTGACAAGTTTTAGTATCTTGTTTCACAAATGAGTAAGATTTTATCTTAGTGTTACATGTGTGTAAAAATTAGGAAATGATTGCAGACTTCCTCATGGAAGTGTTGTGTGACTGTCTGTACATGGAGAGGGGGACTGGCACGACAGTGAGGAGAGACAGAGAAGTTTGGGCAGCGCTGGTCGGGAACATGTATTGTGAGTCTCTTAAGGCCTTTTGTGAGTACAGTTTTCTTCAGCAAAACTTTGAATGGCAATCCGTGGCCAGGAAGTCACGGTGAGATGCTCTGAAGTACACTGGAGTCAGAGCCATTGCCAGAAACTTCCACTGTTGGTTGACATCCTCTTATGCAAAATGCAGGTGAGGGTGCTCACCTCCAGAGGCTGTTCTACTTCGAAGTCCTTTGGGGAAGTATTTGTGGTTATAACCAAATGTTCTAAAGTGAACACTTCAGTAATTATAAATTAGCAAAAACTCTTTAAAACCCTTGTGACGTCTAACTTTGTGACAAGCAAAATTATATATGTTCAGTGGCTGCATAATGCCCTTTGTTTTTAGAGTTATTTGCTCCATCAGAGCTAAACTTTGGAGGACATGTGTCCAAGCTGTGAATTTGATTTTCGGCTAATAAATCAAATCTTTTGTGGCTGTCAACAATAAGCAAGCAGGCCACTTGTCCAGTATACACGATGGTTCACCATGGTAGCGCCATGCTTTCTGTGTATGTGATTATCAGCTGGATGGCAGTCAGACGTGTACTCATTTTATTCACAGGCCACACATTTAATGAACCAACTGGTAAAAAAAAAAGGGGGCCAAAATCAATGGCAACCCCCCTGGAAGTAAGAACCGCCCTTTTTTATTGTCTTGTATGAGATAAAGAGCAATGTTTCTCATACTTTACGTCGCAGACCTTGTGATTGTGATGTAAATGTCAATTAATTCCCTTGAGCCTGTGTGCACTTCTAACAAGTCAGCCCAGAGTTTCAATAGCACAGTCATGGACGTGCTGATTGCAAGAGGCACTGGTAGACAGTGAAGACACTACAGGTAGCTTCCAGTTATTTCTCGTTTTTGCAGCCTACTGTGCAGAAGAAGTTAATGAAAGCTTTATCAGTCCAACATCATTCTCTATGGGTTTTTCCAGAACTCTGGCACGATCTACCAGTGCTCTGCACTGGACTACCTGTTTCTGAACAGCTGGCTCCTTGGCAGGCCATCTCCTAGCAGACAAGCCTGTAATTCCATGTCTCCCACTGCACATAAGGTTTCCCCATTTCTCAGGCTGGCCTTGAACTCCTGGGCTCAAGCAGTGATCCTGCCTCAGCCTCTTGAGTAGTTGGGACTATAGGAATTCAGCTTAAAGAGAAACCTAGCCTCCAATCCTCCTTAAAACCAATGAACCTACACATCAGGAGAAGGAAGGTTGTCACTGGAATAAATCACATTTAAAGTTCCACTGTAGGGGCTGGGGAGATGGGTCAGTGGAATAAGCTCTTCCCTGGCAAGCGCAAAGGCCAGAGTTCAATCCCTGGTTCCACAAAAAAAGAAAAAGAAAAAAAGAAAAAGAAAAAAGTTTAAAATAGTCCCACTGTATAGGACCCATAGAATTGAGAAAAGGAAGATCCTTTTATAGTTCTTATATCTGACTGCATACTGTAGTCCCTTAGGCAGCTTAAACATGAAAATACTTCTCCTTGGACTATGCTTCAGACTAAGTAAATCAGCATGTGTGGGCGTGGGAGCTGAACTTTTCTACTTTCTATCATACCTCCCAGGTGAATCTTAAGTGAATCAGGGTCAAAAAACCTTGGCTTATGTCACAAGCATCTGCGCTGCAAGAAAGAGGCCCTGCAGATGTCTGTGCAGCTGGGTTGAGATGGTGAAGCTGTTCATTGGAAACCTGTCCCAGGAGGCCACAGAGCAAGAGTAGTTGGGACTATAGGAATTCAGCTTAAAGAGAAACACTCATGAGATCCACTCACTCTTTGAGCAGTATGGGAAGGTGCTGGAATGTGACGTCATTAAGCACTATGGCTTTGTGCACATAGAGGACAAGACAGCGGCATAGGATGCCATCCAAAGCCTGCTCACTATAAGCTGCATGGGGTGAACATCAGCATGGAAGCCAACAAAAGCAAGAGCAGAGCTTCAACCAAGTTATACATGGGTAACATCAGCCCCACCTATATCAACAAAGAGCTTCAGGCTAAATTTGAGGGATATTGTCCAGTCATTGAGTGTGACATCGTGAAAGATTATGCCTGTGTACACATGGAGCAGGCAGAAGATGCCATGGTGGCCAGCAGGGGCCTTGATAACACTGAGTTTCCAGGTGGGATGTGTGTGGGCTGAAATTCCGAGCTGCGGTTGTGCATGAGAGTACACACTTGGTTGGTACCGCATCTCCAGGACGTTTTCAGCTCTGTGCATTCAGTCCCTCAGGAACCATGGACCTTAATTTACTTTGCTAAGTTCAGCCCTCCTTTCTCTTTCTCTCTAGTGCCCATTATTCTGCTCTTGCTATTGTTTAATACTTCTGTAGCTTCCCATTCATGTTCTCTTTTCCCAGCAGGCCTCATTGTACGCAGAAGCTGTAGTGGGGGCTGCCCTGTCCCCTCCCTGCCTCCAGTGGGTGTGGGGTTTGGGAATGACCTGGTGAGAGAGTCACCACTACTCTTGGGTTTCTTTTATCCCAAAGGCTAGACCTAGAGTTGGATTACTTTTATTTTTCCAGTGAAATAAATGGTTTTTCAACTTAAAAAAGAAAGAAAGAAAGAAAGAAAGAAAGAAAGAAAGAAAGAACAAACCCTTAGTTTTGTAGATCCTTAGCCCTACTAAGGATATTGGTGGGAGAACTCTGGTCTGAAGTGCTTCCCTTTAACACAAGCAAATTGGGCGTTTGGGTGATTGGAGGACTTCTGACCAGACGCCAACTAGGCCGTCCCAGTCCCAAGGTAGTTGTGATGTTTGGGATCCTTGACCTTGGCTTATAAATGGAGTAAATGAAATTATCAACAGTCTCTGACCATTAAATTCTTCTGGAAGAGAAATCTGTGTGCTTTGCATGGAATGACCATGTCTTTATTTGAGAAGTAATGAGGAATTCATTCTAAGGTTTAAATCTGATAAACCTTGTAGGGGCCATGTGAGATTGTGCCCATGTGCATGTGTGTGTTGCCTCTTTTTTTAACTCTTACTATATTTGATATGGTAGTCTTTATCAAACCAAGTTCCAGAGGACTGCCCCACTTTGGCAAACAGAGTAGCTCCAGTCCTCTCAGTGTGGGCCAGCACCCAGCCTTTGTCCCCTCCCCAGGTCGGAGTGAAGAAGGGGCTTGGGGTGTGGCAGTCGGGCCAGAAGGCAAGGGGAGCCCTTGATTAATGAGCATTGCACATGCTTCAGAAATAATTTTGGTAATTTGTGACTTTATTCTGGGACCATTTGGATCTGTGGTTTGCATGTATTTTCTGGGGCTGGGGAGTTAGCAAGAAGTCAATCCTCAAGGAAAAGGGTGAGTGTTATACTTAGCATAAAATTCTTTTGTGACGTTACTGTTGTTTGGCTCTGAGTGGAAACAAATCTTTCAAGCATCTTCACTCAACACTGAGGCCACCTAACTAACAAATTTACATGGTGTGGAATCTTTCCCCATACTCGTTTTTCTTCCTTGAGAGTTGTTAACGACCTCTCACTTGGAATGCCAGTTCTTGTTTATTGGGTGGCAGCCAGATGACAGTGCTGCATTTTTAAAAAGACTGAGGCAACACCATCCTGACTGCATCTTCTCACGGTCCTCTTCCTGTGCCTGTTGATTTATGCCAGGATCTTTGTTGAGCAGAGTCCCCATGCCATAAGCCAATTAATAAACAGTGGATCCCCCCTCTAGTGGCTCCACAGTGGGGGTGCTGAAGAACATGCAGGCAAATGAGGCACTGCGTCAGACTCCCCCTGGGACAGCTTTAGGAATCAGCCCTTTCTCTTCCCACTGTGGCTTCCGCAGCTGTTGTAGCACAGGCCCTGAATGAAGCCCAGTTGACATCAGGGCTCAGGATGGCTGCCTGAATTCGCCCAGCTTTCAGCTCTCTTGCCCTGTGGTATAATATGAGCTGAGCATCTTCCCAGGTCCTGCTGGCTAGGTAAGGCAGTCCCTCTCTCTGGGGTGGTTATCTCTGGGGGAAACACTTAACACTGCGGAGAGATCCTTCCCCTGTTGTAGAGGATGGTAGGGGCATTCTAATGGCATCTAGTGACTGGAGGCCAGGGGAACGTCCAACAGTGTGACGGACAAAGAGTTATCTGGCCCCATTTATTATATCATAACTGGGAAACCCATGTTAAGGAAATGCATTTCATTTCTCAAACCTGTTCCTTTTCTTTCTTTTGTGGACTAGACATCTTCAAAACTCTTGAGGTTGCTGTGGTTTCATTTTGTGTTGATGGGAAATTCTGTCAATTGTGATCTCCTGTGGTCTTGGTCAGTGAATTCACAGCGCACAGGGTGATCTTAGCTAGCCCAATAGTGACTGTGTGCAGCTCACGCTTGTCCTCTTTCTTCTTTGTGAACCTGCTAGTGTGTGCAGTCTAAGGGGTGAAGTCACTGACCCCAGCTGAGGTTAGCATCCAACATTTTCTCTTCCCTGCCTTGCCCTCTAGTGGAGACAGCTGTCTGTGAAGGGCAGGGCACAACAGCAGAGGTGGGGACCGGGAGTGGGGGCGGGGGAGGCAGGAAGGGAAGTGTATTTTGCATCTGAATCCATTAACCCATCCTATTAGGGTGTTAACATTTTATTTTGCTACTGATGCCAGAAATGAAGCCCAGCACTTCATGCGGTGGGCATTGTAACTGGGGAGCGAATGTTCTGCCTCAATGGGTGGAGCTGGAGGTTTTCCTTTCCCTGTCCGGAGTAAGAGTGCGGATGTGGCCAAACAAATGAAAACTGGGGCACAAGACTGTCTTGTTTTGACCATTTCAAGTGTAAAGGAGGATGGCACAGGCTTTAAAAAAAAAAAAAAAACTCTGCCAAGAAAAGAGCTTGCTTCCTAAATGAGCCCAAGGTGTGCTGTTTAAGCTGGCACCTCTCTGTTTATGACCTGATGGAAAAGCAGCATGGCCAGCTCTAAAGGCTGTTCTCTTGCAAAGCGTTTTTCCTGTTTTTAAAGAAAAGGGTCAAGGTCATGGAAGCGGAAGCAAGGATCTCTGTTCATACCCGCTCCCCGCAGCATCTGTCTGCTGGGACTAGTTTGCTCCCTAGTGCTGGGAAAGAGCACAGCAGCTGTCACGGGTGTCAAAGGTATGCATTGGAAACCAGGGGCAGCTGTAGGGTGAGCTTTGTGTTGAGTTCAGGTTGATGGCACTGGGCATGCATGCGTGGCCATCTAGGGAAGTGGACCACCTCCTAGCATCTTCCCAGCAATTCAGATACATGTGAAGGGTGCATCTGCTTTGATTATCCCTCTGTCCTCTGCTTCTCCTTTAAATAACAAGACAACCATATTCAGAGCAAGAACTTCTTCCCACCCCTCATTCCCCATTCCATCTGTCTTCCTTATTCCAGTAATTCTGTGCATGTATATTTCTCTATCATTCTTTGATTCCCCCAGCCCCTGGAGGTTGGTAGAATATAGTATTGACCCACAGCTCCTATTGGAATTGATATCATTCTGGGGTTTGTGTTCGTATCCAGGGGTCTTCTCGTGTCTGCAGGTGTTTGATAGGTCCAGTCAGATTTGGTAATACTGTTAGTCTTAGGTGGCAAAACTGATGTAATGCTTTGATTTTTACTCTCCCTGGACATCAGTGTCTTTCACTGTATACAGATGGTTCATACATTGTTGTCCTCAGTAAAATCAATTGAAGTCCCCCAATCTGTATAAAAATATTTTGTGCATCTTGATTTATCATATTTCCTTTTAGGTTGATCATGTTAGTACCCAGTTGATTTCTGTCCCATGGTTTATCTCAGAAGCCCAGATTCACCTGGTCATGAATGAAAATGATTACTATTTTTAGAAATAGGTTGCCAAGCCCCTACACAGCTCTTAAAGTAAATTGATGTAGAGGCTGGAACGAGAAGTAGAATTTTTCACAGTTGAATCCTTAACTTCTAGAGGCCTGCCACCTTTTTATATTATGGGAGTCAGGCAATAAGCTTCCCAAACTCACAGTGTATTGCCACTTTTACCTAGCATTAAATTAGGGGAGTATTTTTATGCTTTTATATTAATAGATATGTGGGCATGAATTTTAAAAAGAAAGCATACAAAGGCTAGGGATATAGTTTAGTGGTGTAGCACTCACTGTATCTAGTGTGAAAAGGGTTCTGGGTTCAGTCCCCAAAACAACAGAAAGGCAAACTGAATGTATGAATGAACAAAAGGAGAAAAGGAAGAGGAAAGGAGAGAGGGAATAAAGGAAGGATGGAGGCATGGAAGGGAGGAGGGAAGGAAATAAGCAAAGCTGCAAGCAAGACCACCACTGAATATTAACTTCCCAACCATTGACAGAAATTCAAAGTTCAAAAATCCATCTAAAAGGATAGCCAAGGAAGTTTTGTTCTTGGTCTCTGTAGTATAAATTAATGTGTATATTGATTGTATCTGGTGTCCTAATATGTAACTTGTAAAGCTCAATCTTGACATATTTTGAGTACATATTTTAACCCAAAAGGAGGTCAAACAGTATGAAAAAGTCATTTGTCGAATCTCTGAAACATCTATCTCTAGAAATTGCAAGAGTGCTTTGGAACATACTTGCAACACAGTAATTCAGATCACCAACCCTTAATCATTCAGTTCTAGGTTCTGTGGTTCTAGAACATCCCCAACTTCATGATGTGGAAACAAAGTTATGTATGATCATATAATGCCAGTGAACAGGATAAGCTGCTGAACAGAGAGTTCCAGGCTTCTTGTGGGGTGTTTTCAGCTCCTGCTCACCATCCTTTCTGCTGTCCTTTCCTGAGATCATCTCAGAGTGACAGTGATGAAGCCAGTGGTCTCCATGGGAGGTCCCCCTGCTTGTTTTCCCTCCCCTCCTTTGTTTGGACATCCTTTTGTTCCCATAATTTCACTGCTGTGCCCCACTAGAATTTCTTTTCCTGAAGCTTTTCTCTCCTGTTTTCTTCTTTCAATACCTATTCACCAGTGTATTCACTTTAGTTTGATCCCATCTATTGAAGGCCAACTAATTTTTCACCACAGTGGGAAAAGATCTTAGGGTAAAATCTGACTTATGAGATGCAGAGTGTGGTCACAGAGTTGCTGGGGCCTTCATAGTTAGTTCATAAGGAGGTCTTGAGGCAGTGAAGGTCACTGCTTACCCATATACTGTATTTTCATCTTATTTCCGGCATTCTAGGCTTGGGTAAATTTTAGGAACGTGTCTACAGGGTGTTCAGGGTCTCACTACTACATCAGACTCGTAGTGATCCCCCTGTTTGGCAGTGCTCAATGACCATTCATTGTGTGGAAGACATAGCCATCCCTGGTATTTCTTACCCTTGTGAGGCTCCCAGAGCCAAAGGGAGAGAGCAAACAAGACTATTCCCATGAGCATTGGGCAAAAAGCTCTTCAGGAGGATCAGGAACCATAGGCATTCCATGGAAGATGTGCTGTTGCAATCTGAGAAGACTTAGGAGGCCTTTTACAGGATGTGGGGTTGAGTTGTGAGATTGGAGATAGGGGTGGGATTTGCCAAGGTAATGTGAGTACAGCTGATTTAGGATTTCCTGATTGGTACTACACAGGGTAAAGATAAACATAGGCCTCATTGCCACCATTTAAAGACTTGTGAAGAGAATAGATACGCACTGACTAAGAGCACTGTGGTCCACTGTGAGTTGTGGTAGCATTGTTCTGTGGAGCTAATCAACAAGACCAGGTACCTGTACGTGGGGCGGGCATTACTTTTCCAGGAAAGGCCACCCCCACCTTCATTCATTCTCTTAAGAGGCAGGTCAGAAGGAAGATGTGGAGCCTCATCAGGGGTAGGGTGCTAGAAATGAGATGAAAATACAGTATATGGAAGAGCAGTAACGTCCACTGCCCCAAGATCTCCTTGTGAACCGTGAAGGCCCCACATCTTCCATCTGACTTGAAAAGCCTCCTCTATCATCTGGAATGATGAACCAGAATCCCACACTCTAGATCCAGCCATGTCCAAAAAGCCCCACCTATGACCTTGTAAGACTTGGGGGGAACATTTAGACACAAGCCCTAACAGAGTCTTATTTGGCCATAAAAGGAATGAGAATGGATTATGCTAGAACATTAGGTTAGCTAAAAGTTAAGAACATTAGGTTAAGTGAAAAAGAAAAGACAGTAGCTAAAGACCATGTGTGACATGATTCCATTTACAAGAAATTTCTAGAACAGACAGATCTATGAGCCAAAAAGTATAGCAGTAGTTTCTTAGGACTGGGGTAGTAGAATGAGAATAGAGAAATTGGGGGGGGGGTGATATCTAAGCTGTGCATGTTTATTTTGGGGGTAACCAAAATGTCCTAAAATTATGACAGAAACACAGTTCTGCAGATATCCTAAAGCATTGTGCATTTTGAGAGAACAGGATGCATGAATCATATAGTTCATGACCGTTGGGACAAAGGTAAGTCCACATCTAAAGCTAAGGGTAGGAAGAGGAGAAAGCTGAAGAGCCTCCCAGGCTAACTGTAGCTTTTCTCTCATTCTTCACAGCATGCCCAGGATAGGCTGTGCAATCATTAAGGGCCAGTCACAGGCCTAGGAACAGAAAGAAATCCTCCAGATGTGGCTACTTTTTTAAAGAAGGTGGTAGTGAGGCTCAAACCCAGGGCATGGAAGCTCTCACAACCTCTAGATCAAGCTCTGAGGCCTCCCTCCTCATGGTTACTGGCCCTTCTTCTCTGGAAAATGCCAATTTTTCAAGGGAAGTAAAACATTCTGAAAGACAAACCAGTTCCAACTTTTCACATCCTCTGTTTTTTCCACATCCTCTGTTTGTGTTTTTTGACTATTGCCATCTTAATGGGTATAAAACATTATCTTGCTGTTTTTGATTTCTGTTTCCTTTAGTAATTAATGATACTGAACATCCCTTTATGTGAGGCTTTTATTGGGGTGTGGGGCTTACTTTTTAAAGTTAGGTGCCTGACATGTTTTTCCTTGCCAAAGATCTTTGACCACGTTAGGAAAGGGAGAAGTCAGAATTTACTGTCAGGAGGAGTAAGTGGGAAGGAAGAGAATGCTGCTCCTTCTGGACATAGGGGCTCAAGGACATGCGTATTGGGGTGGTTCGTGCTGTGGACAGACATGGTGTACCCATCTTGCCTCGAGGTGGGTTGGTGAAGTCATGTCCCTGGACTGTCACTAACAATGGCTGACAGTAATGTCTCCCGGGATGCACTGTGTGGTGTCTTTTGTATCTTTTGGTCTCAGTTAGCTCGAGGCCCCCAGCTGCTACGTCCAGGTAGCAGCTTCTTAGCTTGAACGACTTTCTGATGACTGCGGATCTGAGGCTTCTCCATTAACTGTATCCATTACAGATGATTGCCATTAAGTCCTTTTTTGAGACACGATTCCGTGACGATGGCCAACTTGGATCTTCCTCATTATCCTCCTATTACTGTGGGAGACAGGGGCACCTCCTGAATAACGCTTTTGATAAGTTTTAAATTCTGTCATCTTAATAGAAATTGTAGAAAGGAGTTGTAATGTGGATCTCTTTGTGTGCTTCCCATGCCGATTCTGTTATTTCACACTGTACATTCCACTAGAGGGAAGAACAGTCCTGGCAGCTCTATAGTTGCTTGAAGTTGGGTCCTTAAGTGCCCTGAACTTATGGCTAGGGATTTTCACAGCTAATATCTCTCTGATCTAGAATAATTTTATCTAAGCTGAGTTTCTTGGTGATCTCTTTGCTCATGGAACACACCAGCGAGGCGTTTGTGACTTGGTCTAGGTGAAGGTTTAGAAACCTCCATCTCCTAAAAAGCTCTTGTTGGTTCTAGCCTTTGGTCTTTCTAGGGCTTACGTTGTGCCGCCCTGAGCAGCCTCTTTGGTAAGGTTCACTGAGGAGCTGAAGTAAGGCTTCCTTTCTTTCTGTCTATACGTAATTCCTGTCAGCAGGTGGAGGTCTGACTTGAAACAGTTTAGAAAATCACCAGAAGGTGGTCTTTTTTGTGGTAACCCCTCATTTATTTGCCCTGGGAAAATCCCTTCAGTCTGGGATGCTGAACGAATGAGTATGGGTTATGAGGAAGGAAGTGCAGCCACTTCCTGAGGAAGCAGGGTCAGCACCCAGCCAGAGGGGCAGCGTCCAGAGGACCAGCGCTCCACGGCAGGCACTCCATGTAGTGTCAGCCCTCAGAGCCTGCAGCCGCGAGTGTGTGGTCTTCATGTACTTGGCGAACACATGGGGCAGGAAAGGGGGAGATGTTCTGTTGTCACAGTGCCTGGCATTCAGAAGGCAGAATAAAGTGCCGTTTAATGCCTTCCTTTGCTCGATACTGTATTGGCTCCCTGGAGTCAGGGCCTCTTTCTGAGAAGGCATATGGAGCTAGTTCCTGACTTAAGACCTTCAGCTTAAAGTTTTGCAGCTTGAGGATGTTGTGAAATTCCCCATACCCATGCAACTGCTTTTCACTTTCAGTGTAGTATTCAAGAAATTACATGGGCCAGTCAGTACTTTATTATTGATAAAGCTTTGTGTTAGATACTTTGGCCAAACTATAGGGTGACAAAAGTGTTCTGAGCACTTTTTTTAGGTAGCCCGCACTAAGCTGTGATGTTCAGTGGGTTAGGTGTATTAAATTTGCACTTACAGGATTTTCAGTTGAACCTTACTTAGGCGTTTATTAGCGTGGAACCTGTAGGTCCCTTAGAGACTGGTAAACAATCCAAGGTAGGCAGACATGTGCTTTAAGACTTTAGACCAGGAAGGGAGCACTGTAGAACAGAGCAGTGGGGAATGCGGTCTGAAGCAGAGGAGACTGGAAGTTGGGCTTAGAGAACAGGCTGGCTTGGAATTGTGTATGTACTGTGGAGGAGGGAGCCAACTGGGTGCAAAGTGCAGCTTAGTGTACTTGGGGAGCCGCCTGCAAGCAGGTCAGGGCTGTGGAGATGATTAGACACTGGCAGGTGTGTAGAATGCAGTGGGGCAGAGGGCTCGTGTTATATAGCAAAGCAAGGCGAAGAGTGAGCCTAATCACGTGGGCATTTCGGTGGCTCTGTGTGGTGAGGGATGTGTGCACCGGGGACCCAGCTGCCTGGATCAGGGGCTCAGATCTGAGTCAGCCCTCAGTGTCACCTGGGGAGCTAGCTCCTAATGAACAGACTGCCTGTCTCACCTACAAGCTTGATTCAGTAGGTCTCTACAGAGATAAGGGTGCTGATGTTTCTGAGTTAGGGATGACACTTTGACCACTAGTGGATTAGAATTGAGAGACTGGCAAACCGTTTTTGCCCAAGACCGGATGGTTAATATTTTGGGCATTGTGGACTACATAGTATCTTGGGTACGTTTTCTTCTTAGTTGCTTTCCTTTGAGCATGTATAGAGCTTTCTTGGTCTTATGCACAGGCCAGTAGGAGAGCGGAATGACGAGAGAAGGTGGACGTGCTGTACTGACCTGGGAGTCATCCTTGGTTGTCAGTTCTCTGCTACACAGCTGCTGACCTTTGCCAAGTAATCTCCCTGCATCTTTATGGCCTCATTGTTTTTTCTCTTCAAGGAGGATAGTAATGCTTAAAACTCTTTTGAGGATTTGGTGAGCTAAGGCACAAAAAGCATTTACCCCAATGCCTTGAACATAGTTCCTTTATTATTATTAGTACTAGAGATACCAACTCTGATTACTCTTCTGTAGGTGAGGGGAAGGTGGGATACTGGCCTTGCTCGTTTCTTTTCTTTCTTTCCCCTAATTTTAAAGAGAGAAAAGAATAAAAATGATACAGTTTCAAAACATAATGATAGGAAATTAAAAATGATGAATATATTGCATATTATTGTCTTGAGAGTAGTTGCTCAGACTACTAGGTTGCCCTGATCTCTTGAAAGCTAATTGCTGTAAGATTTTACTCATTCCCTTTTTATTTTTTTTTATTTTAGGGAAGAGTCTCACTAGGGTGATTTTAGGATGTTCAGGGTCTCACTACTAGATCAGACTCGTAGTGATCTGCCTGTTTACAGCCTTCCAAGAGCTGGGATTACAGGCGCACGCTGCCACGCCCAGTCTCAGTTGCCATCTCAGTGTACTCTGGGGATGGGCCTGCATGGCAGGCGTGGGGAATCAAACCCTCCGCCCCTGAGCTTGCTTGTAGGTGCTTTAATCTGATGAGCTATTTGGCCGGTCCTCATTCTCCTCTTAGACTCTATGCAAAGCAGCTTTTGAATTAAGACATGTACACTCTGAAATATACCCAAAGTTAGTCCCTTGTAGGGGACCATTGCTGAGTCTGTTTGTAAGTGGCACTTTCGTCAGTGGTGGGATCCTGGGCCCAGGATCTGGGTTGAAGGGGCAGGTAGCTACACACACGAGTAATATCGACCCAGCCTGTGCTGCTAATCAAGGGCAATCTGGTGCCTTTTGACTTTTCACTCTACCTCATGGTGAGAGTGAAAGTGAGAACCACAGACAAGCAGACAGCCAGGTGCTTCAGATTTCCTGTGCTTCAGTGTGCAGGTGGGCAGAAAGGGGTAGGTTTTGCTCGAGACAGCTGGAACAAGGGGCTCCGGATGAACTTCAGGGGTGCAGTGTGTGCTTAGCATGCTCCCCAGCCCCACAAAGCAAGGCAAAGACAAAACAGTGAACACAAAGACTATTGATGGCAACTGGAGCATTGCTCTGTGCTGGTGCAGTAGGAGAAGATACCTGGTGGCCCTGGACAGACATCTCATCTCTGAACACTGATAATGAAAGCTGGCTGTGCTCGAAGAGTTGGGGGACCTCTTCCCCTTTCGCGGCCTCCTGCTCCTGAAGGGTAGCCACTTTCCTGCTCACCTCTGCAGCTGCCGCTAGTCCTCGCCACAGGCGCATAATAATGACTCAAGCTCGAGTTACAGAAGCACAAAGTGCCCAATGATGATGTGACTCCACCCTTCCCTGTGGTTTTTGCTGACCCACAGTGAAATATCTTTCCGTCTTCTTCCCCACCTTGCAAAACAAGCTTCCTGTTTTGAACTTGGTCCAGCTGGGAGCAGCCATACTACACCTGTCAATACACTGGGATGTACATTTCCCCTCTGTATTTGCACAGTTTCTTGTCATCTGGCCAGACTTCCTCTCTCAGCTTACGGATCCTGAGTCATAACCTGAGAGACGAACCAGCAAAGTAGGGGAAAAAAGGAAGCTGATATTTGATGTAGAGTTAGACATGTGAAATCATGGCTTCTAGTTGAAGTTGCCGTATTTTTCCATAACTGACTACTTTCCTAACTTCTGCCCCTCCTCTTTTGCAGCAGAATGGACGCAAGGAAAGGAAATCAGCTGACGCAGGAGCCGGAGTGAGACCCACACAGATGTAGCCTGCACCATGAATTTGAGTCTACTTTCCAGGCATTGAGAGGCAAGGGCAGGCGAAGTTGCTGGAGAGCAATGGCCCTCTTCACTCCCTGGAAGTTGTCTTCTCAGAAGCTGGGATTTTTCCTGGTGACTTTTGGTTTCATTTGGGGGATGATGCTTCTGCATTTTACCATCCAGCAGAGAACTCAGCCTGAAAGCAGCTCCATGCTACGGGAGCAGATCTTGGACCTCAGCAAAAGGTATATCAAGGCACTGGCAGAAGAAAACAGGAATGTGGTGGACGGGCCATATGCTGGTGTCATGACAGCTTATGGTAAGTGCTAGGACATGGGGAGATACCTTTTCATTGGATGTGACTTAGCCTTGGCTTTGAAAGGACCTGGTGGCTCCCAGCCTAGGACTTGCCCTGGATTAAGTGTCCCTTACCCCTGTCTTCATGGGCAGTGAGTTGTACACAAAGGGACGCTCATGGAAAGGTAAAGCTTTGCCCTATGCAGGATTCTGAGGTCTTGTGAACACAGACACTTAGACTTTGTGCTGGGCACAGTGGTCAGGTCAGTTAGCATTTCCTCGGCTGTCCTTGCAGCTGCCTCTTCCTCCCTCAACACAGTTCTGAACTCCTTGGCCGCACGTGTGAGTGTTCAGGAGACTGCAGGAAAACATTGTCATTGTGTTTGTTTAAACAGAAGTTAATTAAGGACGGTGGGGGTGAGTGAAGAAGGTGGGAGAGAATGTTTTTGAGGCCACTGGTCAGTTCAGACCTCTCCAGCCTCGGCAGGAGGTGTGGGAGCGTATATCCCAACTGATAGTTATAAACTTCAGCTCCTTCAGATTTGATTGTTTCTGTTTCTTGCTCTTGTCTCCAGTTGCTCTCACTTTGAAAGAAAACTTTCTGTACTTTTTACTATTTTTCGGTGCCCTAAGACTTTTTGAAATGATACAGAGTATGAGAAAAATACAAAATATGTCTTATTTTTCTTTCAGTAAAATTTAGGCTTATTGTAGAAAAAGTTGGAAGCTATAAACAAAAAAAGGAGAAAAATCACACATAAGTCTACTACTTTAGGCTGTATCCACAAATAACATTTTAGTGTGTCTTTCTGGTATTTTATACACACGCACACACACAGAGATATACACAAGAATTTATTCATACAGATACTGTGTGAAACGAAACAAAAGTTGCAAATGAAATATGGATCATACTATATTTTGGAGAACTCATATCTCAGCTGACCTGAAGTCTCTTAATATCCTGAGTAGACCTGAGGTGTACAGAGTGATCTGTTGTTGTTCAGTGGCGGTCAAGTCACTGGAGCAAGACCTTGGTGGCCCCAATTTGGGGTTTGGCATATTCACGAGGTATCACAGCAGAGTGGTGTTCCGCCTCATGACCCTGCGAGGGACCACGTTTTCACCTATGTAGAGTCTAAATGATGATTCCTGGAAAAGTGCAGGGCCAGGTTATTTGGTCCAGAGAGTTCAGGCTCAGGAAATCCTATTCAATTATACGCATTTTTCTTTTTTGAAAAGTATCTAAGAAACATGATGACATGTTTCTTTTCTTTTTTTTTTTTTTTAATTGACAGTACTGGAAATTGGATCCAGGTCTTTAGTAGTGAGCTACATGTCTGACCCTTTTTATTTTTATTTTTATTTTTATTTTGAGACCAGGTTTTACCAAGTTGCCCAAAGTGGTCTCAGACCTGTGATCCTCTTGCCGCAGCCTCCAAGTAGTAGGGATTTCTAGGCATGGTCACTACCTGGCTGCATGCTAGTTATTTGATAGGAGATATCTTCTTTTGAGTGGCCTGCAGAGATATTACCTTTTAGTGCTTACTGTTGGAGTGATCTTGCTTCTTTTAATGTATTCCCTTGAAATTTGTCAGTGTGTGTCAGTACTGACTTTTATACTCACAGATAAAATGCTTACTGTTTGATGTGATAGATTAGAACAGATTCCATTTGAGAGCCCGTGCTGAAAAACAAGAAGGTAGTTTTTCAGAGGGTGGCTTTAAAAGTTCCCCACTGACTTACATCTTCTGTAATGTTTCCAGAGTAGAAATAACCAGCAAGTGCTACAAAAAAAGAATACAGCAGATTGTCACCCTTGGTGTTGCCAGCGTTCATGATGGAACAGGTGCCACGTGCTTTTTGAAAGTTTCTGGTTTTGTGTATTTCTTAGAGTACTTTTGGAGGAGAAAGAAAATAGCTCAGTAGTAATTTCTTCTGTCCATTTCAGTCAGCCCTTTTCCATGGACAGGAAGAAACCACACTAGTGGCGCATTTATAGACCTGTTTTGCTAGTTGTTTGGGCTTTTTTTATGTCTTGTGTACTGCTGAACATCTCCGGGAAGACTTCCTTCACATTCATTCGAAAGGACAAAGGTCTGGTTTTAGATTTTCAGACGCACAAAGTTTTTTGGTTTTGTTTTTTTTTTTTAATGTAACCCAAACCCCCACAGTAGCCTGCTAGAATTTCACCAGTTTTGTATGCTTGTAGTGAAGGAACTTTGCATCTCAAAGAAACCACAGGAATTCGTTCCACCTTTTTTCTTTTATAGAGAAACCATAGTACATCAGTTAATCTTTTTTTTTTCTTCTTCTTCTTCTTCTCAAAAACAAGCAGGCTTAATCAGCAAGTCTAACTCACGCTGCTAGTGTTGTCTTTCACCACATCAGCCTAATGGATCAATCAGAGTGGTGTTTGGAGCTGGTTTCTAGACTTTAATTGGGCTGTGTATATGTGCCAGAGTTATTTGGGATCGTCATGTGGTGAGGTTCCACAAAGAGTTGCTCACCTGGTACTATTTGATATTTTTGGGGTAGGGAGGTCTTCACCATGGAGGGTTGTTCATCCAAGATGAGATTTTACCGCTGGATGCCAGAAGCCTAGTTTTGACGACCAGAACATCTCTGAACAGGAGGGCATGATTGCTCCATCTGTCTCTGCTACCTTGGAGAAACATTGCGTTCAGCACAGCAGCAAGAAACACTAACACCATCTTCTTAAGGATGGTCCAAAGCCGATAACTAGTTTTCATCATTTCAAATTTGACGGCATGCTCTTCTCCTTGCCTCCTATTTCTGGGTACCAGTGATTTGGACTGAGCAAGTGGGAATGCTTTAAGGATTGGCGTGGTCCAAGGCCAGTCATGGGAAGCTGGGCGTCCAGTCTGATGACATATACATCCCTGGTCTTTGTCAGTGTTGGTAGGTAACATCGACGGGCAGCTGACAGTTAATGTCAGATAAGATGCGGGATGCTTGGTGGCTCAGCTGCAATGCAGAGCAGTGGTGAGGCTGCATGGGCCATCAGTTTGTCGTCTTGTCTTCCACGGACAGGCTGTGAAGACTTGATCTGTCTGGCCAGGATCCAGCCTGGTTTGAATGGATCTTGTAAAGAGCTGCCCCACTCGCCAAAAGGAAATCTCTCTGTCCCATCCCCATGTTGGTATAATCAGAGGTGCTCAGCATACTGTAAATGGATCCTCCGTGTCTGGGACAGGTGTTTGAAGAGTTATAGTTGCTGATTTTTGGATGCTTACTCATAGAATAAAGTTTCTGACTTCATATTGTAGAGCAGTGGTGTTCAGCAAAGTGTGCTGTATGGGCTAAGGTAAGATTGTTGTTTATCTGTGTAAGTAAAGTTTCACTGGAACACAGCCATTCTGATTTGGTTATGATGTAGGCAATGACAGAAACACACTGTTGCTAGTATTTTGTTTCAACAAGGCAACTAAAACATTCTAAATCCATCATTCAGCCGTCACCTTAGGGCATTCTACATACCATATACTCATGTTCCTCACCAGCCCAGCAATTCCTTGGGACTCCAGCGGTCTGTGCTAGAGCTGGCCAGCTATAGCCTTTGGGCAGAATCTTCCTTAAGAGCTTTTTTTTTTTTTAATATAAAAACAAACAAAAAACTGATATGTCCTAGAGACCACAAAACTTAAAATACTTACTATCCTGGCCTTTACAAAAAATATTTGTTAATTCCTGACCTCGTTTCCTAGTGTCACTTACTATCTATTGGTGTTTTCTTAGTATTCCAAGTCTCTTTTCTTTGTGTTTGCATTCATTCAAGATGTTTTTGTGAGAGCCAGCCAGATAGCTCAGCACACTAACGTGCCTACTTAGGCACATGGACTGGGGTTCGATCCTGGCGTGCCTTGCCAACCCTACCCCCAGGGTGCACTGAGACAGTAATTGAGACTGGGCGTGGTGACGCCCACCTGTAATCCCAATGCTTGGGAGGCTGAAAACAGAAAGGATCACTATGAGTCTGACCTGTGTAGTGAGACCCTGTAGACCCTGTACTAAATACATTTTAAAAAAAAAAGATATTGTAGTGAGTTACATACCTCAAATATAGCATTGCTTTTTAAAAAAAAAATTTGTAGTCATTTTTTTATCTATTTATTTATTTGGTAGAATCTCGTTATGGAGCATGGACTTGTAGTGATCCTTCTGTCTCAGCCTCCCCAGTGCTGGGATTACAGGTGTGCGTCACCACACCTGGTTTCGGTGGCTAGCACCACATGCCCGGATTTCGGGGCTTGGCACTGCTTTCAGTACCCGGGACTGAACCTGAGTCCTTGTGCTTGCCAGGCAGGCACTTAGACCCCTGAGCTATCTCCCCTAAATACAGCATTTCTTTATCCTGTGGAAATACTGCTTCTGAGTTGGAGGGTGGGAGTTGGAGTGGCGCATGTGTATAGGCTAAGTGTATGCTAAGACCATGTGTACGTAGTCTGTGCCATAGAGGTGCACACTTTTTTTTTGATGGTGATGGTGGCCATGGTCCTGGTATTGGAGTTTGAAATCAAAGTCTTCCCACTGAGGTATATCCCCAGCCTGCTTTTAATTTTTATTTTGAGCCAACGTCTTGCTCATTCACTCTGGCTGCGCTTGCACATACAGTCATCCTACCTCAGCCTCTGAGAGTGGAGGGATTATAGGCATGTGTTGTCAGCCTTGACTCCTGGCTGCTTTTCAGGTGTCCAGGAACTGTGAAGCTGGTCCGAGGTGCCGACGTTGAGGTGCCTGGAGGTGCTGGCTGTGAGTTGTTAGCTGAACAAATATTCAAAGGAAGATACAGACAGCCCCATCTTGAATTGTTCTACTTTCGGACCTTGCAGGAGTATGTGCGTTTCACTTTCAGTGTAGTATTCACACTAAGGAGGTGTTCCTCGCTTCATTATACGATGAGCCTCAACCGATGATTTTGCCTATGTTAATACAAGTCTTCGGAGTTGGTAGGTGAGGCTGAGCCATGCTGTTCCGTATCTTAGATGCATTAAGTGCATTTTTAAGATGCTTTTGGCATAAGTGCCTGCCCAGCAAATGCAAGATCCTAAGTTCAATCCCTGGTGAAAACAAAAACTAAGATGTTTTCAGCTTGGGTGGGCTTATCTGGATGTAACCCCATAGTAAGTCACTAAGCATCTGTAGAAGAAAGTTTCAGAGAGTACCTTGCCGTCCCTCCACCCTTCCCTGTTTGGATGATTTAAAAGAGAGCCGTGAGCTTTCTGGAACCTGGAAGTGTAGGAGTGCTGCTGGACCAGCCACCCTTTGTTCAGGGTGCAGAGGACATTTCTGTGTTTCTCCATCACTGTGGAGAGGCCTGTGTTGCCTTTTGCTTCCTGGCCACATGCAAGACCAGAGCCTGCTACAGTTCGGCCTCATCAGGCTCCCCCTGCCCAGTACAGCTGAGGCCAGGCCCATCAGTGAGTGACATTGCAGGACTTGTGTCAAGAATGATACCTCTCGCACCAGTCAATGCCGTTCTTGTTTCTGAAGTGAATTGATCTCTGTCTCCAATGTCCTGCCCCAAATTCTGATCCCTAGTGGTCACCTCTTACCTAACAGGGCAGGGCTGATCCACTTCTGTTCTCTGGGGATAATAATGGAGACCTGAGGCCAGGTGAGAGTCCCCTTGAGGTCCATGCACGTCTCTCTCACTCTTTTGGGTCTCACGTGCTTGCCTCTGAGCACTGGGACCCTTGCCCCTGGGGAGGCCTTGGAAGTCTAGACTTACTCTGCTCTGAGTGCTCGGCTTCTCCCAGCTGGACCTGGGTTTTACCGGCTGATTGCCGAACTACTTCTTGCTCTCCAGTGCTGTGGCCTGCTCTTTCTTGCCTTCTGCCAGCATCTAGATTCCCCACGCTTCATCCACTAGGTCAGTGACGGCGAACCTTTTAGAGATCGCATGCTCAAACTGCATCCCCAAGCCCACTTATTTATTGCTGAGTGACAGTGCAACACTTAAACCTGATTGCCTGATGCCCAGCTGCTGGGGTGATTTGGCTTGAGTGCTGACAGAGATGGCTTTGTGTGCCTGCTGTGGGGTGTGTGTCATGGGCTTGCCACCACTGCCCTAGGTGGGCTCCTTCACTGGCTCTTACACTTTGATCCAGGCCATGGAGGAAGTGTCTGCTGGTGTGCGCCAAGTATCGTCTAGGCTGTGGGCCCACAGCAGGGTTGGAGACTGACAGTGTCCCTGTGTGTCGTATGATGGGAGGAATGTGATGAAGTAACTGAGGGACTGCTTTGCCTTGGAAGGTCAGAGAGCATTGTTCTCTTTATGTGTCTTTTAACCTGAATGGCAACGGAACAGCTGCTCGGGGTGGGGGCAGGGAGGCCAGGGCAGTACATGCCTGGCGGATGGATGCACAGGTTCGTCAGGCTGAGACACATACATGCTCCAGGGGCAGAACAGAGGTTCCAGCCGCTGGCCGCAGTGGGCAAGGGCAGTGTGAGGGGTGGTGAGGGTGTAGAAGTGATAGCTTGCAGTGGCCCTGCAGGCTGTGATGAGTAGGAGGGCGGGCAGGCAGAGAGGTGCTTGTGAGTAGCCTGGGGTCGGCCCCACCTTGTCACCCTGCCCTGTTCTGCGAGGAAGGAAGAATTTGCTTCTGTGTTCATAAGGAAGTACAGGGTGCAGGCAGAGAACCAGGGTTGTGGGTGGTGAAGCAGCGCTGGGCTTTTGGTAGCAGGGCAGGGAGTGGTGGAGATATCGGCGCTCGGGGTTCCTGCTGGCCCTCACCAGCCTGGATGCCTGTGTCACAGATGCCCTTTCCACTGGGTACTACCAGAGGTGATCTGAAAGCGTAGCAGCTGTCCTATGCTGCAGACCCAGGACATTCTGAGACTCAGATAAGAGCTCTTACATGGCTTTCTAAATTTGAACTCTTTTTGACTCTGCTTCTGCTGATAGGATCGAGGGACCATTTTGGAAAGCCCTGGGACTTTCGTAAGATAATAGGGAAAACCACAATCGCTGAGGTACCAATTCCTGCCCGTGAGGGAAAATGCACTGTTTTGGGGGAGAGACTGGGAGGAAAAAATAGCCAGGCAGTCTGAGAAGACTTTTGTCACTGCACAACGATGCTTCTGGTGTGATGAAGGAAGGGCTCACTGTTCAGGAGAGCCTGAGAGCCAAAAGTGGGCTGCTCTTTGGCGTGGGGCTCTTCTGGCCGTGCTGTGGACAATGGAGCTGCTCTGCTTCCCTCTCTAGCTTCCCCTTCTAAGCCAGGACGAGCCCGAAGGGCACTTGGCATGGCCAGTGCTCTGAGGAGACTTGGAAGCGTTCTAGACAAGCAGGTCAGGTGGAACACGGGGATCGTCCTGCGCTCTGCGGCTCCGAGGCCTTTGCCTTCACACCTCCATTCAAGTTGTGTTGTGAAGGGATGCGAGTGGGTGGCACTGTGTCTTCCCCTCACCCTGTGGCCGTAGCTTGGCACAGCTCTTTCCTCCTCCTCACTTGTGTCATAGTGCTCTCTTCTTGTCAGCTGGCTGAGCAGTCCTGCTGCCACCGGGTACCCTTGCACATCCACCCGGCACACAGTAGGAGCTGGGGGAGAATGAGGCCCTTACCACAAACTCTGTGACTACCTGTCTGGGTGGCACCATTGCAGCTGGGACTAATCTGAGAATCGTAGACTGTCAGTAGAGGAGCAGGAAATAGAAGAAATTCCCCATGGACTGTATCCAGGAGGCTCCGAGTGGGTGGGTATTAGGCATGATCCTGACACGGGAGCTGTTGTTTATTCTGGAAGGCGGTTAGGAGCTCTTTCCATGTAGGGCAGGGGCCAGAGGAATGCATGCCATGGTAGGTTTGTGACCTTGAGCGAGTCCCTTGCCCCTGTGACGCAGAGGATGTCGTGTCATTCATCTCATAGGACTGTTGTTGGGGTTTAGAGGTGACATTTGCTAAGGCACGCACTGCTACGGTGTATGTGTCGTTCTTAATTCCCCTAACTCTGGCCTGGATGTACCTGCATCTGTTACCATCCCACCAAAACTGCTGACCTAGCAAGCTTAGCTATTTGAACAGTGTTGTAGGGTCCTGAGTATGAAGCTGTCCCTAGCATTTGTAGGAATGGGGCACAACCATACTGGGAAGAGTACGTCCTGCTCCAGAGAAAGGCAGGCTTGCCACCCCCACCCTAAATAAGGAGGGGTAATCGTCATTACCATAGTCAAGAGAGATTTTTGTGTGTGTGCTTGCTTCAGCCAGCAAGTATATAAAGGAGTTTTTCTGGTGTGTGTGGGGGTGTGGTGAACAGGCTGGGTGACTGAGCTGACTCAGTGGATCTTAGCAGGGTGGTGGTGTTACGGAGTGGTGTGAGACGTGTCAGTACCCGCGGAAGATGTGGTCCCCGTGGTCCGGTTGGAGCCCTTGAGTGACAATGGCCTTTACTTCACAGCACCTCTGAGTCCCTGTCTTCTTCTAAAGCAAGAGCTAAAATTCATACAGCCAGCAAGATGATAGGAAACAACCCACGACCTCCATTTTGGATTTTTACAAATTCTGTAAAGTGGTTGCTGTCTTCAGCAGACCACGTAGTATCTGTCTGAGATTCTGTGTCTAGAAAGTTCTGAAGCAATAATGACAGCCCCTGTATCTCCTTAGGGTAAGTGTTTGTCTAAATGTAAATTCGGGTCAGAGCTTAAAGCCATTCTGCTAACTGGGCAAAGAACTGTGGTCGGCGACATCGGCTGTCCCAGCTGCTGCTGACTTGCAGTAAGTGTGCCGTGCAGTTCAGGTGCACGCTCCTTCTGCCTCCGATGCAGGCTGACATTGGTGCTTTCATATGCAGGCAGCTGCCCACCATGTGGCCTTAAAATGCAAATGAGATAAGGCAGTGAATTTCACTTAGAGTTTCAGGTGCACCTCATCCTACCCTGCAGGAAGGTTCTTGTGGCCAGTGTCGGAGTGTTCTGAGACTAAAAATGACGGTACTGGCTGCCTGTTTAAACTAGCATTTCATGCCCATGCAGCTTTGAAAGTAATATGAATTTTTATATAAAATTGAGAACACAGGAGCAGTTATAAAGAATGAAAAACAAAAATACTTTTTACCCCAAATCCAGATGTTACCATTAATAAAATTTCATTTCTCTCTGGTCCTTTTTTTGGTAGCCACATGTTTATGTATGTACATGCATGTGTACACACTGATGTGCAGGGACATGCATGTGTAGGTGCATGTATGCGCTTCCTTTAAAAATAGGGATCACACATTATATACACCCTTGAAAAGTTATTTTTGTTAGTTTCTCTCATGCCATCAGTTAATAGTTGTGTTTTCCCCTTGTCACATGCCCATTTACTAGGCTCTTATTGAACCTGATAGTAATAGCTACCGGCCATAAGCAGAGATGACAAGACCAACCAACCCGCTCTGCCTTCCCTGAGTTTACAATCTCGTGATTTATTCTGTCTTATGAATGGATGACATAATGTAATTTGATCTTTTCATTGAGTATTTGAGTAGTTTCCAGTCCTTATCTGTAATAAATAACACTGTTCTCTTTTATAAATAGCAGTGCTTTGTACGTAATGACCTTGTACGGAATGAATGAACTGTATTTTGGTCTTTAGTATCATAGTATTTTTTTTTTTGTGGAAAGGTCACTTTAAAATTAATTAAAAATCTATAATTGATGAGACTTGATGTTGCTAGCAGTTGATGGGAATGAGAGGTTGAGGTGAATTCTTTTTTCATTAGCACCTCCCTTTCTCATTACCACCCTGCCTTTGCATCTTTCTCCAGAGCAGCTCTGCTTGCTGCTCTCTGGCTCTGTTGTTCATGCTCTGTCTCTTGGGGGGGAGGGGGGGGGCAGACGTGGTGAAAAGGGATTTGAGTTAGGAGCCAGAACAGATGTAAATTGTTTTTGGCAGCGCAGATGCAAGTCCTTGTTCCCTGTGTAGTTAGTTCAGTGCCACTGGATCATGGCAGCCAGGCCTTCAAGGTATATCTCTCCCTTGGCTTTCCCCATGCAACCTGTTCTTCGGGTGGCTTCTGTAGATTCTTCTCTAGCTTATGGAAGGAGGGCTTTGGTGGCTGGCTTCACCCAGTGAATGTGGTGATAAACAGCAAGGCTGAGGACACCTGGCCTGGAGGCATGTCCCAGGGAAAATGAAGTGGGAGGCAGCACAGAAGTCCCCAGATATAGCACTTCTTGGTAACTTCTCAAATACTGATTGATTTGGTGGTACAAAAATCAGGGTCTGTGACCCAGTCTCCTGCTGTAGCTGACATCTATAAACCTTAATCTACTAGCCCGGCCCTGTTTCCATGGAGATCCCTTCTCTTGAATTCCGCACAGGGAGAAGAGCCTGGCCAGAGCGATACCTCCTTATCTGTCCTATTCAGAGTTATGGCAGCCCCTTCCAGCCTCATGTTCACTTGATGTCCTGGTTTCCAGAAAACAAAGACTTGGAAGCTGCCAGAGCAGCACCACCTGCTCTAATGTGGCTCAATCGATCTCCCCATGTATCAAGGACGCTCTAACATGATAGAATCCAAAGCCTGCTTTCTCTCGCGGGGCATGTTGAATGTTTTCTACTTCCTTGATCTCATCTTTATCATGTGTGTAGAGTTTTAGGAGCAAAGAACTAAGGTCGTAATATTGAGATTAAATCTTTATTGCTAAGGCTTTGAAACACAAACAGAATTTTAAAAGCTCATTAGTAAATGAAAATTGTGATCCTGCTGAGGATACATTTTACTGCTATAATAACTATTAAAAAACAGCGACAAATACAGAAATACTATAGTGGAATTTAGAGGAATATTTTTCACCCTCGTTTTCTTATTAAGGTCTATAGAAATTATATATTTTGGTCTGCAGTCTCACTGTATAAACAAGCTCACATTAAGACTAAACATAGAAATACTGTACTATTTATTTAAAATTGCAGTAAAGCTATTAGCAATTTTTGCAGTTATAAAATTATAACTGTAAAATACAAAGGTGAGAAATAATTTCATCACCCAGAAAGGCATAACTTGTGGGAGAGCTAGTGTTCATTATCTGTGGAAGTGCTATAGTTTGTTTACTTGTTTCATTTATTCACTCAGCGTGAAACGTATTCGTTGAGTGCTACAGCGTGCCAGGTGCTGTGCTTCGTTGGTAAAGATGCTGTCTTACCTTTTTTCATTATTGAGACAAAATAGCCACTCTCACAGGTAAAGGAGCAAAGATTTATTTAGGTGGCAGTTTGTAGAGGTTTCAGTCCGTAATTAACTGGCTGCAAGGCAGGGTGGCCTGGCAGACAGGCATCGTGGAGGAAGAGCAGTTCGTGGTGAACAGAAGGTAGCACAGCAAGCAAGCAAGCAAGCAAGCGAGGAACCTGAGCAGCTTCTTTCTGCTCCTTTTGTTGCTCTACCTGGTCTACCAGGATCGGGGTGGTGCCAAACATAATGGGTTGGGTGGACTGACCTGTGCCTGGAAGAACCTGACAATTACTTGTCCTTTCTGTGCTCTGGCTGGTTTCTTTGGAGACTGAGAATGGGAGCAGCCACATGTTCGTCTTCTTTTTTTTTTTTTTTAATTATTTATTTATTTGTGGGGGGGGCAGCTCAACCCACCAGGGGGCGGGGCTGGCTGGCATGTCATGCTGGGGGATTGAACCGGGGTTCCTGTGCTTTGCTAAGCTTGTTCTAAGTAGGTGCTTTAGACCACTGAGCCGGTTTTTTGGCCAAACTGGGGATTGAACTCAGGCCCTTGCGCTTGCCAGGGAAGCACTTATTCCACTGAGCCATCTCCCTGGCCGGCTGACATGTTCGTCTTCTCTCGTAGCAGTGAGTTAATCTGTGCGAGTGCTTAGGGCAGAGACTGGGCGCACAGACGGAACTCACTAGGCAGTGCTGTTATTGGGGCCATACTTGTCCTGGTGAGCGTCAGCACCTTCTGGGTCATCACAAATGGCCTTATTCACATTGTGTGACAGAGTCACAGAAGGCCAGTTGGCAGCAGGTAGGATGCAGTCAAAGGAGGCAGGTCACACTTGCTGGTAGACTGTAGTTTGAGAATTGAGAGAGAAAGCCTTACTTGGTGACGTGACAGCTTCATATCCTACCTAAGGTGTGTTTCATCAGTGACTAACCCTGACAGTTACGGGTCAGGACTCTCCCACGGCGGTGGTCTCTGAACAAGGTTCCACAGGGTTACCAGCCCCCAGGAGCCTCTGAACTGGCTCCTCTTTCCTCCACACTCCTGTGGCAGGAGGGCTGGCCTCCAGCTCCGCTGCTTCTCCCCGTGTTTCTAGCACGGCCTCGATACATGGCAGTCAGACCAGTGCAAGGCACTCAGCGGCTTCTCACTCTTGCGATAGCGGCACAGAGGGGCTGTGGAGCATATGAGAGTGGGAAGAATGTGTGTAATTTAACTGGCCTAAAATGGAGGCCTTTTGGCCACCCCAGGGGCATTCAGCAGTGTTGAGACAGTTTTAGTTGTAATGTTTATGACCTGCTTATTGTCACCTTGTAGGAAGAAGCCAGTGAGGCTGGCTGCCAGACTTCCAGCAAAGGAAGCATAGGAAAGTCACTACAGCAAAGGCTGACCTGACCCACACGGCCAGGAGGGCCGAGGTCAGGAACCTCAGAATTGGCCCATGCTCAAGCCTGTCTGGTGAACGCCAACTCCTGTAGTACCGTAGTAGCTTGCTGTTGTAACACGGATTCTAGCTGACCAGTGATGTGGGCTTTAGACAGAGTGGGTGAGATGGGAGATTGGTATGTCTCGAATCTGAATAGTGCTGCTTTCTGCCAAGTTTATACCCTTCTCATGGGCACAGTTGCCCCCGTCTGTGTAGCTGGCCTCCAGTAATCTTCAGAACTCAGGAGACCCAGTGAACTCACAGTGGCAGAGCCCAGTGGCGGCCAGCTCCCGCTGTCCATGCCAGGTAATGATGTACCAGGGATGGACTGAGTCAGGCTGAGTATGGGAGAGTGATCTCCTGTATGTAATAAATAATAAAGCTTTGTGACACCCAAGGAAAGTCTTTAGCAGGATGAGACCGTTTTCCAGAGGGAGGTTTTATTTTATTTTGTATTTAGCAGGCAGTTGTGCAGTGCTTATTACATGCTAGGCAGTGTTGAAAATAACTTTTAAGTTTTTCTTTTTTTAATGGTGGCCATCAAATCCAGGCACCTGTGCATTCCTGGCATGTGCTTTACTGCTGAGAAATACCCCTAGCTCTCCTAAGTCCCAAGGAGGGAAGTCTATCCATGTCACTGTTATATAGACAAAGAAACAGGAGTGAAGATCCAGAACTCAAACCCAGGAAGTCTAGCTCCAGAGTTTGGGGCCTTAATTATTATGTGATAGATGAAAGACTGAATTTCATACTTGAACTTTGTCTGAACCTCAATTTTTATGATCTGTAAAATGGAGTCGTACATGCATCACAGGAGGAGTAAGGATAAAACAGGATTGCGTATGTACACGGGTGACATTTGATAGGCAGTTAGACTTGAGTTCTCCACCCTCATTTTATGCCAGGCCCAGTGTTCATCCCTTGGGTTTGAGCACTGTGAGTGGCTCGTGTGTATTTCATCTTCTTTCGTGAGATGGTTGAGTACGACCACAGGAAGGGCACAGGAGAAGCTGGCCTGTTCACAGGACCTGCAGACAAGCACTGCACACCGTGGGAGGTCACATGGAAGACACCAGGATCCCCCTGAGGCAGATGCAGGGGGAGGGGGGAAGGCTTGGGCCACTCCCCTTCTCAGGGCATTTTTGGAAAGGCAGGTTTCTGTCTGGCTGGTTTGGATAATGTCAGTGAGATCTGGGCTCTAGTGATGGTCCCTCATCCAGTCACCCAACCCAGGAGCCATTAAAGTAGAGGAACATTTGTCTCCTGGAGTGTGCAGATCAGATCCTGATGGCGTAGCTCTGGCGTGGTTAGTTTGCATTGTCAGAGAATATTCAAGGCTGGACTGTGTGCTGTCTCTAAGAACTGGCTTGCTCTGGAGGGACAGCCAGAAAAGTTTGTGAAAATATTAAATGCATCATTAAATACAAAGAATTGAAAAAATTAAGTACCTGTAAGACACATGAAATATCCAGAAAATGCCTGGGATTTTCATATGAATAGATGGATGGATGGACGGATGGACAGATGGACAGATGAATGGACAGGGTGCTGTGGACCCCATGAAAAAGTCTAATGTTTGACGTTGGGATGAGATTTCTTCACAAGCAAGACTTCCAGAATAAAAATGTGGATTTAGTGTACAGTTTTTAGTCTGCTTAAGTGATGCATTCTGTAAACCGTAAGGAACACAGACTTGCATGTTGATTGCGTGTCTGTTTCTGTTCTAATGAGTTTTTCTCTCTGCCTGGAAGCACCTCGGCCTGGGGGAATTGATCAGGTGTGTGCTTACTTCCCAGACAGATCAGACACCTGCTCTGCTGTCCACAGAATGGAAGAAGACACTTCTCATTTGTCTTAATTCGGGTTTCTTCACCATCTGCCCCTCACACCGGCACTTCTCACCCGGCCAAATTCTGCTTCCTAAGTGGGACTGGCTTCTGCTCACGGGTGGCTTTCCTCTCGTCCATCTGCCCTTGCAACATGGGCAAGTCCTGTATATTTCTTTCATTCCAAAAATGTAGGGCGCAGCAGAGAACCCAACAATAAAAGCAACAGGGAGCTGGAGCTGGAAGCTGCACTGAGACCTTGCTCACCCGTGAGTCGTTGTTCTGTGTGTTGTAACCGCAGGGCTACATGGAGAAGGATTTCAGTACAGTGTGTGGCAGGGCGCGGGTACCAGAGATTAGCCCCAGCCTGTGTTTCATAATATTTTATTCTCCATGTTGAAAATGGAGAGTCAGGCAGATAAATACAGGCTATGAAATCTTTTTAAATTTTCTCTTACAGATCTGAAGAAAACACTTGCTGTGTTATTGGATAACATTTTGCAGCGCATCGGCAAGCTGGAGTCGAAGGTGGACAATCTTGTTATCAATGGCACAGGAACAAACTTAACCAACTCCACCACAGCTGTTCCCAGTTTGGTAGCACTTGAGAAAATTAATGTGGCAGGTAAGAGTGGCACTTGTGGGTGCTGATGCGGGGTTGAACCTGCCTACTCTGGACAAGGGAGAGAATACAGCACAGTAGATCTTATTGGTGCAATACAAGTTGCATAAACTTGGTGTGGCTTTTGGGAAGATAACTTTGAACTTATTTGGGTATAGCAGGTGTTCGGATGCTTTTATGTCTTTGTCATGATGTGTAATATCCGGTGGTTTCTCTGACATATTTACATAGAATGAGCTCCTGGAATTAACTTCTAATGAGAAAATTCACAGAGTAGATTAAATGGAGCATAGCTTATCTGAGAAGCACCTGTTGCTTAGAGTTCCTTCCTCTTTCTCACCACCGTCCAACAATTTCAGAAGTCTGCTATATTTAAAAGCTTCACTCCCATTATTAAAGTACATCTATTATCGCAGAAGATGTCTCCTGTGTGTATATGGAGCAGTAGAAATTCTGGAACTGCCTTTTAGGAGATAAATGGGCCTGCCTAATTCTGTCCAGTTCCTTAACCACTTAGGGACACCATCACGCATTTTCGCCTGGAATGCTTTTTGTGTGAGCCCTTCTTGAAGTTGGAATCTTGGGCAATGGAAGGGAACTGAATCAAAAGTAAACCTAAGTCATATAGGGCATGCCATTGTTCAGAATGTCACTGTCTGCAACTCATTGGGCACACCGTTATATCATGTGCTCCGAGGGTGCCCTCGGGGTATTTGTGCTTGAACCAGGACTGCTTTTTTTAGGGGACCATTGTATCCTAGGAACTCAGGACAAAGCAAAAGGCCGAGTTAGGAGGTCCTCTGGATGAATGGATGTGGACAAGCTGTCTGTGTAGTTCTGGTGCCTGGTAGACTTGACTCTAATTAAGGGATGAAGTAACTGGGTTACTTCTGAAACTTAAAAAAAACAAGTTTAATACACTTCATAGCTTATTTTACTCTCCTTCTTGTAAAAATTTACAGAGTCAAATAGGAGCTATTCTTTTCCTTTCTCATCTCCCAGTGTCAAAACATTTGTTTCTCATTATGCAAGCTGGTTGTATTACCTTTTCCTTATGTTCTTTGCCCTTTAGCAAATTATAAGTTGCAAAATATATTTCTAATAATCCAAAGTACCCAACCAAACAGAAGTGTTAAAAATAACTTTTAATTACAACATAGGGACAGTGTCATCTAGGCCATAAATTCCATCTTCCCTGCAGTCTTTAACACCTTCTGTAATTAGACAAGAAAACCTCCTGTTGTTTTGAGCAGCTTATTAATAAATGGGATACAGACCTTTTTCACCTCCACTCCCCACGCCCATTCCCAGTAGAAGATGCTATTGGAGAGGTCCTGTCTGACTTCATCATAGTTCTGCATTATCTGATGTTGGCGGTACAGTGGGGTGTTCTGTCATTAATTTTGCTGCCACTCTGTCCATAACTTAAGGCCTGCATACCTCCTTCTCTCATCCTTCTGGGGGGTCTGCTACCTATAACTGTCCTTTTGACTGCTGATTCACAGAGACATTTCAAGTCTTAGGATGCAGAATAATGGTGGACCTCGAAGAATGACATAAGAGTGATTTGGTGGCTACTTCTTTCAAGTGGAATACTGACCTTGTGTACTGGGATAGCCTAACTCAGCTGATAAATACTTCTTGCGTATGTGCTCTAAGCCATTGGCTCACAGTGGAACTCTATTGGCTCACAGTGGAACCAGTCTATTGTACTTTTCTGCTTTTGAGGTAATAGAAGGCTTGAAGTTCTGCGTTTAATATGAACTTCATTCTCACACCTGTATGCCTCTTGTGTGTGTTGGCTACAGTCCATATCTTCAGGACTTCTTTGTTCATCTGTTATAGTAATAATACTTGTGCCTATAGAAACAGCGTGCCCAGGGGTGGGGGCAGTGGGGCATATAGTACCGGGGATGAAACTCCGGTCCCTGTGCTTGCCTGAGCAGGTGCTTAGTCCGCTGAGCTATCTTGCTGGCCCTAAAATGCTGATTTTGATTTTTGATTTTTTTTTTTAATGTATATGGTACAGAGTCATACTCTGCAGCTAAGACTCCAGTCCTCCTGTTTTTAGCCCCTCCAGCACTGGGATTACAAGTCTGCACTACATGCCTGGTCTTGGTGGCTGGCTCAGTGCGCTCAGGGGCGGGGCTGGCACGGCCCATGATACTGGGGATCGAGCCCGTCCCTGTGATTGCCTGAGCAGGCGCTTAGTCCTCTGATCTATCTTACTCGTAGTGTTTACTCCATTGCTCCTGCTTCCGTTTGTAAATTAAGGGATTGAGTCTGTAATAAGACCCCACTGTTTCCTAAGAGGTCCTAGAGAAAGAGACTGTTTCCTGGGGTAATTAATAACCTCCTTGATAGGAAATTCTTTGTTCTTTGGGTCTGTGCCTGGAGCTGGCCTTTGTAAAGTAGGTCCCTCTCTGTGCTTATATGTCCTTTTCTCAAGGATACTGTCTCGGTTACTTTTCTCTTGTTGCTGGGACAGAATACCCAACACCCAAAATTAAGGAAGGAAAGGTTTATGTAGCTCACAGTAGAGGTTTCAGTCCATACTCAGTTGGCTCCCTGGTAGAGTGGCACATGGAAGAGGGCAGCCACTTGTGGAGGCAGAAAATAGCGGAGAGCAAAGGGAGTGGCTGGGGCAGTTAACAAGCCTCTCTTCCTCCCTTGTATTGTATGCATAGTACCACCCCAGGGTGGGTGTAGCACTCCTAAGCATAATCCCCACATTGGATCGTGAATTAACACAAACTCTAGAAGCTGCCCCAATGACTGCATGAGGCTTGTGGGGGGTCCGGGGGGACCTGGACACAAACTCTTAACAGATACCTCGGTCAGAGCGAATATCAGTATGTTGGGCACCCTCTTGTGTTTACTCCATATGGTGGTGGTCCATTTCATCTCATCGGTTAGCCATTTAGTCATTTGTCTTACACCAAAACGAAGGCTGAGAATTTAAATGGATAGGCCTCATTTATGAGTACAGTAGTTTGTTATTGTTTTTCTGCCTTCTTTCTGGCCCATGGTTGTACTGCTGGTCCTCTGAGCTCTCTTGCCATCTCACAAATGGCTCTTGAGCTGTGAGAGAGTTCATTTTTATGGGGTTCCAATCCTAGCTGTGTGAAGTTTTTCTTTCTCCTTTCCTGCATTAAGACATGTGGTAATTGCTCAGAAATGTTCTCCCTGGTGTGTCTTTATTGCTTACTCTGTGTCTCATTGCTCACTGATGTTTCTGATTGCTTACTGTTGTGTCTTATTGCTTGCTGATATATCTTCTGGTTGACTATAAACTGTTTCTAAATTGGGTACCATAGCAGTTAAGAAGGGTTCCCTAAAGTTACTTTCTTTAAAAGTACAGCTTGCTACTTGCGCTCTCTCTCTCTCTCTCTCTCTCTCTCTC